>NC_083703.1:80882500-81182500 GCF_033118175.1 Dama dama
CTACTTCCCGACACCTACCCTTTTCTTCTCCCAGCTATTAGAAAAAAATTGTGGTAAAATGTATGTAACATAAAACTTACCATTTTAGCCATTCTGAGTGTTTAGTTCAGTGGTGCTAAGTACATTCACACTGTTGGGCAACCACGGTCATCATCCATCCGCCAAACCTCAGCATCCTGGGCTGAAACTCCGGACCCATCTGACAGTACCGCCCAACCCTCCGCCACACCCGGGCCCTGACGGTCACTGTTCGACTTGCCGCTTCTGTGAATTTAACTACTTTAGGTCCCTCACATAAGTGGAATCTTGCATTATTCCTCCTTTTGCGTCTGGCTTATTTCCTTTAACACACAATGTCTTCAAGGTTAATGCATTTGTACTGTATGTCTGAATTAAATTCTTCTCTTTTTTTTTTTTTTGGCTTCGCTGTGTGGCTTGCAGGATCTTAGTTCCCTGACCTGGGACTGAACCCAAGCCCCATCAGTGAAAGCTCTATGTCTTAACCACTGGACCACCAGGGAACTCCCATGAATTTCATTTTTAAGGCTGAATAATATTCCATTGAACTATACACCGTATTACGTTTATCGATTCAGCACTGGGTTGTATCTACGTTTTGGCTACTGTGACTCGCGCTGCGATGAACACTGGTGTCCAAGAATCTGTTTCAGCCCTCCCCCACCCTTCAAAAGTGTGTTTCAGTTTCACCCAAAACACTGTTGAACAACTTCAAACGTCCTTCCTGCTGTAGGTCTTCCCCATCTCCTCTGTCACTCTCCCGCCATCCACTCCGCTGTACTGATCTCATTAAGTATCATTCCCCTTATACCTCAGGTACTGATCTCTTTCTTGTCTGTCCCCAGGCCTTACGTACGAATTCCAGGAGAGTAAGGACTCGCCCTGACTGTATTCCGGCTCTTGGAACAGTGGCTGGCATAGTAGATGCTCAGTAAAAACATACTGAATGGCCAAGCGGCGCCTGGCTGCCTGCCCACCACCGCTGCCCAGGGTCGTCCGGACAAACGCTTGGCCGCCGCCTCTGGAGCCGCGGGCATCTCGGCGTCTCAGCGGTGCCCGGGCGCCCTCTGACACGCAGCCCGGATCCCCGCGGTCCGGGCCAGCTCTGACTCACCTTCGGGCGAGCGAGGCCTCGGTGAGGGCAGCACGCGGCACGGGACGGCCTGATTTAGAAACAAACTCAGCTCGTCACTCGCGCCAGACTGTTTGGTGCAAAACACTGCCTCGCGGAGTTCTCGGCCCCCGTGACTTCGTCTCTCCCCCTCGTCCGCCTGTCTTTCCTGCCCCTGACCTCACAGAGGCCCTCAGCGCGTCCCGCCGCCGCCGGGGCAGACACAGGGGCCGCCTGCCGCCCTCAGGCCGCTGGCGGGGCAGGGGGCGCCGGGAGCAGGCTGGATGGGGCGCGGGCCGCGGGCGCTTGACCCCGTCACTCACTCTGCTTGAGGTCAAGGGGGGAAATGACCGCCCTCTGTCCACTCAAAAATGCATTATTTGTCGGCATGCAAATTAGTTAGCTCATGTTAGAAATAACCCATCGCCTTCCCCGCCCCCAGCTAGCCGCTGTATACTTGGGCTAGTCACCGAGCCCCCGGGCCTCGGCATCCTCATTTCCAGAATAACGCATCTGGATTAAGGACAAGAGCCCCGCAAATGCGTGTCTTGTGCGCGCGCGTGACACCCACCCACGAGACCCCGCCCCCGAAAGGGGCTCCGCAGGGAAACGCCGGGGGTCTCAGGGCGGATGTTGCGGGAAGTCCCAGACGCACTCAGAGATACGGGAAGCAGGACCCCCGGGTCTCGGAGGCCGGGACGTGAGAGGGGCAGCTTACCCCAACGCGGTGCTTCTAGAAGCGGGTTTCTGCCCCGGGGGTCCCTGGCGAAGTCAGCGCCGGCAGGCATGCTTCTGGCATCCGCTGGGTAGAGACCGCGGTGCCGCTGACCCTCCCACGAGGCACAGGCCGGCCCCCAGCAGACAGCGGTCCAGCGCCCAGGTCAGCGGCGCCGAGCCGGGTCCGCAAGGGCTGACGGTGGGCCCGGGGAAGCCGGCCGCGGGCAGCGCCTGGGGGACCGAAGTCGGGCCAGGACCCCGGCCCTGACGGGCCCAAACCAGGATGCGCTCGCGGCCCCCCACCTCCCCCGGGCCCCTGCTCCTTCACCCACTCAGTCTACAAGGTTCACTGGTTCACGCGATGACATTTACCGAGCACCCGGCTTCCTCCGTACCTGCCGCCGTCTGCGCCCCTGGCCTTCAGGGTCTGTGGGCGCGGACCTTCCCTTCCGACGCCCACGAGCGCCTGTCTGCAGGACTAACCCAGCACACGACCCACCAGCCTTTCCTGAGGCCCCGGACGGCTTTCCGGGTGGCTGGCCCGCGGACCGGGGCGGTCTGTTGGCTGTTAGCTGTTTTTGAGGTGGAAAGTACAGAAATCAAGTAAGTCCTGTGAAACTTTTATGGAATTTGATTCAGTTTATGGTTACTGAATCCAATGAGAAGCGGAGCTAGTGCTTTATCTGCCTTTGCTTTATTGGTTCATCTCTCTAGCATTTAGCTCCTACTGCATTTTAAGTGTCTGTCTGTGACAGAATGGTTCTGTCACAGCTAGTGACAAAAAACAGCTCAGCTAGACTTTTTTTTTGCATTTTAATGAATTAATTCACTTACAACGCTGTGTCAATCTCTGCTTACAGCCAAGTGACTCAGTTTTAGACACACACATTGTTTTTATTTATTTATTTTTTTTACATTGTTTTTTTTTTTTAATCTTCTTTTCCATTATGGTTTATCCCAGGAGCTTGGATAGAGTTCCCATGCACCTCAGCTAGTTTAACTCTGAGTCTTTTCTGCATCATGCTAGTGACTTTCCACCTAGGCTACCTTCTCCTTTTCTAGCCACAGGTGAGAACAGGTTTACACAACAAACAAAAAAACCTTCCATAGACTGAACCCTTCTAGAGTCCACGACCTCAGGTAAGCGTTTCAAAGCTTGGGGTAGGTGAAGTTACTCCCATTTAGTGGATGAGGATTACAAGCCTGAGGGAGACTCAGTTCAGTTCAGTTGCTCACTCGTGTCGGACTCTTTGCGACCCCATGAATCGCAGCACACCAGGCCTCCCTGTCCATCACCAACTCCTGGAGCTTACTCAAACTCATGTCCATTGAGTCAGTGATGCCATCCAGCCATCTCATCCTCTGTTGTCCCCTTCTCCTCCTGCCCCCAATCCCTCCCAGCATCAGGGTCTTTTCCAATGAGTCAACTCTTCACATCAGGTGGCCAAAGTATTGGAGTTTCAGCTTCAGCATCAGTCCTTCCAATGAGCACCCAGGACTGATCTCTTTAGGATGGACTGGCTGGGTCTCCTTGCAGTCCAAGGGACTCTCAAGAGTCTTCTCCAACACCACAGTTCAAAAGCAGGAGACTAAGTAACTCGCCTAATTTACAAAACAGACTCTTGTGAGTAGACAGCGAAGCAGGAGCCGGAAACCCAAGTTCCAGCATCTTTGAGGGAGGGAAGGACTGGGAGTTTGGGGTCAGCACATGTAGTCTATTACATACAGGGTGGAAAAGCAAGCAGTCCTCCTCTACAGCACAGTGAAGAAGCATATTCAATATCCTGTGATAAACCAGGATGGAAAAGAACGTATAATGACAGGAATGTGGGACTTCCCCGCTGATGTGGTAGGTAAGAATCCGCCTGCAATGCAGGGGACACGGGTTCAATCCCTGGCCTGGGAAGATTCCAGGCCGCAAAGCAACTAAGCCTGTGAGCTCCAACTACCCAGATGGCACTCGAGAGCCTGCGAGCCCCAACCACGGAGCCTGTGTGCCTGGCTACTAGAGCCTGTCCGCGGCAAGGGGAGCCCCACACCGCTGCGAGGGTAGCCCCTCTGCTCGCCGCAACTAGAGAAAGGCTCCGCACACAACAACAAAGACCAGCGCGGCTGAATATAAATAAAAATTATAGAGAAAAAAAGAATGTCTGTGCGTGTGTAACTGAGTCAGTTAGCTGTCCAGCTGACAATGGCACAACCTTGTAAATCAACTAAACTTTAATTTAAAAAACGTTGGAAAGATGCATTAATATGATAATCACATATTTTATTTTGGGGGGATATTATTTAACCTTTTAAATGCCCTATTTATTTAAAGAAATCAATACTTGCCATGATATGTACGGTACAAAAGGGTGTTGAATCTCCTTCTAACCCTGTTTCAAGTGACCTAGTTCTCAGGATAAAAACGTATCTTACAAATTTCTCCCGTGTATTTCCAGAGTTACTCTGTGAATGTGCAGTTTCTGTGCTGTGTGCTGTATTTTTGTCTGTTTTTATTTCACAGTGTATTTTGGAGATGGCGTCATATCAGTGAAGTAAGTACTTCCTCATTCTTTTTTTATTGCAGCATAGTATTCCATTCGACTCATGTAACCTGTCTCCCATGGATGAGAATTTAAATCCCTTCCGCCCCTTTGCTCTGACAAGCAGTGCTTCAATAAGCAGCCTTGTCCACTATTCCGAGTGTGTGGGAGTAGATCTGAAGAATAGCTTCCAGGAGTTATGCGCACATTTCAGAGAAAACAAACAGCAAAGCTCGGCTGGGCATTCCCATTCAACACGTGAGAGGGGTGGCACCTACTCTCAAGCTCCGGCATTTTTTGGGGGAGGGCCACATTCAAGAAGAGGCTTCATTCTCCCGGACAACAGAGGCAAGAGGGCAGGCTCCAAATAGCTGATCTGGCAATAACGGTCTCCCGAGACCAGAGAGGTAGGCAATTGTACCAACACGGTTTACGTAGTTGAGAAGTGACTTGAAAGTAATTGGGGTTGGCAGGCATCTGCCTGACTACACTTACTCTTTTACATGTATGGTCGTTTCTGTATCATCTTTCTCTTAAGAGTCAACACTTCATTCCTCCCAGGCTTTGGGAGAGTGCAGCGGCCAGCATACCTCACGCTCACTCGAGGGGCTTTCGCAGAAGCTTGGGCCTTTCCCTTAAAGCTCCCACGTTCGTCTCCAGGTCGATCTGGCCTTGAGGAAAGATGTCTCCTTGCCTTTTCCTCTGTCCACCAATAGAAGGAGAGACCCTGTTCTGCTTGATAGTTTTTTTAAAATGTTCTTTAAGACATTCTGATGGCTTGTGAAATCCAATTTTTCATTTTACTTGGAAAGACTTTATTTCATTAGCTCACAAGCTTTTTTACATCAGTCCCACCTTGGAGTAATTGTCTATGCTGTTCACAAGTCTATTCTTCAAAGCCCAGAGCAAGGACTCTGCCACAAGTGGATATATTGATAATTAGTAACGATAATGAAACTAGAATACCTACCGTGTCTTGAGAATTTATTGCTTTATGTGCATTGGCGTTGCATTCTGCAGTCCTTTTCTTCCGCCCAGTGTTTATGTACTTTGGCTGCATCGGGTCTTGGCTGTGGCATGCAGGGTCTTCTCAGCAACGTGCTGGCCTCTCTCCGGTTGGCCCCGGGGGCTCTCAAGCACGTGAGCTCGGTCGCTGAGGCCCGCGGGCTTCTCTGTAGCGGAGCGCGGGCTCTAGGGTGCGCGGGCTTTGTTGCCTATTGGCATGTGGGATCTTAGTTCTCTGACTTGGGATCAAACCTGTGTCCCCTACGTTGGAAGGCAGATTCTTAACCACTAGACCACCAGGGAACTCGCTCATTCTTCAATCTTACGAAGTCAAACTCCTACTATGTATATGTTGCAGAGAAAAAACTGAGGCCTGATTTAACAGGGGGTTAAATTATGCTTAAGCCCCACAGCCAGTAAATAGTAGAGAGTCTGGAAGTGGGTCAAAAACAAATGCTCTGGCATAGACGATAGCTCTGATTCTCTGCTGGGGGGTGATGCTGCCTCCTAGGCAATTGGACAGTGTCTGCTGACATCCTGGGTTGTCCTGACGGGTGGAGGGGGAGCCGGTGCTGGCAGCTGCGGTGTAGGAGGCAGGGGTGCTGCTTGCGCTGTTCAGTGCACAGGTCAGCCCCACTACAGAGACTTTTCCAGCCCCAAATGTCAGAAGTGCCATGTTTGAGAAATCGTGTGATATACCAGCAAGTCATTCAAACCAAAGCATTTCAGACTGGTATTCTTATCCTCTACTTTTCTGGGAGCCATAAATTCAAATTGAATACAGTGTGATCAACATGATAAAAATTTGAATGGTATGAATGTAAGATAATGTGACATAAAATATTAAAAATATCTGATCACAAATTTGATATATTGTGCATTTCCTGTCAAACTAAAAATTGGTCAAGAAACACAATTTCAGAGCCATCACATTGAGGGTCTATGGTATAGTGGTATATGGTATAGCCACATGACAATACCAGTGAGCTGGCAAACAGAAATGTTTTGGTCTATGAGTTATTCAGGTGCAAATCTGTTGTCCCTGTATTGAGGACTGAATGAACGAGTGGCGTGCAGATTTTTATGTGCCTATTGGTAAATAAATATTTTTGATTTGTCTCAACCTATAGAGATTTGCTCTAAAATATCCTTTCACCAATACTCTAGGACTTGCGCATAATTCTTCTCGGAAATTATTCCTCAGATAATTTGCACTTATCAAACTTGTAATTATTCCAACAAATACGAAGTTGCCTTTGAATGAGACTATTTCCAGAGCATACAAAGCTGGGTGATTTTAGATTGTTCCCATGTCTCGGTCCCCGGCAGCGTCTGTGAGCATCTGGAGGCGGAAAGTGTTTGCTCTTTAGTGCCCGTGATTGCCATTGTCATGAGAGATGCTGGAGGGCATCGGATCGCCCAGCCCTCAGAGCAGATGCCCGCGGAGATGCCTGCGCGTCTCAGACGTTCCGTGACTGTGGCAAGAGTGACGACGCTGATGCCGTGGTGGAGGACTGCTTGCCGGCTCACCTGTCACTTCTCATTTCAGTACAGGGGTCACTGTGGTGTTTCTCCGAAAATAAAAAGGGAGCTTGTAAAGCAGGGGTTGGCAGACTTTTTCCTGTGAAGGGCCAGCTATTCACCATTTTAGGCTTTGTGGGCCAGATGGTCTCCGTTGCAATGACTAAACTCTGCCCTGGTGGTGTGAGAGCAGCCATCGTAGACAACAGACAAGTGAGTGTGGCTGTCTGCCAATAAAGCTTTATTTACAAAAGCAGGCAGGGGGCCTTGTTTATCAACTCCTGGAGGAGGAAATGACAACCCACTCCAGTATTCTTGCCTGGGAAATCCCATGGACAGAGGAACCTGGCGGGCTACAGTCCATGGGGTTGCAAAGAGTTGTACATGACAGAAGTGACTCAGTATGGAGTAAAGTATAAGTATTTAAAGACACAGATATGAACAGATAGGTATAAAGAAATGCTTGAAGTGTAGCGGAGAATGCTAACTTCCTCTCCACCACCCATTCCTCTCTCTTTAAGATCAGACATTTATACTGTTGAGGCCAGCAAAGTCTCCTGTTCAGTATATCTATATCCCAGTCTCTCTTGCCGAAAGGAGTCATTCTTAAAGTGAGAGCAGGAAGTAAAAATGAGGCATCTGGGAATGCTCGGTAAAGAGGACTCATCTAACTAGCAGAAGCTATTTTGCATTTGACCTTTCTCTCTTTTCATGCCTGGAACATGGGAACGATGGCTGGAGCAAATGTGGCCATTTTGTGATTAAGAGGGTAAGTCCGAGAACATGTCAGAAACCTTAGCCTCTACATCTATAAGCCAATGAAACAAAGCCTGCAGCAGCTGACCTCTGAACCTGTTATATGAAAGAAACAACCTTTATATATACTTGAGCCGATGTTGAAATTGAGTCTCTATTTCCTGCATAACTAAAATTCTGATACATGTTGATAACAGAGGTATAGTGCAGTTTACAAATACTAGATGTGACGCAGAGTTATGACTATTTTAACCATGAAGAGGCAGTATTTCTGATTCAAGACTTTGTCCATCCAGATCTGATGGCCAGTCGTGAGTCTAATACTGACCTTAGATAATTCCTCTCTCTATACTTCAGTTTCCTCCCCCTCAAAATTGGGATAAAAATATTACATGGCTTAATGGTATTGTTGAAAGACTTCAATATGACAACGGATGTATAAAGTAACTGGCAGACGGTAAGTACTCAAACATATTCATTATTAATGCTATTACTGTTCTTATTATTTTGTTGATCTGGTGAATGATTGTTCACTTCTTTGAAACAAGGATGTACATGAGAATAGCTGGTGATGACTTTTTTCCCACCCTCACTTTTCAGGTGTCCCCTTTTATTACTAGGACAATACATGGAAATCCACCCACCATCTTGGGGTTTTTAATAGTTATTATATGTCTGACAGAGTGCGAGGTGTGGGGTTCTCAAGATAAGTAAGATAGTTCCTGTCTTCTGTGGGCAGTGGCAACCTGGGCAACAGTTCGATGTAATTATCAGGTGGGTGATGGAAATATGAATGGAGTTCAGCGGGAGAAACAAAGACGGCGGCCAGCTCTACACCACTGAACGGAAGTGGCCTGAAAACCCAGAGGAACTGCGTGTGAAATATGAGTAATGAAGAGGGGGAGTTGATGCAGGGTTATTAATAACCAAGGATAATAATAAGAAAAATTTAAGCCTCAAAGAAAATATGCTGAATAGTTTTCCTCTCTTCCCTCCGGCCGGCCCTCCGGCTCTGCGCGCCTTTCTCGGCCGTGTGAACACTCTGCGGCTCTCGGGCTTCTGCTCGGGTGTAGCCGATGGGAGGCAGCTGTGGAAGACCCGGAGGAGGAAACCGAGGCTGGGGGCGTTTCTTTCCCCAGCTTCCTCCCTGCTCCAGGGCGGCGGCCTCCTCCCGCTGCGGGACGAAGCTCCGATGGGGGTTCGCCCCGCCGCCGCCGTCCGCAGGCGCGGGACCCGCAGCCCGCCTCCGCCTCTTCCGGGCTTGGGCGCGTCGCTCCGTGCTCACACGGCTGGCCTCAGGGTGTCACCTTCTCGGGTGCTCTCCTCTTAACCCTGCTTGCATCTTTGAAGTCCTCCCTTTGTGCAGCTCTCCGTGGACACCTACTCTATGTCAGGGTGGTAGCTGTTTCCAGCTGGGATGCTGAAAACGCGGTTGCCAACAAGGGTGAGATCCGAGGGATCCGGGCCAAGTGTGATGCAATAGGGAGGGCTGGTGACTGCGGAAAACAGGGGATGTTGAAGCGGCAGCTGCTTCTGGGCGCTGCCTGCTTGTGCCATTTGAAGATATTACTCCAGTTTCGTCAGATCTGATGTATCAGTGGAAACAGAAAATACACATTTTAAAGGTTGTTTGTCTGTTTTTTGTTTTTGGCTGCCCCAGGCAGCATGCAGGATCTTAGTTCCCCAAGCAAGGATTGAACTCATGTCCCCTGCATTGGGAGAGCAGAGTCCTAACCTCTGGACAGCCAAGGAAGCCCCAAAATACACATTTTAAAAGAAGAGATGTTCCTATTTACAAAAATGCTCTGTGGGCCAAAGAAAAAATATGTTGAAATTTGACCTGTGGCTGTTACCGCTATAAACCAACAGCCCTGGTCATCAGGGGAACAGGTTGCACTGTGCTAGTATGAATGATTGTCACCTCATGCCAACACAGCACACGTAATTTTGTTTAATCCTTTCAACAATACCAATTTGGGAGAGGTTCTATTTTCCTCCTTGTGTGGAGGAGGGTGTGTTGTGTGTGTGTGTGTGTGTGCTCAGTCACTCAGTTGTGTCCAACTTTTGCGACCCCATGGACTATAGCCCTCCAGGCTCCTCTGTCCATGGGACTCTCCAGGCAAGAGTACTGGAGTGGGTGGCCATGCCCTTCTCCAGGGGATCTTCCCAACGCAGGGATCGAACCCAGGTCTCCTGCACTGCAGGGAGATTCTTTACTGTCTGAGCCACCAAAGTGAAAGTCGCTCAGTCGTGTCCAACGCTTTGCAACCCCATGGACTATACAGCTCATGGGATTCTCCAGGCAAGAATAACCTGGAGAATGGGTGGCCATTCCATCCTCCAGGGGATCTTCCCGACCCAGGGATCGAGCTTGCGTCTCTTACATCTCCTGCGTTGACAGGCGGGTTCTTTACCACTAGTGCTGCCTGGGGAGCCCCACTAGCTAATAAGTACATGATTTCTGGAGAGGTCTACGGGCTTCCCCGGTGGCTTACACGGTCAAGTATCCGCCTGCAACGCAAGAGACCTCGGTTCTGTCCCGCGGTCGGGTCGGGAAGATCCTCTGGAGAAGGGAGTGGCAACCCTCTCGTCTTCTTGCCTGCAGAATCCCATGGACAGAGGAACCTGACAGGCTACAGTCAGGAGAGAGGTCTAGGAAATGTTTGAAATTATAGGCCCTTTTTAAATATGTACATGTACATTTTTCTGAGGACCTATACTGTAGCTTTCATGAGTATCTCAGATGGAGAACCATAGAAAATGAAGCCCATCTGTCAGGGTATTAGACAGAAAATTAAAAAAAAAAAGCCAGACCCACTAGAATGGCTATGATAAAAGAAGATGGAAATAACAAGTGTTGGTGAGGATGTGGAGAAATTGGAAAGGAACTCTTATATGTTGCTAGTGGGAACGTAAAATGGTGCAACTATTTTGAAATACAGTTTGGAAACTTTTCAAAAATTTAATATAGAGTTACCATGTGACCCACCCATTCCACTCGTAGATATATACCGAAGAGAGCTGAAAACGTACATCCACACACAAACCTGCACCCAAATGTCCATAGAAGCACCGTTCACAAAGGCACAAGTGAAAACAAGCCAAACGTCCGCCAACTGACGGGTGGACAAATAAAATGTGGACTATGCACATAACGGAGTGTTATTTGGAAACAGAAGAAGCAAGTACGGTAACGCTACAAAACGGAAGAGCCTTGAAACAGATGCCGGGGGCTGCCCTGCTGGCTCAGTGCTCAAGAATTCGCCTGCCAACGCGGGGACACGGGTTTGATCCGTGATCCGGGGGGATCCCACGTGCCTGGGAGCAAGTAAGCCGTCATGCTGCAGCTGTTGTCTGCACTCCAGGCTGGGAGCCGCAACAAGAGAGGGAGAGCTGCTCAGACGGAGGCGGCGCCTGGCCAGGACGGGTCTCTGAGGTTCTAGGGTTATTGGTTAGAATGTGTTCCTTCAAAAAGATAGATTGAGGACTTCCCTGGAGGCCCAACGGTTAAGATGTCACCTTCCAAGGAGGGGGGCGTGGTCCGACTCCTGGCCTGGGAGCCGGGATCCCACACGCCTCAGGACCAGAAAACCCAAAAAACATAAAAGAGAAGCAATATTGTAACAAACTCAACAAAGACTTTAAAATGTTCCACACAAAAAATTCTTTAAAAAAAGATTATTGTTCTCCTGTGTGTGCTCACTCAGTTGCGTCCGACTCTTTGCGGCCCAGTGGCCTGTGGCCTGCCAGGCTCCTCTGTCCGTGGGATTTCACAGGCGAGAAGTGCTGGCTTGGGTTACTGTATCCTCCTCCAGGGGATACGTGAGGCCTCACGGACTGCAGCACGCCAGGCCTCCCTGTCCTTCATCGTCTCCCTGAGTTTGCTCAAACACCATTGAGTTGGTGATGCCATCCAACCATCTCATCCTCTGTCGTCCCCTTCTCCTCCTGCCCTCAATCCTTCCCAGCATCAGGGTCTTTTCCAATGAGTCGGCTCTTCGCATCAGGTGGCCAGAGTATTGGAGTTTGAGCTTCAGCGTCAGTCCTTCCAATGAGTATTGAGTTAATTTCCTTTAGGATGGACTGGCCTGACCTGCTTGCCGTCCAAGGGGCTCTCCAGAGTCTTGTCCAGCACCAAGGTTCTTCGGCGCTCAGCCTGCTTTATGGTCTTTCCCACTAGTGCCACCGCATCTCAGAATCTGACTGTATTTGGAACCAGGGCTGTTGCAGGTGTAATTAGTTAAGACGAGGTCGTCCTGGGGCAACGTGGAGGGGCGCCTAAGGCAGACACACAGAGGGCAGACTGTGCGATGACGCGGGCGGAGCCTGGCGTGGTGCGGCTTCGGGCCAAGGTCTGCCAGGAGGGGAGGCCAGCGGGGGAGAGGCGAGGAGGGCCTCGGCACAGCGCTCAGAGCAGCCCTGCCCTGCCGCCACGCGCTTTGGACTTCCAGGCTCCGCAACTGTGTGTTGAGACCTTTCTGTTGCTCTAAGTTGCCTAGTTTCTTATACTCTGTTACAGCATCTGCAAGAAAGTAGGTCACTATATCGAATAGAATTTGGGGTTTTTGTCCCAAGAGCGTGGGGAAGACTTCCATGGCAAGAATTGAAGCCAGGTGGGGAGGGGACTGGTCTGGCTACACTGGGGAGACGGGGAGATGGAGGCAAGAGTGCATGGGCTGAGACTAGTTAGGTGACTGAAGGGGACTAGTTAGGGGCCTACAGGGAGACTAGTTAAGAGTTTGGTTGCCCAGGAGAGAGATGACAGTAGTTTGGAATAGGGATCGAGGCTTCACGAGGAAGCTGAAAGGATGGACTTGGGTCCCTAGTGTGAGCGAGACACACAGGCATGTCAGCGAGAGGTGGATTCAAGACTTCTGGCTGCTCGGTTGGAGGGAGAGTGGTCCCCATCTGTGAGCTCCGGGGAAGACGGGCTCCACAGGGTCTGACAGCGGACTGAGACCTCACAACAGTGAAACACGCACGCACAATAAAGCCCTTTTTCTTTACATATATAGGATTGTAACAAATACACCCTGCAATGCCTTTTATCTTCACTGAATAATGTTTCTGGGTGTCTGTTATATAAATCAGCACAGGGAAATTGACCTCTTTCTTATGAATGACTGCCTGATAGTCCATTGTAAGGATGTAGCTTAATTAACTAATTGTAACTATTTATTATTTACTTGGCTGTGCCACATTTTGGTTGTGGCATGGGGGATCTAGTTCCCTGAGCAGGGATGGAACCTGGGCCCCCGACACTGGGCACAGAGTCTTAGCCACTGGACCATCAGGGAAGCCCTGGCTTAATTTATTGAACCAATCTCCTATCGACGCATTCAGGTTGTCTTCAGATTTTAGATCGTTTGATGGCAGGATTTTCACATTTTCAAAAAACTTGACCCCCTAAAAGAAATGTTTTTACACTGACAGCCAGCATGCACATATGTAACACAAGCACACACACATATACACAGCACATATATAGTTATCAGAACTTCTGTAAACGGTACTCACCCTTCCCGTGTGCTGTGGGCTCCGCTCCATGAAGAAAGTGTTAGTTGCGACCTGCTGCTGGCTCTCTCCACCTCCTGGTCGGTCACAGCCAGCAGTCTGAACACCTTCAGCGCATATTTATTAAAGGAAAAGCAAAAGTGCTTACGAGTTATTTAAACCTTACAAAGTGCCAGTGGGCCAGGAACGATTGTTCTTCCCATTTTTCAGATCTCAAAAGTGAGGCGCAGAGAGCGGTTGGACAAGTTGTCCGAGCTAGCACGCGGAGGCCCCATGCTTCCAATCCCGGCCGCCTGGCAGTTTGTTTTCTTAACCATCCGCTGCAGTACTTCCTGTAGCCTTAGGACTTGACAGGAGCCGAGCCCCGTACTCAGACACGCACGGCGCTAGATAGCCTAACTCAGGGTTTTCCTCTGTCTCACTCGGGGTGCATCTGCTCCTTTACAAGACAGGCAAAGAGCACGGGGTGAGCGCACACTGCCGTTCACACACCTGATGACTACAGAAACTCGTCAGAAAGTCCCCTCCTTTACGAATCTCCTCCAGCAAGTCAGCATCAGCAAGACACACCCCGAGTCCCGAACCCCCAAACCCTCAGACGATCAGTGACGACCCCTGGCAGCACTGAAGTCACGGTAAGATTACAGAAGCACCTCTGATTCAGACGGAGTGTGGAGCTTCCCTATTATTTATTGATTTCCCCCCAAAGTTATCAAGTTCTAAAGCCTAATTATTGGTGTAATAGCGGAGACGTTTGGAGAATCATAAGCCCCTTTAGCTAATGCATGGCATATGTCGGAGGGGTCCGGCTAATTCACATATCTGTCTGCACTATTAATAGAGAAGGTTACATGCCAATTATCTAGGCTTCAATCAGCCCGTGTGGATACAATAGAGGCAGTGTTCACACACTCGGCTGCCGCATTCCTTCTCCAGCAGAAGCAGCTGGGCCAGATAAAGACCACTGGGGTTTGGATATTTAGGAATCTCCTCCACAGCACGCTGGGACGGGGACTAGATTGCTACATCAACGGCAGGTATCTTTAACCCGGTTTCTTTTGAAAAATGGCTTGGGGTTTGTACTTCACCCGTCTTTAAACATTTCCTGTTCAGGCTTGTTGGGTGGGTGGGTGGAGGTGCTGAGGAAGAAGACAAAGACACAAATAGCGTAACCGACAAAGGAGAGAATAAGAGGAAGGGGTGAACGGATTCCTATAAAATCACCCACATGCACTTTGTCCTGCCCAGTGTTAGCACCGAGTAGGTTGAGGATTTCAGCGATATATACGTATGTGTGTGTGCATGTACAGATCTATATATTTCAGCTCAATTTTTTCCTTTTTCTTTTTTTTCCATTTTCCTTTATTTCCCCCTCTGCTTCAGAAACTGGACTAGAAATGCTGTAATCTCATCAGAAAATGCTGCTTCCGGTGGTGTTTTCAACCCAGGAACAGAAGCAAAAGTGTCTGGAATCACTGGAGAAAGCCCCAGGTCTCCCGAGAGCCGTTCTCAACTTCTCCTTGGCGCGGAGCACGGATCAGTGATCAGGCAGTGAACGCGGCAGATGTTGAGGGTGTTAGGGGGAGGCGAGGCAGATACCTGAGACTCCGCAGCTTGCCTGCCCTCCGCCTCCGTGTCTCAGATCGCCGAATTAAAACAGCGCTGCTCGCCACCTGCCTGAGGTCACACAGCCCGACAGAGGCCTGGGTGCAGACAATCCAAGCCAGTTAGTGCCAGGCCCTGCCTCCCAGGCTGCTTCGTTATTCCACTGACATTACCCAAATACTACGGCAGGCTGCGATACCTTAAAAAAAAATCAC
Source organism: Dama dama (assembly GCF_033118175.1). NCBI lineage: Eukaryota > Metazoa > Chordata > Mammalia > Artiodactyla > Cervidae > Dama > Dama dama. The sequence goes on from NC_083703.1 coordinate 80,897,491, forward strand.
CAGCAGCTAAGAGACCCAGGCAGACAGCATACGCCAGCCGTTGTTTCGTGTGCTGTTTCAGCCCAGCGTGTATTTTTTCCCACCCTCCCAGATGAAAATACAGTAATTAACTCCATGCAGTGGGGGATGGGGGAGGGATTTCTTTTTTTTTTCCCCTCCCTAGACTTGAAAAGAAATTCTGGCAGATAATTTGGCTGAACATGAAAAGGGAGAGGCTGCTTACAGCCGTCCAAATAAAGTGCTAGGTTGGTGAAGCTCCACAGGCTGAGCTGGTTATTTCACCGCGTGAAAAGCAGACATTTATCTGTTCCCATGGAGATGTGTTTTCTACTAGTCAATCAGGCACTGAGGACAATAGCCAGTAGATCTTTTTTTTTTTTTTTCATCTTGAGAGACAGTCCTGCTTTATTTTAACGTTTCACCTCCATTTAAAGGAATCTAAATGGAGTCTCAGAAATACCTGCAAGCATAGCCATTATCATTTCAAGAGATCCAAATTAACAAGAAACTTCAGCTGCCAAAAAAGAAAACTGGGGTGTGACCACTCCTCCAGTGGTCCTTATTTCACGTCCTTATTTGTATTTCTCTCCTTATTTGTATAAATTTGGCTTCTCGACTTGACCCCTCCCTCCCGAATAAAATAATAAGGTCATGACTTACATGTTGAAAATTTCCAAACAACTGTTGGGAAGCAAGAAGGGATCTTTCAAACAGAACACCACAGAAGCAAGAAAAAGCTGGCCCAGAAAAGAGAAAAAAACCAAAACCTAAAGTGCTGGAAGTTGGATAAGTTGTAAACTTGCCTGAAAACCGCTCATGCAGAAATGATTAGGGCTGCTATTTGGCCTTCCGTGTTTGTTATCAGTCCCCAGAAAACAGATCATGTCCCTTTGCAAAATATGTTTATTTCGGTAGGTGAACTGCCGAGTAAGCACCTGGAAACTGGGACCCACATAGAGACTTTTAAAACTCGTCTTTCAAGCGTGCCTTCCCCCACTCCATCTTCGCACACGCCGAGCACACAAGAAAGTGTAGGAGGTCTTCCTGGAGCTTACTGAGAGGGGAGAGTGTGTTTCCAAGGGACTGCCTCCAAGGCCAACTCTCAAATATGACTCCAGCAGAAGCCCCTTTACGGGATGGCCATGTCACAGAAAACAGCAGACAGCCAGTCAGGATTTTATCGTGAAGTCACTTCTTTCTTATTAATGGAGTCATTCAAGTGCCGCTCAACAGCACAAGACAGGAATGGGAAAACAAGAAGGCCTCCTATGCACAGGCCTGGGTTCTTCTGGGCTCTGCGTCCCCAGCTCCCTGAGGGCAGAGGCTGCTAGGCCCCCAGGTGGCCCCTGGGGCAGAGACCCAACCGGGACACCTAGGAAAGCCCCGCGGAGCAGTCCCAGCAAGTAGCGTCCAGGGGAAGGGGAGACCAGCCGCACTGATAATGGACAACATCCCGTTGCTAAGAAGGCCGAAAGCAGAAATCTGTCATGAGGGCTCTCACGGGAGTTTGATTTCCCCAGGAAGACAGGGCCCACATTTCTCCTGTATTGTGGGTATTTGACTATTTCCTTCTCTTTTTTTCTCATGATAGTTTTTTTTTTTTTTTTAATTTAAAAATAGAAGCAATATGTCATCTCTCTAAAAGATTCAAGCAGTATAAATTTCAGGTAAAAGACTCGAAGCACCTCATTCCCTTTGCTCTCGCCTATAGCTCATGATCTCGATCGCGACAGCTAACAACTGCTTCTAATACATCCTTCCAGATGTGTTTCATAAATATGCACACGTGTTTGTGAGTGTGTGTGTGTGTGTGTACCCGGGCATATGCTCTTTGTTTTAAATATACCACTGGAATCATATTTATAGACACTACTATACAACTTGGTTTTGTTTATTTAAACTTAAATTATCTATCAGCCTTTTTCCAGGTCTACATGCATTTTAAAAAAAATTAGCTATTTGTTTTTGAGAAAAATGAGGTTATAGGTGCTCCTAGGATGGGGGTGGAGAGGATTCGAATCAAAGGGCTTGTGGGGAAGGGTGAGCCTCCCCCCTCCCTTGCAGACAGTGGCTGTGAGGTTTTCGTGTGGGGACCGTCTCGGCACAGAACAGCACACACGTTTATCAGACACTCACACGTTTCAGTCTTCACCCCTTATCTTTCACCTTCCATTTTTTACTTAGATCTCCTGGAGAGTGGTCCCTGTTAGAAAAAACTGACATTTTATTTAATTATCATTTAAAGAAACTTTATTGGGCGCAGTTGCCTTACAGCGCTAGTTCACTGTGCATCACAGCGGGCAGCGGCAGGTGCACACCTCTCCCGTCCTTTTTGGGTTTCTTTCCCGGCCGTGTCAGCCCGGGACACCGAGTCGGGTTCCGGTGCCGGACAGGAGGTTCTCGTCAGTCACCCACTGTACACAGAGCATCACTGGGGTAGACAGGAAAAACGTGGCGTGGTATCTCTTTGAAAGGCTGTGGCTTAATGTCCCCCCCTTGTTCTTCGGACGGGCTGTGGTGGGTCTCAGGCACCCGCTAGGCTCCTGGCCGCTCTGCGTCTCTGCTGAGACACGCTCACCTGCTGAAAGCAGTTCCTTTACTCCACACCTGTCCTCCTGCCTTCATCCGAAGAACTGCCTGAATTAACTTTTAAGAGAGGTTTAAAGCAGAGTATTATTAACCCATTAAAAATCCATTATTTTTTAATGTGCCCCTCCCTGTAGTTTTTAATCTTTCCTCCAGCTTGAGAGTGAGAGGCTCAGGAAAAAGAAAAAAAAAAGCCCTGTTTCTCCCCCGGCCCTGCCCCTACCAATCCAGAAGGCAGCGAAGCCAACCTCACGCTTACGCATGTGTACCTGTTATAAATGCATGCTTCATGTTGGGTAATTCCTCCTGTTTATTCCTTTTATCTTGGGCTCAGAGAAAGATCGCAGTGATTCTTATAACTTAGGTGCAGCTCCCTGCTCTTTTTTGGGGGGCAAGAGTGACGGCATCAGGGATTTAGGACAAAGTGTGTCCTTGGAAAGAAGTGGGTGGGATTTTCCGCTGTAAAATTGGTAGCTTGGTGAGGGCCCCCCCACCCCGCCCCGTCTCGGGGGAGGAGTCGGCTTTCATTATCCAGTCAGAAACCTGGTGAAATCACGGATGCGACTGAATCTTTTCTTTCAGCCACTGAGAGGTCTTTTTGTTCTGTCTTTGCGGTGTGTACTGCAGATTTCTGTGACGCCTGGGAAGAAGGAAATTTGAGTTAAAGAGCCGGGCAGCTCCACATGACTTGTAACAAGCCAGCTAATTGAAAAATTTAATTCAGGAAGAGATGCAAGGAGGCCAGAGTGAAAGAGGAACCGGGCCTGTTGACGTTCAGAGCAGGAAAACCGAAGAAGTTGTCATCCCTGAGCTAAAAAATTATGTGGAGCTTGGAAAATATATCACCTGCTGTATTTGTCATTGAAAGTCACAATCTTGTTTGTTGTTTATTTTGAGGCTTGGGGAGCTCGCCTGCTGGTTAGGAAAAAAAAGAGGCGAGTTTCTAGAGGAAAAATGCTAGTAATAAGAAAGGGAGGATTAGAAGCTCCAGAAAGAATGGGAGGTGTAAATAATATGTGGGCATTTGGCAATCAGCACAGAGGAATGAGAGACAAAGCCCACGCCTGATGCCAGAAATCCTGAAAACTTAAATGGGGAATCTGGACATGAGCAAAACACTCGAAAGGAAAAAAGAAAACAAAGCGCCCCCCCCCCCCCCCCCCCCCCGAGATCGTTTTCCTCTGTGACGATGCTGGTTCCTGGGGTAAAGAAAGCTTGGTTTCGCCACGGTGCTCGTGGGAGCAGCTCTGCAGTCAGAGGAACCAGCTTCATGACATGCCTTCAAGGGCTCATCAGGCCAGCTCCTGCTTTTGGACAAAATGGGTAAACTTGGGGAACAGAATTTTCCTCCAAAAAAGAGTCGAGATTTGAGGGCAGGAGGAGTGTTTGGTGGGGGGAGAATTATCCCTCTCCCCAGAGAGACTGATCTGTTTGGGTCACCTACCCACCTCTGTTCCTCTTTTTTTTTTCCTCCTAGGACTTACCTTGAATGGAATTGCCTAAAGACAGAAAAGGCATTTTTAGCCAGAAGCTAAGTTAGGACCAAGTTAAACTCGATGGGCAAGGGGACGCTCTTCCAGACACTAAATGCATGCCTTGGGCAGACTGTTCTGAGAGGAAGCAGCAGCAGAAGAGGGAAACCTTACGTGGAATAATTTACACCGGGATCCACTTTGTCCTCTGAACCTAGTGAGTGGTATAGTTATGTCTGTTTGATAAATGCAGACTAAGAGTCAGACTATCTCCAGGAGATGGTGAAGGACAGGGAAGCCTGGCGTGCTGCAGTCCGTGGGGTCACAGAGAGTCAGACACGACGGAACAACAGCAGCAGATCACAGCTAGAAAACCGTAGAGATGAAAGGGAACTGCAGCTCAACGGTTGCTAATTACAGCCTGATGGACAAATCCAGCTCAAGATCTGTTCTTGTAAATAAAGTTTTATTGGAACACAGCCATGGTCACTTGGTTATGTATTGTCTGTGACTATTTTTGAACTACAATGGCAGAGACACTATGGCTTGCAAAGTCTACAATATTGATTATTAACACTTATTTATTCACAGAAAAAATTTGCAGATCCTTGCTCTAGATCACCTAAGCCCATGCTCTTAAACCCATATATTTGCTTCTGCTCCAAAAATGCCTCCTTTTTTAAATGTGCTGCTTAACAGAAAAAATGATTATGAAATATCAGAAATAGTAATAATTGGAGAAAAAAGAAAGAAAAGAAAAACAATTATTGGAAAACTGAATCTGTTAGGATCCGAGGAAGGTGTAAAACAAGTGAAGACAAACTTTTCTCCTTTTTCCCTTTTCTTAATCTCAAAATTTGAAAGCACTTTTATCCTAAATTTAGAACAAACTAAAAGCCTTCATTGCTTTATCAACTTTACCAAAACTGCATACAAATACTTTTCTAAAAAGCCAAACTTCTAGAATAACTTCCAAAAAAAAAAAAAAGGAAAAAAACAAAATAGTGTTTTCCACGAGACTTAAAAATTGTTTTTGTATGTTATTTTCAAAACTGCAAGAAAAATAAGTTGTTGAAGTGAGAAGCTACCAGATTTGAATCTGATGTTTATCCCATGATAGTTATACACAAACTCATCATTTGGAGCTTTGTTTATAAATGTGAAAATTCTGTAACCAAAGAAGAATGAAAACCAAGGACAGTTGGAGTTTCTTACCCAACAGTTATTTTTTTCTATTATTGCCTGCTAACGGAAGCTGGAGATCTTGGAAACTGATCTGTGTTACCGTGTGACTGAGTGTTTCGATGTGGTAACAGTGGCTTTGTTTTTCTTAGGTTTCCAGGATTGATGAGTATAACTGTACACCCAGGTTTTAAAGACATGTTAATGAACAACATTAATAATAGTATCTTCTGTGCCGGCCGTGGGCTGTTAGTCCTTTCTCTAGGGCGAGTGGGATTCAGCAGTTGTGGCCCAAGGGCTTAGCTGCCCCGGGGCGCGTGGGCTCTTCCAGGACCAGAGAAGGACTGGCGTCTGCTGTATGGCAAGGCGGATTCCTAGCCAGTGGGCCGCCAGGGAAGCCCGGGCTGTCAGCTCTGAGTACACAGCGTTATCCTCCTGATAACTCTACAAAGAAGCCCGCGCTGTTTTCCTTTACTGGAGAAGAACAACGAGGAGCGTGCTGCGCCTCCGCGAGCAGGTGACTGAGGCACCCCCAGAGCCTGACCTCGCCCTCCATCATCTTTTTGAGTGTCTGCCTTCTCGCTCAGCCAGTTTTTACCTACTTGAGTACCTACCGTCCATCAGGCACACACGTGGTTCTGGGGACTCAGCAGTGAGCAAAGCAGGGAGCTCAGCCAACAAGGTAAAGAAGAGGATGTTTCCAGCCGCGGAGGAGGGCCGGGGAGGGGAGTCAGCAGGACAGACAGGATGGAGGGGCCAGGTCAGGGGCGGCCCTCGGGGTGGGCGCTGAGGGGGAGGCGATCCGCGAGAGAGGCAGAGTGGAGACCCGGACTCGGGAGGAGCGGGCAGAGGCAGGCCCCTCTGCGCTGAGGAGTCCTGTCGGTCTCCCGCTCTCCCCGTGCGGCGTCACAGGGCCGGCCCGGGCTGGACGGGCGCGGGCGCGGCTCTTCGGGCGCAGGGTTATCAGACGGCTGGTGCTCAGATCCAAGAGGATCCTCTGACGTCCCACTGCTGAACCTCCTGCCCCTTGTCGGACAACTTATTTCCACCTGGAAACAATCGTAATAGCCAAGTACTGAACACATGCCACGTATCCAGCGCATCATCCTAACTGCTGGATTGTATTATCTCATTTACGCTGCAAAGCAACCCAGTGGATTTCTGTAGTCTCAAACCAAGAGGGTGTAACAGGGAGAGTGTTCAGGGGATTACCTTCTAGAATCTACATGTTTATACTTACATGGACTTCTTCCTAAACTTGTTTGGGAACGCTCCTGCATGCCTAAATTCACAGTAACCCTTTTTCTACGTTACAAAGAATTCTGGTGCGGGGAGTTTGCCAGCAGCTTTACGGAGCATTGAGGGGTAGGTGGTGCAATAATCTTCAAGGTGAAAAACAAACGGACTAATTCAAATGTTTTTGGGAAACCCACTTTTGATGATTAATCAAGGCACTCAAATGTGGGCATTCTATATTACTCTATCTTAAATTCATTGCTTTCTTTAAAAATTTTTTTTTTCTATTTTTATTTACTTATTTATTTTTTTGAGGGGCTGTGCCATGCAGCATATGGGATCTTAGTTCTTAGACCAGGGATTGAACCCACATTCCCTGCATTGAAAGCATGGAGTCTTAACCACTGGACAGCCAGGGAAGTCCCTTATATGTATTTCTTTCTAGGTAGTATTCCAAACAATGACAGAAGTTTAATAATATTATTTATCCTTGTAAATGTAACTGAGAAGTTTGCTCGAAACTTCAAGCATTTCAGAATACACTGGATATGTCTCAGGGTAAAATATTTATATATATTTTTCAGATTTAGTGCATGCTGTTTAATACATTAGTTAAAACTTACTTTGTCAAGTCATATAATGAATTACGGATTCCAATTACAGTCATTCATTGTGTTATTTTAAAATATGTATTACTGTAGTATAGTTGACTTACAATGTTTCAGGTGCATAGCAAGGTTATTCAGTTATACAAATAGACATATATTATTTTTGGAATTATTTTCCACCATAGGTTATTCTAAGATATTGACTATAGTTCCCTATACTATACAGTAAACCTTTGTTTCTTATTGCACATCTATTTTTTAATTAGAAATCTAACATTCCATTCATACTAAGTCAAACAAGTTTAATCAAAATGTCATGATTTTTTTAGTTAGGCAAAAATTCATGTTTCCTAAAATATACATAGTACACATATTTATATGTAAGTATACAAAAGCTTTTTCACTACACTTGATAAAGGCTTGAGAAAGAACATAAAAAAAAGAGATGGGGAGATTGGAGAGCGTAAACTAAGTGATAAGGAAGCGCTGAATAGGAAGGAGACAAAGTGAAACTAAGCAGACAAAAGTGAGAGACCATCGTACACTCCAGCCTCCTTAAACATGGCTGCGCGTTAGAAACACACGCGGAGTTCTGGAGGAAGCAGGCGATACCTGAGCATTTGTATTTTTCAAAAAATTTCAAGGTAACTCTGATAGGCATCTGGATTTTAAAAAGTGATTGCAGGCTTTTCTATTAGATCCTAGTTTTGGTGATACAGGCTTCCCTGGTGACTCTGATGGGAAAGAATCCTGCAACGCAGGAGACTGGGGTTCGATCCCTGGGTGGGGAAGATCCCCTGGAGGAGGGCATGGCAACCCACTCTAGTATTCTTGCCTGGAGAATCCCCGTGGACAGAGAAGCCTGGCGGGCTGCAGTCCATGGGGTCGCAAGGGGTCAATAGACCGAGTGACTAAGCACAGCCCAGCACAGAGAGCTCTATTATTTTTCTGTTGACCAATCATGACACAATGGTATTAACTGAGAAACAGTTACATAATCACAAGAGTAAAACATGCTTATCAGTTTTCACAATCAATACCCAGACAAAAAAATAACAGATACAATTGCAAGCCATAATGGGAACATGATTAACACAAAATAATTGTATAAAATTGTATAAAAATTATAAAAATAACTGTAAAAAATTGTATAAAATATACAATGGGGGGGCGGGATCGAGCAGAGTGAGGTGGTGTGTGGGAGTGCATGCATGCACATGTTTTCATCCACCAGCCAGTCTGTATCTTTGGGTTGGTGCATCTAAACCATTCACTTTTTAGGTAATTATTGATATATATGATCCTATTACCATTCTCTTGACTGTTTTGGGTTTACTTTCTGTAGGGCTTCCCTAATAGCTCAGCTGGTAAAGAATCTGCCTGCAGTGCAGGAGACCTGGGTTCAATCCCTGGGTTGGGAAGATCCTCTGGAGACGGGAAAGGCCATCCACTCCAGTATTCTGGCCTGGAGAATTCCATGAACTACACAGTTCATGGGGTTGAAAAGAATCGGACACGACTGAGCAACTTTCACTTCACTTTACTTTCTGTCAGTCTTTTCCTTCTTTTGTGTTTCCTGCCTTTGCTGCTGCTAAGTCACTTCAGTCGTGTCCGACTCTGTGTGACCCCATAGCCCGCAGCCCACTAGGCTCCCCCGTCCCTGGGATTCTCCAGGCAAGAACACTGGAGTGGGTTGCCATTTCCTTCTCCAATGCGTGAAAGTGAAAAGTGAAAGTGAAGTTGCTCAGTTGTGTCCGACTCTTCAGGACCCCATGGACTGTAGCCTACCAGGCTCCTCCATCCATGGGATTTTCCAGGCAAGAGTATGGAGTGGGGTGACATTTAGCATTTGTTATAAAGCTGGTTTGTGGTGCTAAATTCTCTTAACTTTTGCTTGTCTGGAAAGCTTTTGATTTCTGCATCAAATCTGAAGGAGAGTCTTGCTGAGTAGAGTATTCTTGGTTGTAGGTTCTTCCCTTTCTTCACTTTAAATATATCATGCCATTCCCTTCTGGCTTGTAGAGTTTCTGTTGAGAAATCAGCTGAGAGCCTGATAGGAGTTCCCTTGTATGTTATTTTTCATTTATACCTGTTGCTTTTAATATTTTATCTCTGTCTTATTTTTTGTCATTTGGATTACTTTGTGTCTCAGTATGCTCCTCCTTCGGTTTATCCTGCCTGGGACTCTGTGCTTCCGGGACGTGGTTGACTGATTGCTCTCCCACGTTCAGGAAGTTTTCAGCTGTCAGCTCTTCTCATCTTTTCTCAGATCCTTCCTCTCTCTTCTCCTTCTGGGACCCCTGTAACGGGAGTGTTGGCCCCAGAGGCCTCCGAGGCCGTCTTCATTTCTTTGCATTGTTTTCTATATTCAGTTCTGTGGAGTGATTTCCACCCTTCTGTCCTCCAGCTCAATTGTCCCTTCTTCTGCCTCAGTTGTCCTGCTATGGATTCCTTCTAGTGTTTTATTTATCTGTTTGTTTGTTCTTTAGTTCTTCTGGTTCTTCGGCAAACATTTCCTGCATCTTCTCAATCTTTGCCTCCATTCTTTCCCCGAGATCCTGGATCATCTTCACTATCATTATTCTGAATTCTTTTTCTGAAAGGTTGCCTATCTCCACTTCATTTAGTTGTTTTTCTGGGGTTTTTATCTTGTCCCTTCATCTGGGATGTAACTTTCTGCTTTTTCATTGTGATTAACTTTCCATAATACAGTTTTTGTTTTAGCCACTGTGAGACTGTGTTTCTTCTTGCTTCTTCTGTCTGCCCTCTGATGGATGAGGCTAACAGGCTTGTGTAAGCTTCTTGATGGGAGGGACTGGTGATGGGAAAAACTGGGTCTTGCTCTGATGGGCAGGGCCTTGCTTTGTAAAACTTTAACACAATTATTTGCTGCTGGGTGGGGTTGATAGCTGTTTGGCCTGAGGTGACCCAGCCCTGGCTCTACAGGAGGGATAACAGCGAACCGCAAGAGGACTTACGCCAGGGGGACCATCCAGTGCTCCCGACCCTGCTGACCCGTGCCCCCACAGGAGACCCTCCCACACCAGCAGGTGGTTCTGGTTCAGTCTCCTGTGGGGTCACTGGTCCTCTCCTCTGGGTCTTGGTGCACGCAGTTTGGAGTGTGTGCCTCCAAGTCTGGAGTCTCTGCTTCCCCCAGTCCTCTGGAAGTCCTGTAATCAAATCCTGCTGGCCTTCAAGGTCAGATTCCCTGGGGATTCCCAGCCCCTCTGTCAGATCCCCAGGCTGGGAAGCCTGACGTGGAGTTCAGAACCTTCACAACAGTGCAAGAACTTCTTTGGTATTACTGTTCTCTAGTTTGTGGGTCACCCACCCGGTGGGCATGGGATTTGATTTTATCGTGATTGTGCCCCTCTTGCCGTCTTGCTGTGGCTTCTTCTTTGTCTTTGGACGTGGGCTGTCTTTTTTTGGTGGGTTCCAGCATCCTCCCGTGGATGGCCGTGCAGCAGCTGGTTGTGATCTTGGTGCTCTCGGAGACGGAAATGAATGCACGTCCTTCTACTCCCCCATCTTGAACCAAAACACTGTATTTTTTTTTTCATACAAAATGTTTACTATTTTCTATTTCTTGTTAGGAAAAATGGGCTTATTTGAATTATGGTAAAGAATTTAAAATATCAACTCAAAAATATTCAAGGGACAACATATTATTTTTTTCCAAATTATGCTGAGCATAGCCTGGCTGTTTAATGCATGCATGCATGCTAAGTCACTTCAGTTGTGTCCGACTCTGCAACTCTATGGATTGCAGCCCACCAAGCTCCTCTGTCCATGGGATTCTCAAGGCAAGAATACTGGTGTGGGTTGCCATGCCCTCCTATAGGGAAGCTTCCCAACCCAGGGACAGAACCCGCATATTTTACATCTCCTGCATTGCCAGGCATGCTCTTTACCACTAATACCACCTGGGAAGCCCAGCTGTAGTCTAATAGTAATCACTAATTATTTTCTTTGCTAATAAAACACAGTTTACGTGTACACACATACATACACTTTTAATTTTATTTATCTTGACTGCTACCTGCTACAGGGAAAGCTAGGACCTCAACAGTCCCAGGGGATGAAGTATTGATTGGTATCAGTGGTTCTCAACCTCAGCCACAGGTCAGATCATCTTCAGAGCTTTAACAAACTGTCAGTGCCTAGACCCCACTCCCAGCTAGTGTGGCTAAATTAGTCTAAGCAGTTAAGGTAATTTTATTTCTCTTGGGAATAACTGATTAAGGAATGGCCATGTGACAAAATTCTGACCAATGAGATGTGAAGTAAGTGGGATGGTATGTGTCTCTCAGATGATTACGCTTGCTCATGAAAAGCTAAGCACGGGAAGAAATATTCTCTCTTCCAAGTTTTAGGCATTTTGTAGGTGAATAAATGCCAGCAGGTGCTGTGGCAGCCATTTTGTGACTATGAGAGGCAATCCTGAGATTCAAAGCAAATATACCAAGGCAGGCAGAACAAGATCCAGAGAACCTGGGACCAGAATAATTGAATTAACCAACCCTGGAGCTGCCCTAATAGGAGGACATTTATCCATAGTTTTGATGGTTTCTCTGTTTCCTGGAGGTCTAAGCATCTTCAGTTTTATATAACAAGGAGAGTGGAACAGAGAGGTTACTCACTCTCTCTGCAGCCACACAGCTGGTAAGCGAGAAAACCAGGGTCTGAGTCTATCTGGATCTAGTTCCATGCTCTGAATGACTAAGGTATAGAACAGAGATCGGCAGAGTATGGCTTGTTGGCCAAACCCCCCTCACCTGTTCTTATAAATAAGGTTTCACTGGAACACAACCAGACCCAGGGATTTTATGCATTGTCTGTGGGTGCTTTTTACATTACTCCATCAGCGCAGTTGTGAGAGATACCCAGTGGCACATAAAGCCTAAAACATTCAGTGTCTGGATCTTACGGGAAAAAGTTAGAAGACTCTGGCCGGTGTAGACCAATCACGGTAATCTTGTCTTTCTCAGGGATTGTGTGTGCCTGTGTTCAGTCGTGTCCCACTGTTTGTGACCTTATGCACTGTAGCCCACCAGGCTCCTCTGTCCATGGGATTATCCCGGCAAGAACACTGCAGTGGGTTGCCATTTCTTACTCCAGGGGGTCTAGTCAACCCATGGATCAAATCCATGATAGTAATATATAAACTCTTAATGTCTGGGGCTTTGTTTATATATGTAAAAAAAATCCATAAAAATGAAAGTTGCTCAGTTGTGTCTGACTCTTTGTGACCTCATGGACTACAATCCATGGAATTCTCCAGGCCAGAATGCTAGAGTGGGTAGCCTTTCCCTTCTCCAGGGGATCTTCCAACCCAGGGATCAAACTACCTGACAGTTATTTCCTCTTCTCCCCTACTAACAGAAGCTGAATTTAGTTTGGCCATCAATATACCCAGATGAAGGATATTTGATCTAAGCCAGTCATGACATTCTTTTTCCCCCTTATGGGAAGTTTTACTCCCTAAATATTCTGATTCCAGGATGGGCCTGGGTGAGGCATGACAGCCTGCACTTCTTACGAGCTCCCAGGTGAGGCCAATGCTTTTGTTCTGTAGAATGCTTTGACCATACTCAGGGCTTCCCAGGGGGCACTAGTGATAAAGAACTTGCTTACCAATGCAGGCAGAACCAGGTTTGATCCCTGGCTTGGGAAGATCCCCTGGAGGAGGGCATGGCAACCCACTCCAGTATTCTTGCCTGGAGAATCCCATGGACAGAGGAGCCTGGCGGGCTGCAGTCCAGAGGGCCACATAGAGTCAAACACAACTGAAGTGACTTAGCACATGTGCAGATACTATACGAGACATAGAAAACTTTCTTGTAAAGGGCCATATAGTAAATATTTTAGTTTTTTTGGGCCAGATAATCTCTGTCACAACTACTCAACTCTGCTATTACAACACCAACTATAAATGAATGGGTGTGGCTATGTTTCAATAAAACCTTATTTACACAGACAGGTGGAGGGCTGGACTTCGCCTGCAGGCCACAGTTGGCTGATGCCTGGCTTATACTAATCACAGGTCATGTCTTGTCTTCTCTGACTAAATTTCTGACTAGAAGCCGGACCAGCAGCAATTCTCTTAGGAAGGATGACATGGGTGATGGCTGTTGGATTCCAGGTAAACGGTTGTGATCTAAGTCAAGCTGCATGAAACGGTTCTTGGGCTGTTTTTTTGGCAGAGATTACGGTTCACTGTTGGTCCACGGTCTAACTACATGTTGTCATAAAATTAAGTCTCTGTCCCAATTCTGCTACTCCTACAGCCAAATGCTGCTCAGCAAAGCAGACAGAGAACAGTTCTCTATTCTTCCAGGCACTCTGGTTACACCCTGAATGCAAGGTTCTCCCGGGCAGGCATAACAACATTCCAAACGCAGGATTCTGTGCTCCCTGGTTGCTGATATAATCACAACTCCTCCTAAACCAGTGGTTGGACACAGAATTAATTAGGGAGCGGGGGGAGGGTATAGGTGAAGGATTGATTGTTATATCCCATAATGCACTCTGGTTAACTCACAAGACTCCAACAGGTTTAGTTTCACCAATGCAAATCCATTTCTAATACCATCATGCTAATTGACTAGTTTTACCAGTGAAAAACCTATTTTTGAATTGCAAGAGAAAGAACTGCACTATTTAGCTGGGGCCAAACTATGGTGGAGGCAATAAAGATAATGGCAACCTGCTTCAAAAGATTCCACGCACGCACTGCTACACTCGGTGCCCCCAGCCCTGCAGCAGGCCACCGCCGACCCACGCCTCAGCTGGAGACTCCTGGACACTCACAGGCAAGTCTGGGTCAGTCTCTTGTGGGGTCACTATTCCTTTCTCCTGGAGCTGAATTGTACTGTGCATATTTAACTTATATGCAGAGTACGTCATGAGAAATGCTGGGTTGGATGAAGCACAAGCTGGAATCAAGGTTGCTGGGAGAAATATCAATAACCTCAGATATGCAGATGACACCACACTTATGGCAGAAAGTGAAGAAGAACTAAACAGCCTCTTGATGAAAGTGAAAGAGAAGAGTGAAAAAGTTGGCTTAAAGCTCAACATTCAGAAAACTAAGATCATGGCATCTGGTCCTATCACTTCATGGCAAATAGATGGGGAAACAGTGGAAACAGTGGCAGACTTTATTTTGGCAGGCTCCAAGATCATAGCAGATAGTGACTGCAGCCATGAAATTAAAAGACGCTTACTCCTTAGAAGAAAAGTTATGACCAACCTAGACAGCATGTTAAAAAACAGAGACATTACTTTGCTGACAAAGGTCCATCTAGTCAAAGCTATGGTTTTTCCAGTAGTCATGTATGGATGTGAGAGTTGGGACTATAAAGAAAGCTGAGTGCCAAAGAATTGATGCTTTTGAACTGTGGTGTTGGAGAAGACTCTTGAGAGTCCCTTGGACTGCAAGGAGATCCACCCAGTCCATCCTAAAGAAGATCAGTCCTGAACATTCACTGGAAGGACTGATGTTGAAGCTAAAACTCCAATACTTTGGCCACCTGATGCAAAGAACTGACTCATTTGACAACCCCTGATGCTGGGAAAGATTGAAGGTAGGAGAAGGGGATGACAGAAGATGAGATTATTGGATGGCATCACTGACTCAATGGACATGAATGTGAGCAAACTCAGGGAGATAGTGAAGGACAGGGAAGCTTGACGTGTTGCAGTCCATGGGGTCAGACACAACTGAGCAACTGAACAACAACTTGTAAATATAACAGGAGGGAAAGGGGCAGGGCACAACTTTTTAAAGAATGACTTAGGCCAAGGACACAACATAAACTGATTAGAATCAAATGGGTCCAAGACAGCAGACAAGTAGACTTTGATTAAACCTTGATCCTCAATCAGCGAGCTAAACGACATACAGAGAGGTGCCATGACAGTTCCAAGGCACCGTCAAAAGACCCAGGAGTGGGCACTGGCCCAATTCCTGCAAATCTCTTCCCCTTCCCAAAAGTTGGCATACTCCTCCCACTCATTAGCATATGCAATCACCCAGTCTATAAAGACTAACCACGCCACATTACTTGGCCACACTCACCCTCTGCGATGGTCCACGCTCTTTCTGTGGAGTGTGTTTCTCTGAATCTGAATAAATCCACTTCTTACCTATCAGTGAGAGCACTGAATTCTTTCTGCGATGAGACATCAAGAACCTGAGCTTCATTAGGTCCTGAAACCAGGTACTGTGGGTTTTGGCTGGGTTTGAATCCCAAGCACACGGTTCAAGTCTCAATCTGAGGTACAGTTTCAAAACCACTGCTGGAGGGTGGTCCTTTCTGCCAAGGGTGTTTGCTAGCTCTCTTTAAATAATTCCTTCTCTAGTGTCAGTTAGCTGACCATACTCCTACAGCTGAATTTGGACTAACTTCATGAAGATACCCTGGAGGAGGGCATGGCAACCCATTCCAGTATTCTTGCCTGGAGAATCCTTTGGGCAGAGTAGCCCTGCAGTCCATGGGGTCTCAAAGAGTTGGACACACATGGACGGTTTATCACACTAGTTATACTGGAGTATTTTAAAGTGCAGACTTTGTAACTGAGAAGTAACCACCTCTCAGAATCTAAGAGGATTTGTTGCAGGATTAGAGATGGTCTATTTCAAATTCTGACTGAGAGTACACACTCAAACAAAACAAAACAAAACACGTCATTGTTACTGGTCAGAGAACCGGTGAGAAAATAATATCAGCTTTTGTTTTATGAGCTACTCTTAGCCCCACGGCTTCCTGTGCCTTACGCAACCTTCTGACTCTACAAGGCAGAGGCACAGATAAGGAGAGCAAAGCACAGACGAGTGAACACACTTGTCCTTGGCTCTGCTATCGGTGAAGCTGGGTTCAAATCTAATCTCTTGCTTACTATCTTACTAGTTCAGTTCAGTTCAGTTCAGTTGCTCAGTCGTGTCCAACTCTTCGCGACCCCACGGACTGCAGCACGCCAGGCCTCCCTGTCCATCACCAACTCCTGGAGTTTACTCACACTCATGTCCACTGAGTTGGTGATGTTATCCAACCATCTCATCCTCTGTCATCCCCTTCTCCTCCCGCCTTCAATCTCCCAGCATCAGGGTCTTTTCAAATGAGTCAGTTCTTCGCATCAGGTGGCCAAAATATTGAGGCTTCAGCTTTAGCATCAGTCCTTCCAGTGAACACCCAGGACTGATTTCCTTTAGGATGGACTGGTTGGATCTCCTTGCAGTCCAAGGGACTCTCAAGAGTCTTCTCCACACACACCACAGTTCAAAAGCATCAGTTCTTTGGTGCTCAGCTTTCTTTACAGTCCAACTCTCACATCCATACAAGACTACTGGAAAAACCATAGCTTTGACTAGACGCACCTTTGTCGGCAAAGTAATGTCTCTGTTTTTTAATAGGCTGTCTAGGTTGGTCATAACTTTTCTTCTAAGGAGTAAGTGTCCTTTAATTTCATGGCTGCAGTCACTATCTGCAGTGATTTTGGAACCCCAAAAAATAAAGTCTGCCACTGTTTCCACTGTTTCCCCATCTATTTGCCATGAAGTGACAGGACCAGATGCCATGATCTTAGTTTTCTGAATGTTGAGCTTTAAGCCAATTTTTTCACTCTCCTCTCTCACTTTCATCAAGAGGCTCTGTAGTTCTTCTTTGCTTTCTGCCGTAAGTGTGGTGTCATCTGCATATCTGATGTTATTTATATTTCTCCTGGCAATCTTGATTCCAGCCTGTGCTTCATCCAACCCAGCATTTCTCATGATGTACTCTGCATATAAGTTAAATAAGCAGGGTGACAATATACAGCCTTGACGTACTCTTTTCCCAATTTGGAACTAGTCTGTTGTTCCATGTCCAGTTCTAACAGTTGCTTCTTCACCTGCATACAGATTTTTCAGGAGGAATAATAGCTATGAAAAGAAGATAAGCAAAAGGCAAAGGAGAAAAGGAAAGATATTCCCATTTGAATGCAAAATTCCAAAGGATAGCAAGAAGAGATAAAGCCTTTCTCAGTGATCAATGCAAAGAAATAGAGTAAAACAATAGAATGGGAAAGACTAGAGATCTCTTCAAGAAAATTAGAGATACCAAGGGCACATTTCATGCAAAGATGGGCTCAATAAAGGACAGAAATGGTATGGACCTAACAGAAGCAGAAGATATTAAGAAGAGGTGGCAAGAATACACAGAAGAACTATACAAAATAGATCTTCACGACCCAGATAATCACAATGGTGTGATCACTCACCTAGAGCCAGACATCCTGGAATGTGAAGTCAAGTGGGCCTTAGGAAGCATCACTACGAACAAAGCTAGTGGAGGTGATGGAATTCCAGCTGAGCTATTTCAAATCCTAAAAGACAATGCTGTGAAAGTGCTGCACTCAATATGCCAGCAAATTTGGAAAACTCAACAGTGACCACAGGGCTGGAAAAGGTCCGTTTTCATCCCAATCCCAAAGAAAGGCAATGCCAAAGAATGCTCAAACTACTGCACAATTGCACTCATCTAACACGCTGGTAAAGTAATGCTCAAAATTCTTCAAGCCAGGCCTCAGCAGTACATGAACCGTGAACTTTCAAGCTGGATTTAGAAAAGGCAGAGGGACCAGAGATCAAATTGCCAACATCTGCTGGATCATTGGAAAAAGTGAGAGAGTTCCAGAAAAACATCTACTTCTGCTTTATTGAGTACACCAAAGCCTTTGACTGTGTGGATCACTAGCTTACTAGGTAAGCGCCTAATGATCTTTACAGGCTCACGGTGGCCCCCTGGGTAGAATACAGTGCTGTTGGTTGTGCTTCCTGCAGTTGTCAAGAAGTGGTCTCATGTGCAATAATGGAGACAGTAATGCTTATGATGATTAAGGAAGCCCAGCACGTGAATCAGCCCGGCATGAACACATGATGAGTGCTCAGTAAATCCTGTCTGTCGTTATCATTCACCTGACTTTCAGATAAGACTCAGGCTCACAGAATTAAAGTAATTTCCCCCAAGATGGAGGTAGAGCTTGTGAAAACAATAACAAAACAATAGAATATAAAAGAATATATTCCAGTGAGTGCATGCTAAGTCACTTCAGTTGTGTCCGACTCTTTATGACCCCATTGAGGGTAGACTGACAGGCTCCTCTGTCCATGGACTTCTCCAAGCAAGAATACTGGAGTGGATTGCCATTTCCTCCTCCAGGGCATCCTCCTGACCCAGGGCTTAAAATTGCGTCTCTTCATTCTTTACCACTAGCATCACTTGGGAAGGTAATAGAGGTTGGGCAAGTCTTTTTGTCTTAGGCTTTCCCTGGTGGCTCAGATGATAAAGAGTCTGCTTGCAATGCAGGAGACCCAGGTTTGATCCCGGGGTCAGGAAGACCCCCTGGAGAAGGAAGTGGCATCTCACTCCAGTATTCTTGCCTCGAGAATCCCATGAACCAAGGAGCCTGGTGGGCTACAGTCCCCAGGGTCACAAAGTCAGACATGACAGAATAGCTAACACTTTTTGGAAAATTAAGGACAGCTAACAGAGGTTGAGCTTTGCATTTAAATGAGGAAGGTGGAAAAACACAGTTTTGGCCGGTGTAGACTGATTTAGATCCCAAAGCTAGAGTTCTTGTTTTCATGTGTCCTGGAGAGAAAGCTCTGAGTTTATGCATCCTCATCAACTACAGTTGGTGTTTATCCCCTTTTCTTAATCACTTACCATCTGAACCCTTTTTTTTTTTTTTAACTGATTAAATAGTGAACCCACTTACTCTGAGTGGTTTCTGGTGGGAACCAGAGCCCACTTTACTATAGAAACTGAAAATGTTGAAAACTGAGTCCCAGCTTCCCTGCAGGTCACTTAGCGCAATGTCACACCTCCTTTTCTGGAGTTTTTATAGGAGGGAGACTATTTCCTGTTATTTCCTGCAAAGCAAAAAAAGATTTGTGGTTAAGAGTGTGGGAATGGAATTCTGAAGGCTTGACTCTAAAACTTTACTGTAGAAATTACAAAGCGGGTGACATGGGGCCAGAGAGCCTCAGTTTCCTCACCTGTGAAATGGGCATAAGATGACTCACCTCTTAAAGGATTAATCACGATTTAAACAGTCTTTGGCAGCTCTTGGCAATGTAAAGTCTCATTCTGTGGGAGACAGGCAGGGACCAGGGCGACACCTCTCAGCGAGTAGGAAGGTGCACGTGCATCGTTGGGACAGCTTGCTGCAGGCATGCTCTTGACCCTGCAGGTCTGGAGACGGCCTGGGACTCTGTAGTTCTGATCAGCCCCAAGGGGATGCTGATGCTGCTGGCCCCCGACCACACTGGAGAAACCCTCCCCTCAAGACTATCCTCTGAGAGCTCTTCAGTTCTCCTTTTCCATTTTCAATGGCCATAGATTTAAATTCCAGATCCTTTCTTTCCCTTCTCTGTTTCTCACTTTGCATTTTGAGTGATGACTTTTCCTGGCCTGGGTTCCTCTCACGCTGACTGTTTTCCCCAACTTTTCTCTTTTCTTGCTGCGTCAGGCTCTCAGCTGTGGCACGCACGATCTTCGCGATGGCACGTGGGGTCTCCCTTGGGGCACAGGGACCCCAGCTGTGGTGCCTGGGCTCAGGAGCTAGTGAACGGGGTTTCGGTTGCTCCAGGCCATGTGGGATCTGAGGTCCCCACCAGGGGTGCAACGCCGACACTCTACATCACAAGGCGGATTCTTAACCGCTGAACCAGCAGGGAAGTCCCACTCCCCCACCTCACTCTTCATTTAATAAAGACGACCTGAGCTACGGCCCTTGTCCGGCTGGTTATGCTCAACTAGGCAGCCTGCTTGTATCTATCATCTCCAGATTAGACGTTGTTTTCTTAGCTGACTAGTTGATAAGTCCCCTGCACTCAAATCTTGGCACCTTGATGAGCTAGCGTCATGTCCATCTTGATTGGTGGTTTGTAAACTATAGTTCATCGGCCAAATCTGGCCCTTTGTCTTATTTTGTGAATAAAGTTTTCTTGGAACCCATGTCCATTCTATCATGTATTTTGTGCATGGTAGCGTTTGCTCTACAACAGCAAAGCTGAGCAGTTGTTGACAGAGAATGGATAACCCACAAAGTGAAGATACTCACCCTTTTCAGAAAACGTGTGCCAACTCTGGTTGGGTTATGGGTTGACTGCTCTAGGGCACCCAGAAAATACTTTTTAAATATATTAATTAATATATTAAGGATGAGATGGTTGAATGGCATCACCAACTCAAGTCTGAGCAAACTCTGGGGGCCAGTGAAGGACAGGGAAGCCTGGGGTGCTGCAGCCTATGCAGTCACAAAGAGTTGGACACTACTGAGCGGCTGAACACCATTAATTATCTCATTTAATCCTCCTTACCACTCAGTGAGCTAGATCCTATTAAGAGGCCACAGAACTGAAACTCCAAAGTCACACTTTAAAAAAAAAAGAATTTGCCGCTGAAAACTGATTAGATTTGACCTGACTCATTTGGCCGCAAAATAGGACCTGAACTAATGCAAGGCTTTTGATGGCCTATATTTATCTAATTCAACCTTTCTATGTTTCCCAGCAAACATAACAGTGAGGTGGATTAGGAGTGCCACCCCAGGCCCTGCTGAGAAGCTCTGTAACATAACGACACAGCGTCACTTTTCACTTCTGAAGTCCCCAATTCCCGAATTCCAGAAGCATATTCAGCCATAAGGGTTTGCACAAGAGATACAGATGTATGTTCTTCCTCATTTCAAAGCTGAGGAATAGAGAGACTAAACTAAATAACAATGTTTATTCAGTGGATATTGTTGTTGTTTAGTCACTAAGTCACGTCCAACCATCTCTTTGCAACACTGTGGACTGCAGCCTGCCAGGCCCCTCTGTCTATGGGCTTTTCCAGGCAAGAACAGTGCAGTGGGTTGCCATTTCCTCCTCCAAGGGATCTTCCTGACCCAGGGGTCTCCTGCATTGGCAGGTGGATTCTTCACCACTGAGCCATCAGGGAAGCCCAAGGAATAGACAGATGAGGCTAAATAACAATGCAGATTTGAATGCAGGACTCTGACCCCTGAGTTGCCTCTGGACCCACTCGGCTCTCTCGGGAGAGGGGCTGGAGCTGGTCAGCTGGCTGAACTAAGGGTCGGTGAAGCTGCCTGGGGCTTGTTCCCACCCCTGCGCTGGTTGGCCTGCTGCTGGGGCCTCCTGCCTTTACTCTGTCAGAACATCCTTCCAGGCCAAGTGTCGAAGTTACAAATGTGCACGTAAAACACGCGATGCACGCGCGCACACACACACACGTACCCCTCAGAAGGGAGCCTCACACAATTCTGCTTCCCGGAGCTTTGTGTCCTCCTCCTGTTGGCAGTAAGCTCATCTGTATGGATCAGGTGACAAAACCCACTAGTCTGCGGGCAGGGGAAAGAAAGCAGATGCCTTCCCCGCCGGGTAGGATTGAGCTGAGCAGTTTGTCATCGTGGTTAAACTCTTGCCTCTCTCGAGAGGCAAGAAAAAAGAAAAGAAAAATCATGACTGTTCTCTCTCTGGCTTTGGGAGCTGCTCTGGTCTGGGCGCTCAAAGCCGCCGCTCTCAGGAAAAGTGTAATTTGTCTGTCGCGGACGGAGACGAGAACAGGGCGAGGGGGCGTGGTAACGCTGCTTCCGGAAGCTTGAAGGCATAGCCTTCCTTCAGTCAGGAGGGGAAGCGAGCCGCCCCTCGCGTGCTTCAAAGCTTCCTTAAGAAGTTGCCTCCAGAAGGCAGTGGAAAGTTAACATGGTTTCAGCATGCAAGATTATCTTTGAAAAAGCTCAGAGGAGTGAGACGGGCTGTAGCTTAGCCAGAAGGAGACACTGTTGATTAAACACAGTTGTAGACTATGAATACTATATGGTTTCCTTTTTGGGTAAGACAAGAGCACGTGTG
This sequence comes from Dama dama, assembly GCF_033118175.1. NCBI lineage: Eukaryota > Metazoa > Chordata > Mammalia > Artiodactyla > Cervidae > Dama > Dama dama. The sequence continues at coordinate 80,919,477 of NC_083703.1, forward strand.
TGTGTGTGTGTGTGTGTGTGTGTGTGTGTGTGTGTGTGTGTGTGTGTGTGTGTGTGTGACAATACAGAAGACGGATAAGAAGAATACACCCTCAGTGTTAACACAGGAAGTAAACGAGAAACAGGCGGGGGTGGAGGAAGGCGTGTGTGTCGGAGAGAGAGGGGGCAATTTTCTATTTTCAGTCAAATACACGCCAGTATTCTTCCATTGTTTGTATAATCAATCAATCAATAAACAAATAAATCCAATAAAATTGACTGGCAAGAATAGACGAGCAAACAAAAAAGTCCCTCAAGGCATCACTTCAAAATAAACAGAAATCCCTTGATTTCTAAGAACGAGGAGGCTCCAGATACCAAAGGTCTTTCTGGTTTGGGGCATTCCTAGTTCCTTCATTTTCGGAAGCTGACCTCAAATGCGACCCCGCCCCCGGAACAAGGTGGACTCTTAAGGTAGTGATGGACGCTTGCCTGCTGAACGAAAAGGAAGTGTTTCATTCCCTGCTCTCTCACATACTCTCCTTAAAGTTTTGAAGATTAAAAAAAAAAATCATCCAAATGACTGATGTTCTTTGTAAGTTATCCTTTAAAGCCACATCCTACTAGATTAAGGCATCAAACCCTACCTTGGAATGCTAAACAGCAAAATCACATCTAAAAACCAACCTTTTTAATAACCTATAAGGGAAAAGAATCTAAAAAAAGAATATGTATACATATATACATACACACGTGTGTGTGTGTAACTGAAGCACTTTGCCCTATACCTGAAACTAATACAACATTGTATATCAAGTATGCTTCACTGAAAATAAATAAATGAATAAACAATAACCTTTTTCAGAGACTAAGAGTGCGCTGTGTGTAAAGCTGCTTCAGTCCTGTCTGACTCTCTGCGACCCCCTGGACTGCAGCCCGCCAGGCTCCTCTGTCCATGGGATTCTCCAGGCAAGAATACTGGAGTGGGCTGCCATGCCCTCCTCCAGGGGATCTTCCCCACCCAGGGATCGAACCCAGGTCTCCCGCATTGCAGGCGGATTATTTATCACCAGAGCCACTACTGAAAAACAATCTGTTAGCCTTTTTACTTTCAGATTACTTTTTGGGTGAAGTTTCACTGCACTGTTGCTTTTTTCACTTTGTTTTTTAAAACTCAGGTTAAATAGAAAATAGAAGCTGAAGGCGAGTGAGGCAGGTGGAGATGGTGAAACTGAGGAAGGGGCTCCCTCTTCCTGCACTCCCCTCCCTCTACACAGACAACAGGATACTCAGCAAAATGGTGGCTACTGGCCAGGCACAAATTGAGAAGCTTTTCCAGCTTTGAATCTGAAACTGGCTTCTGTTAGGAGAACAGTATGCTTAATTACTGGGTTTCCCAGATGGCTCAGTGATAAAGAATCTGCCTGTTAATGCAGGAGATGCAAAAGATATGGGTTCGATCCCTGGGTTGAGAAGATCCGATCCCCTGGAGAAGGAAATGGCAACCACATTTAGTATTCTTGCCTGGAGAATCCCATGGACAGAGAAGCCTGGCAGGCTACAGTCCGTGGGGTCGCAGAGAGTCAGACCTGGCTGAGCACACACACTTCATTACTGGAGCTTTAGTAATGTGCTGAAAGAATAAACTCCCAGCATAGGAGGATTTAAAGATTTGTGAAGCAGCAAACTATTCTCTGAAGACTGAGACTTTTAGCTTTACAGGATACTTCTCTGGTTGGCAAAAGTTTGTCAAAATCCCTTAGGTTTTCAGACTTAGGAAAGTGTGTTAGAAAAAGTCTATTTGCACCCACATTTTAGAATGTGTTTGGTTTTTTTTAATAAGGATCATGTAAGAAATTTTGTTTTCATTGATCAAATGAAATGAAAAAAAAAAAATCTTTGAAAGCTTGGTCCAAATGTTAGGTTTTGTTCTTGTCCTTTTCAAAGCACCTCTTGTCATATTATTTCTTCTTTGATCCTCGTAGCAAAGTGAAGGCTGTCAGAGTGAGTAACTTCTATGTTACAGAGGAGAGAGAGGCATAAAAGGTTAATTCATGCATGTAAATAACCGGCCAGAGAGTGTTTAGGATTCCCAGTCTTTTTCGCTTAACCTTTTGAGCAGAGACAGGTGTAATCTCTATCAGATTTTATTTAGGTGCAGTTCAGTCAATTCCTGGCCTCATCTTGTGCTAAAGGTTCTGGAAAAATTTCCAAGAGTACAATAAAATTCAAAGAAGAGGTTTATTTAACCATGATTCACCCCACCGAATACCTACTTCAGACTTTGGGGAAAGGACTGATTTTACCTTTGTCATCAGATACACACCGCAAGCATTTGCAAGTCCTGCCAGGAGCTTGTCTATTTTTATTTTATTACCTGAGGTGACTGTACAGCTGTTGGTCTTCTAGGGCCACACTAGGTCTCCGGGAGTGGACAGCAACGTGATTCTGTGGACGCAGATAATTCGAGACAATCCCAGGCTCGCTTTTACTCCGGGGTGTGCCCCTTCATTTACAGAAAGGAAGACTGAGTCATGGAATGGAAAACAGCTACGACACAGCAGGTCAATGGCAGAGCAGGAAACAAAAGAATGGGCTGACTTATTCCCCAGCTTAACTTTTAGACTAAATTGTCTTGAAGGCAGCCTTTGATCCCAAACTTGAGTCCTTTTTCACTGCAGCAGAAACTCAAATGTCTCGATCCACTTAGACTCGATGTCTAAGTGGGTGATCATCTAGGTTTTGCTCAAGGAAAGATAAAACTAACCTGACTGTTGTTTAGCCACTAAGTCTTGTCTGACTTTTATAGCCTACCAGGCTCCTCTGTCCATGAGATTCCCCAGGCGGGAATACTGGAGTGGGTTGCCATTTCCTCCTCCAGGGCATCTTTCTGACCTAGGAATTGAACCTAGGAATCTCTTGCACTGGCAGGCAGATTCTTTACCATTGAGTCACCTGGGAAGCCCAAAATTAACCTTGTTTAAGTACAAAACATTGAAGTCAGGAATTTAGTGGTGGTGAGGAGCAAGTAATAGTTTTCAAGCATGTACAAAAGTGATGTAAAATTAGCAACAATAATAAAGCTAATCATAAATAATAGTAACAGCTCATAAATAATAGTAACAGCTATATATCAGACACTGCTTTAGGTGCTTTGCAAATATTGATTCATTTAATGCTCACATCAACTCTATAAGGTGGATGTTATTCTTATTCCCACTGCAGACCTGAGAAAACCAGGTACAGTGAAGTTAAGACCCTTGTTCAAGGCTGGTAGTGAAGAGACATTACGGTTGTCATCCTTGCCCTGGTGATGCTTGCTGTTGTTGTTTAGTCGTGTCTGACTCTTTGCGACCCCATGGACTGTAGGCCTCCAGGCTCCTCTGTCCGTGGGATTCCCAGGCAGGAATACTGGAATGGGCTGCCATTCCCTTCTCCAGGGGAATCTTCCTGACTCAGGGATCGAACCTACGTCTCCTGCATGGGCACGAGGACTCTCAGCTGCTGAGCCTCCAGGGAAGCCCCTGGGGATGACTGCAGATGCGGTTTCAGTTGCTCTCGACCTCTTCCTCCTAATTCGCGGCTGTTCTTTCACCAGGACACGGGCTCCCTGCCTCCGGGCCACCTCATTTCTGCTGCTCCCTCTGCCTGGAATGCTTTTCTCCCAAAGAGTCTGTGGACAGCCATTCACCCAACACTTTCTTCTGTCTCTACTCCAACATCGCCTCACCAGAAAGTCTTCTCCAAACGCCCCCGAACCCCAGCTCGGAGCCCTTTCGCCCTGCCGGCCCCTCCCTCGGCTCCACCCTCCTTCGTGTCTAGCACGGAACGGAAGGTTCCCGAGAGCAAGGGCTCCTGCTTGTCAACCGCCGGGTCCAGATGCTGCCTGAGACCACGAGGCGATATTGAAGGCAGTTGCTCTGAACCCAGGGGCTGGTGTCTTCACTCTTCCCCAGGTGAGAGCTTCGAAATGAGACCTGAACTATTTCATCAGAAAGAACGTGGGGGAGTGGTGATAAATGCAAAGCTAAACAAACGTAGAGAATCTGCTGTCCGCCCAGGTCAGGAAGAAAAGGAGAACGTTCTGCGTGCACGGATGTTTTTAAAGATGCTGTTTGCCAGAGCAGGATCCCGAGCCATCTGCCGCCACAGGTCCGCCCGCGTTCCTGTGAAGAACAGCGGCGGTCCTCCTCTGTGCCCCCTAAGGCCGACCAGGATAAACACTGCTGACGGCGGGCGGGTGAAAGAAGAATCCCACTCAGCTATTTTTAGTTTCCCCTTGAAGTCTTACATTTCACGTTTTAAGTTTGTTTTCAGAGTTCTCTTCCAACCCAAATAAACCCAGGCTCAGAAATGAAAGGACTTGGGTTATTACTTTCTGAGTCTCCGGGGAGCAGGCAAGGAAGCCGACTTCCCCTGGGCTCGCCGCGAGCGAGGCTGTCTGGACGAGGACCCGGGCCGGCCGGGGCTCGCTGCGCAGCCGCAGAGCTGCTCCTCGCGAGCGGGCGAGCGGCTTGCTCTGCCCTTCGGGATAGCCCACTGAGATCCACTCTCCAGGACTTTCTGTCTGCGTTCTGTAAAGGCTTTCTGGTTGAATTTCTCCATGCCTTGCTGATTTCACTCATTCATTCATTCAACATTCATTCACTCATTCATTCAACACATTATGGGGCGCCTACTGTATGCCTGGTACTGTGCTCAAGAGTCCCCTCTCTCAGGTTACTTCTTATCTACTAGTGAAAGTGAAGTCGCTCAGTCGTGTCCGACTCTTTGGACCCCATGGACTGCAGCCTCCCAGGCTCCTCCGTCCATGGGATTTTCCTGGCAAGAGTACTGGAGTGGGGTGCCGTTTCCTTCTCTTTTTCTACTAGGGGAGCTAGTAAAACACGAAGTAACAAATGAATGAACTTATAAATCAATACGGAGTTGACTAGATTGCCTGTTATATTTATAATAGCTACAATGAGTAAAAGAACTATATTAACACATGAAGAGTCTTGACAGAGTACTTATTACATGCTGGGTGGTCATGAATCTGAGCAAACTCCAGAGATAGTGGAGGACAGAGGAGCCTGGTGGGCTACAGTTGATGGGGTTGCAAAGAGTTGAATATGACAGCAAAATTTTACAAATGGGGAATCTAAGAAACCGAAAGGTTAAGTAAGTATCTTTTTGAAAGCCAGCTGCATGGTCAGTGTGATTTGGAGGTCAATCATATGGATTTAGGGTCTTATAACCATATGACTGGCCTGATTATTTTTTAAATGAATTAGGTAATTATATTTTGGCTGCTCTGGGTCCTTGCGGCAGGCGGGGGCCACTCTCCAAGGCAGCGCGTAGGCCTCTCACTGCGGTGGCCTCTCGGGCAGAGCACGGGCTTGAGGCGCAACGACTTTGGGAGCTGACACATGGGCTGGGTGGCCTTGGGGCACAGGCTCCATGGTTGTGGCCACGGGCTTGGTTGCCCCCAGGCACGTGGCGGCGTCCCGGGTCAGGGATCTAACGCACGTCCCCTGCATTGGCAGGTGGATTCTTTAACCACTGGACCACCAGGGAAGCCCCTCAGTCTCATCTTTAAGACAGCAGATTAACAACTAGATGGGACGGTGGCAGGAAGTGACAAGCACCACGAGGGGGGGCGGTGGCCTGGGGGGTGAGGAGTGTGACTGGTGGGTCGGCAGGCAAGCGCCCTGAGGAGCCAGAGGGCCGCACGCGTGCCCAGGGCGTGCGCTGGGGCAAAGCTGGTTAGCGGGGAAACACGGGGGCACGAGCAGGCCAGGCGGAGGGGGCAGATCCTGATGGGTTTTCAACTCAGCTGCTCTTCAAAACAGGAAGTTCCTTAATGGGTCATCTTGCTCGGGGTTCTGTGGGGGCCTGTGGTGACTGGCATTTGTCGGAGCTCAGGGGTATGCAGGAAACCTATTTCACAGCATCCCTCGGGGCTGAAAACCTTGGAGCATTTTCGAATCTGTCCTTCCATAATAAGTCTCTGAGCATAACTGAGTCGCTTGAATGATTGGTGGTCTGACCTGGCTTACAGTTAGGACCTGGTGACCCATGGTCAACGCCAGTGAACCTGTAATCATTTGAGTGGTAACCATACTCACACAAAAACTCAAGCAGTGTTTCCTTGGTTGTGGTGTAAAAATAAATTTTGAAGATTAGGTTATTTTCCTATGATTTACATGATGTTTAAAAGTGGGCACCGGACTGAAAAGTCAGGAAAAAAGGAGGTGGGCTTTATGCAATCCATTTCTAGTGCATCAGGATGTTTCTGTCATTTGTGTATGCCTCCACGGTGGGGACTCTTTACAGACCTATGGCTTGGGTGGGGAAATAAAAGGTCTGAGTTAAGGGAAAATAAATAGCCTAGCCAATGACCAGATACTTTGGCCAAAAATACCTGCACTGGCCCCACCTGGAATGGATTAATAGTCTGAGCAGAACAATCGAAAGCTGCCGGCAGCCCTGTTTCTTAAAGCACCTTGCCACAGACAGATCCCGTGAAGGGCAAGGCAAGGCTGCTGCAACCGCTCTTCAGAGGGCGACGCTCGGAGGCTTCACAGAACGTTCCTCAGGAGGGAGTAAGGGGTTCGGCCAACCTCAGTGAGAATTCCCAAATTCTCGATTCCTTGATGTGTGACATCACCTCCCTGGCCTCAACCTCCTTATCTGCAAAATGGGTATAACAGTGGCATCCACTTCCCAGGGCTGTCCTGAGGATCATCGATACCCTGGTTCATAGTAGGGTGAACCCAGGTAAAGCAGCGAGTCCAGAACCTTATGTGAGTGTGGCCTCGACATGCCTTTCTCCGTGCTGCTTCTTCCATCGTCCCTTTCCAGCCCGCAGCCTGTGGCCCTGGCAACGTGCACAGAACATTTCAAATTTACTGTTTTTAGGGGACGTCCCTGCTGGTCCGGTGGCTGAGGCTCCGTGCTCCCAACACAGGGACCACAGGCTCCATCCCCGGGTGGGGAACCAAGATCCCACATGCCGAAACAAAGTGGGATCCTTGATCCCAAGTGCAGCAACTAAGACCTAGGGCAGCCAAGTGAATAAATAAGAAAAATATTTAAAAAGGGGTGGGTGGGAGGGAGGCTCAGAGGGAAGGTATATGTGTATGCATACAGCTGAGTCACTTCGCCGTATGGCAGAAACTAGTACAGCATTGTAAAGCAGCTAAAATATAAATTAAAATAAAAAATAAAACCTGTTTTTTAAAAATCTTTAACTGAATTACATACCCCTATTGGGGTTCTCAGGCAGCACTAGTGGTAAAGAGCCCGCCAGCCAGTGCAGGTTCCATCCCTGGGGCGGGAAGACCCCCTGGAGGAGGGCATGGCCACCCACTCCAGTCTTCTTGCCTGCAGAATCCCACGGACAGAGGAGCCTGGAGGGTTACAGTCTATGGGGTCACACAGAGTCAGACAGGACCGAAGCCACACGTATGCCCTTACTGCTGGGGGAAGGGAGGAAGAGAGGCTGGAGGAAGGATGAAAAGGAAGGAAGGGACAGAGAGAGAGGGGGAAGGAAGCGGGGTGAGGAACTGTGTCCACAGCAAAACCGAAACAAATCAGAACACACACTCCTACACGTCACTACAGAAGTTTGATAAAATATCCTCGAAAACCACTGTTTCTATGTGTGAATCTGTATATCAAAATGTCTCTGGGCCTGACTCACACAGGTGTTCAGAGCAAAGGCTCCTAGATGGGAAACCCAAGGCTTGGATCTCAGCTCCAGTCCTCATGAAACATGTGCTAGTGGCCAAGCTGCTTCACTTGCCCAAGCCTCAGTTTGTTCATCTGTGAATGGGAGTGATCACGATGCCTCACTCGGCACAGTGCCTGAAACACTCACTCATCGTGGCCTCTTAATATTTGCAAAATATGTATGGCATATGCCATGTGCCGAACACAGAGCTAAGCACTTCCCACAAATCGGCTCATATGCTGAATGATGAACTGATGAAACAGGTATTTATTTCATTCCCAGGTTATAGGTAAGGAGCCTGCCGTTTAAAGAGTAACCAGCCAGGAGGGGGACGAGCAGGCAAAGAGCTTAGCAGTTGGCTCTCTCAATGACTCTGCTGTCTGCTACCATTCAGAATTCTGAAGTCTTCTCTAAACACAGCAGAAAGAGGCTCTGTCTTTCTCCACCTCAGGGCCTCTTGCCTTGGGATAATCCAGGAATCTTAAGGTACTTCCTAAGATTTTTTTATTAGGATCAGTTATTTTCTGCTCTCACTTGCCATTCAGGAAATCCGCGGAAATATCCCCTATTCAAAAAGGCCGCAGGAACCTTGGAGACGCCTGAGCTCTGGGATTTGCTGCAGTTTCTCGAGAACCTAATCAGGGCAGAGACGTTCCGTCACTTCTGTGTGTTCTACGGTCACATGGACCAATCCTGATACAAGAGGGAGGGACTTTCAGAAGAATGGGGGCAGGAGACACCATCTCAGAGGTTGGCCAACACACCTACCACACGCTGGTGTATAGAAAATTTTTAAAAGAAAATAGGCTTTGGCTGGAAAACTGACTTTTATGAAAGATTTAGCCTCACATTAGAGGTGATTACTTCACTTGAAAAGTTACTCTTGGGAAATATTATAAACTCCCTTCATGTAAAAGATAAAAAAGAAATATGGTATATTAGGTTGGTCTCTATTTGAGTTTAGATCTGGAAAAGCAAATTAGATAGAAACCTCTACTTTGATGAACAGATAGTGAGGCTAATGTATGTAGTTCTAAAACTGATATCTCTCTAAGAATACAGTAAGTGTTGTCTGAAATGAAAATGACTCATGGTACAACAACTTGTATATACTAATGATGTTAGCGACACTAACATGAAGTCATAGTTCACCAACATAATAAAAATGTACAGCAATTTAAAAAAAATAGTAAATTAGTAAGTATGAGTAAACCCAAATCCTTTAGAAACATATGCTTGGTCAGCCTTTGAGATTCTATTTGTACATCTAGGGTTAAAGATTAGCTAGGTACAATTCTGGGCCCAGTGGTAAAGAAACCGCCTGCCAATGCAGGAGACACAAAATACACAGGTTCGATCCCTGGGTCAGGAAGATCCCCTGGAGAAGGAAATGGCAACCTGCTCCAGTATTCTTGCCTGGAAAATTTCAGGGACAGAGGAGCCTGGCAGTCCATGAGGTCGTGAAGAGTTGGACATGACTGAGCATGTACACACACACACATACACATACACATCCTTTGATAAACCATAATGGAAAAGAATTTATGTACACATAACTGAATCACTTTACTATACAGCAGAAATTAACACAGCATGGTAAATAAACTATATTTCAATAAAATTAGATATGTACCTCTACTGACAGGAAGAAATAATTTTTTTGAATATCACATTTAATTTTTCATAAAGTATTATTAGCTGCAAGGCCCAGCAATGGACATGAGCTTGAGCAAACTCTGAGAGACAGTGAAGGACAGGGAAGCCTGGTGTGCTGCAGCCCATGGGGCCCGAGTCGGACACGACTGAGCGCCTGAAGCCATGTGACCTGAGTCCTGCTCGGCGGTGAGACGGAGCTCACCCACCACACTCTTGCTGTGATGGACAACTTTCTTTCTTTTCCTTTTTAATTTCTGGTCACACCACACAGCACGTGGGAATCTTAGTTCCCTGACCAGGGGTCAAAACGGTGCCCCCTGTGTTGGGAGGATGGAGCCTTCAACACTGAACCTCTATAACTCCTCCACCGCGGGCGACTTCCTAGCCGTCAAACACAAGCCAGCGCCCTTCCTCGGGGCCTTCCCCCTTTCCACTGGCTTTGTTCCTCTGGGCGTTCACCACAACCTCACTAACCTTTACTTTTTAAACTGTTTGTTGCCCATCTGCCCCTAAACACATAAGCTGCATCTCAAACACGTTTGTCTCTCCCCAGTACCCTAGAACAGTATCTTGCCTACAACAGGTGCTAAATAAATCTCTGAATTTGTTTTTGACTTTCTGAATTTACACATAGGTGACCAACATCTGGCTGCAATCACTTTGGATTGGTTGTTGTTCGGCCACTAAGTCGTGTCTGACTCTTTGCAGCCTCATGGGCTGTATTTCCAGTTGCTAAAGGTTGCCTCGTTTGGGGATGACAACCCCAAAACACTTGCTGTCTTATGTACCATGATCGTGAAGCTGAAATGTCAGGTGACACCAGAGAGAATCAGTCGTGGCAGCTCTTTAAATATGTTAAACACATCAAACGTTCAGCGTATCAGTACGGGGCTCAGGGGGAATTCCAGCCTTTCCTTAGCACTCGGCAAGTTGGGGTTTACAGTCAAAGTCCACTTATAGCAAATGTTTATTCTACGAGTGCTTTCCTTTTGTTTCCTGTAAGTATAGCTTCACGCCCTGCCAGGATCTGAGGTCACAGAAACACGAGGAGGTTATTAACATATCAATGGAGAGATCTCTCTGGAATCCAGAATTTGGAATAATATTTGCATCTCAAGCTCAGAAGCCGCCCAGGCAAGCCTGCTTATTGATTGCCTTTAATTTCCCCTTAAAACAGTGTCTGCTTTTGAATAAAAGATTAATAGAGGAGGGTTCAGTTTGTCGAGTGATTTATACTCAAGTTCTGCCTCCTTTTCATTCAGGAGTGCGGTGCACACACGTCTCCACCCCTGAGACGTTCCTTCTCCAAGAAAAATAGCTCCTGGCCACTGAAGCCTGCAGCTTAATTGAATTTGTCTTTGTCCACTTAATCTTCACGCTTACAAAACGTGGGGTAGATGGGATTCGTGCAGGAAAAACATACCTGAAAAATACAGATGATCACTAGAAGGATGGGCAGAGGTAAGGGGTAAAATGACTTTAAAACATGAAAATCAGGGATGCCACTTGAAAGGTCTGGGCTACACTTCCTTTTGCTTTAGTATTAACAGATTCACCAGCATCGTCCCAGTATAAACATGGTGACCTGAAAAAGTAAACTATTGCGCCAGCTTAGAGCAGTGTTATCATTTTTGTCCTGGCCGCAAGTTTCTGTTTCCTTTTGAGGAAGAAAAAAATGAGAGGAAAGTGAAGATTTCTGTTTCGTGTGAAGAATGGAGACCTCTTTTTATAAATGAAGGCTTGTTAATAACATTAATAATAGCAATCATTTATCAAGCACTTTTCCCCCCTAACCATTGTATTAAATGATTTATACTCTATCTCATTTAATCTTGGCTCCAAAACTCTAAGGAGGTCCTATTAATAATCTCATATAGACAAGACTTGGAGAAGTATAGGAGGCCCAGTTTGTAAAGTGGCATAAGCTGGGTGTATTGACTTGAAAAGCCAAGACTCTGATCCTACCAAGACAAGTGCAGCCTTACGGGCTGGCCTCACCTACATTTATTTCTTCAATGTGGCAGATGAAGGACGAACCTTCCAGGTGGGCAGCTGGTTAGGACGCAACAAGCCTCTGAGTCCCGAATCTGTTTCCTACTACCTACTCTTCCCTCATGGCTCAGTCAGTAAAGAATCTGCCTGCAATGTGGGAGACCCAGGCTCGATCCCTGGGTCGGGAAGATTCCCTGCAGGAGGCGTGGCCACCCACTCCAGTATTCTTGCCTGGAGAACTCCTTGGACAGAGGAGCCTGGTGGGTTACAGGCCATGGGGGTCGCAAAGAGTCAAATATGACCGAGCAACTCACACACACACACTGTCTCCCATGGCCAAGCAGGGTCCCTGGAGCCAGCTTTCTTGCACTCTGTCGCCTTTACCTACTACAAAACACTTTCCACGCAAGTAACTTCTGTGCTGTCAAGATGCAGGAAGCACAGTAAAGCTGGGTCAGTAAGAACTAGAACATCCAACGGGACGCATCCCACCCCAGCCAAAGAGAACCACAGCCTAGGCACGGATAGAGGGAATGACACCCCTGAGATGTTGCTCACTAGAAAAGTAACAATTTTGCCCTAAATACTCCTAATGATGTTCCAAGTTGGATCTTCGAGCTCCAGAGCTGCCCATTTTGAAGTTTTTTAAGTTTCCCTTCTTTGATTGGACACGTGGAGGATAATTCTTGACCGAGGGATCAACGTGGAGCTAGAGTTAAGGTTCTGGGGGAACGAATGAGACTGGATTTTGGAAGGCAGGAAGCAAACGTGCCTGCTTTCTAGGTTAGGCACTAACTATGACTATAGCGCTAACTAGTTAGCGATTAACTAACTAGTCATTAGTTAGTCCCTCATTCTGTGACTCTCCGCACATCCCCTTCCCTGCTTCAGTGACTGCTTCCGTGACTCAAACCGAAAAAAATCGAGAGAAACAGATGGTAGAGCACGGACCACGTGCCTGGCTCTCACAGGCACTGTGTCTGAGACGTCAAGCAAGACAAGTTTCTTACAGCTGATTACATGGAGACATACACTGAACAAATACATCCTCACAGGATAACATAATTACCATTTAATATTTGCTATGAAAAGGTCTGTATCGTCAAAGCTATGGCTTTTCCGGTAGTCATGTTCAGATGTGAGAGTTGGACCATAAAGAAGGCTGAGTGCCTAAGAATTAATGCTTTTGAACTGTGGTGCTGGAGAAGACTCTTGAGCATCTTTTGGACAGCAAGGAGATGAAACCAGTCAGTCCTAAAGGAAATCAACCCTGAATATTCATTGGAAGGACTCATGCTAAAGCTGAAGCTCTGATATTTTGGCCACTTGATTCAAAGAGCCCACCCACTCACTGGAAAAGACCCTGATGCTGGGAAAGATTGAGGGCAGGAGGAGATGGGGACAACAGAGGATGAGATGGTTGGATGGCATCACCGACTCAATGGACATGAGTTTGAGCAAGCTCTGGGAGATAGTAAAGGACAGGGAAGCCTGGCGTGCTGCAGTCCGTGGGGTCGCAAAGAGTCGGACACGACTGAGCGACTAAAAAACAACAACGAGAAGTAACGAACTTAGGATGAGATGAGGGTCTATCTGAGCTGCGTTCGCGCTTCCATCATACCTCCTACCTCCTTGTGCTTCCTTTCCTATTTGTTTCGATGCAGGGGACTGGCTAAGCATGTAGATCCCCAAGTGCCTCCCTCCAGAGGGTTTCAAATCCTGTTACCAATCAGTGGTGGTGTGACCTCAAGAGAAGTTACTGAGCCTACATGAGCCTAGGTCACTCAGCTATAGAATGGGAATAGCAGAAGTCCACACTCCCAGATTTATCATTAGAATCAGAGGAGGTACTCTTAGGTGAAACCTTGAGCTGAAGAAATGAGCACCCTGAGAGTGCTCGATTAAGGCGGGCTGCTAGTCTCTGAAGGTGGTGTCTCTTCTCTTCCGTCCCCTACGCCCAGAGACACTGGACTGCTCGCTCAGGATGTGACATGGGCATGACTTGGAGAATGCCTCGCCAGGTCAGAAGCCTGGAAACCCTGCAACAGCTGTGTGTCTCTGGGCAAGTCAGGTAGCCTCTCTGGACCCCACTTCCTTCATCTACAAAGGGAAGACCTCAAATTCTTTGGAGAATTAGAGCTGATGCACATAGAACACGTAGTAAACAGCAGCTGCTATTAATATTACCTTCTTATTTTTAGACTTTATATAAAACAGAACAAAGCCTAATGATGCCTTTTAATCCCACAGGGTTAGTGGTGTTTATATCCCACTTTCAAAGTGGGATTCTGAAAGTCTCTCTCCCTAGAGTGGATTGTCTCTATCCCTCAACATTTTTCCTGAAAGCTTTTATTTGGTGAGCAAAATTTACAGCAGGGATGGGAGATAAGGGATTCATGCGGAGTTTGTCCTTAAAACACTTCTTTAATCTCCACATTTGCCGTGGAATTCATGTCATTCTTGCTTGGGTGATTAGATTACGTTTCATAAACAATATCCCCTATGTTTAAAAATCTTTAAACAGCCACTTGTAAGTGGCTTGACATGGACTCCAGTTAATGCCGTGTTTGACGTGGCTTTTCCACCGTCAACCGTGCTGACAATCCACTGTTTATGTGAGCATCAGACTCCGAAGTGGAGACCTGTATATTTCAGAATCCTCTTTTTTAATCTGAAATATTTCCTGAGTCTTCTGACAACCTCCTATTGAAGAATGAGAGCACACCGACTATCTCTTATAACCTTCCCCAAATTGGAATTATTGTTGCATCTTTAGATTTCTTATTTTCCCCGGTGTTCATCTTTGTTTTCCTCACTCCAAAACTTTCAAACATCAAAACTGCCAACTCACCCTCCATCAGCATGCTGGGGCAGTGGAGCAAGCTGAAAATCTTAGTGCATTCTCAAGTTGAGTCTTAACTAAATTACAACTTTCAAATTGCAAGATTTAAGCTCCTTTTGTTTATAGACTGCTCTGCAGGTGACTCATTTGATTGGGGCTATTCAATTAATTCTCTTCTCCACAGAGTCCTAGCAGGTTTTTATCTCCACAAATGGATCACAGATCCTTTCCCTGGTACTCCCCCCCACCCCTTTTTATTTGGATGGTGCATCTACCTGCTTTTAGTCCTTTGTATTTATTTATTTATGAGGCTGCTCTGGGTCTTCACTGCTGCTCATGGGCTTTCTCTAGTTGCAGCGAGCAGGGGGCTACTCTCTAGTTGCGGTGCTTGTCATTGCGGTGGTTTTCCTTGTTGCAAAGCAGGGGCTCTAGACATGCAGACTTCAGTAGCTGTGGTGCAGGGGCTCAGCTGCTCCAAGGCTTCTGGCATCTTCCCTGACTAGGGATCGAACCGGTGTCCACTGCGTTGACAGGTGGATTCTTACCCACTGGACCAGCAGGAAGTGCCATCTACCTGCTTTTCTTGTTTCATTCTTGCCCTGCTTCAACAGATTGTTCACAGAGCAGCCAGAATGGCTTTTTAAAATGCACAGTTGACCAGGCCAGCTCCCTATGTAAAACCTTCCCACTGGGTTCCCATACTTGGAATAAGACAAAAAATTTTCAGCAGGTGTCTGGCCCCTGCTCCTCCCTGAATCACCTCCAGGTACCTCCACTCACTGGATTGCAGCCACACTCTGGCAACCTCCTCCTTCTTGAACAAGCCAGGCGTGGCTGGGCCTGAAAGCTTTGCTCGCTTTCTCTTGGGCCTCCAGGGCTTGTCTCCTAGACACTAGGTTGCCCAGCTCCTTCCTGTCAGTATTCAGCGGAAACGTCCTGTCCTCAAGGAGCCTTGTGGCTTGTGGTGGTGACTCAGTGGTGAAGAAGCCGCCTGCAATGCAGGAGACGTGAGTTCGATCCTGGGTTGCGAAGACCCCCTGGAGGAGGAAACGGCAACCCACTCCAGTATCCTCGCCTGGAGAATCCCATGGACAGAGGAGCCTGGCGGCCTGCAGTCCACGGGGTCGCAGAGAGTCGGACAGGACTGGGTGAGCACGCATGCACACAGGGGCCCGCCCTGACGCCCCCTCTGTCCCAGACAAGAGCCATCCCGGCCACTCTGTCCGTTCCTGGATTCACTGACTTCATGGCACGGAGTGGTATCAGGACTTGCCTTTTACTTGTTTATTCTAACTTTGTTTTCTCTTTTCCAGGACAGGGTGGGGCAGGAGCGGTCAGCCTCGGCACTTCTGACAGTGAGGCCAGACAACGTTGTGTCTGGGTCTGCGGGCTGTCTGTGCATCGCAGGGTCTTCAGCTGCATCTCTGGTCTCTACCCACCACGTGCATCTTCCTCTGCGCCCCGAGTGGTGACAACAAAAAAGATCTCCAGTGCTGACACAGAGAATGGACCTGTGGACGCAGCCGGGGGAGAGGGCGGGCTGAACCGAGAGCAGCAGTGAAATATATACATGACTGCGTGTGGAATAGTGAGCTAGAGGGAAGTGGTTGTGTAACACAGGGAGTTCAGCTCAGTGGTCTATGAGGGCCTGGGCGGCATGGGGATGGAAGTGAGCGAGAGGGAGACCCAGGAGAGAGGAAATACACTGTACTTACGGCTGACTCACACCGATGTACGTCAGAAACCAACACAATATTGTAAAGCAGTTATCCTCCAATTAAAAAAAAATTTTAAAAAAGAAGAAAAATGTCTTCAGATGTTGCCAGTGTTCTTTAAAAGGCAAAAATGCTCTTCATGGGGACGTTCTGGTTTAGATTTTAAGGTCTTGTCTCAGCCTAAAACAGCGCCTGGCACGTTATCGGTAAGTAGTTAAGAGTTCACGTGTTGAAGAAACGAACACTACTCACTCCTGGTGTGTGGTGAGCCCCACCGCACGCAGCCGCCGAGGGTCTGTGGCCGACCTGAGCTGCTCAGGGTGACGCAGCGGGCGTGGAGCTGGCTTCCACCCAGGCTGGTCTGAAGTCCAAATTCAATCTCTTTACTTTACACCACATTAATATACAGGTAATACAAGGATACCACTACCTAGGTGTTTTCCATGGTGATCGTTTCTACATGCTACCTTGAATAACCTCAATTTTCACTACATTCTATGCAGGCAGTTCCATTCCAAGGACATGATTTACCTAATTTCATCTATTTTTTTACATAATGCAGAGAAACAAAAACATTTTAACATCAAGCAGCAACATCCTCTTAGAAAATTATTGGTGTCCTACACCTTGATAGCTTTTTTTAAAAAATTCAAGCTTTTGAGTATTAATGCACTCACATGGTTTGAAAAGATAACATATAAAAGGAATGGCACGAGGAGTCCTATGCCTGCTCACACCTGACCCATTCCTACTTCCTCTGGCCCCTTTCTGTTAGTTTCCTGGGTGTCCTTTCAGAGTCTTCTTTTGTACGTGAAGCACGTACCAACATTTTCTTGTTCAATGTTTTACTTTCTCATGGCAAACTCTGGTGTAACATACATCTTCTTAGATATCTTGCTTGTTTCACTTATCTTGGTGTCTTTCCACATTAGTGCAAAGAGAGCTTCTTGCCTCTTTTTTACAACTGCAAAAGATCCTCCTTTATGACCACATGCAGGTTTGTTTGACTGGTTCTTGGTTGCTGAATATTTGGATGGCTGCTTTCTTGTCTGCTATAAACAGTGCTGACACGAATAGTCTCAATGGGCAGTATTTTCCTGAGCTTACCAGAGAGATAAACCTTCATATTATATAGAACTGCTGGGTCAAAAGGACAGGGCTTTTCATAGATACTGCGATGGTCTCTTTGAGTAGAAGAGTCCAGCTATCTAAGTATGGTTATCAGAAGGGTTAAGGAATAGATATGAAAAATTGATGAGGATCAGTTAGAACAATGGAATGGGGAAAAGGTGGAATTTCAAGGTAGGCAGAAATCTCAAGAACCTAGAGATATAGGCAGAAGAGGTCAAAGATGGGGGGGTGGGGTGGTGGGAGGCAGGATAATGAAGACCACACATTTCTAGTGAAAAATTTCCAGTGGCCAAGATGGGGTAGGGGCTTCAGAAAACACCTCCATTTCCTCCTGCTGTTCAGTAAATTTCTGCTACATTGGGAGGAAAAAATCTAGAGTGGCCACAAGACTGGAGAAATGGAGGACACCTGGCGGTATGTGAGGTCAGTTCCACTCATATTCCCATTTTACAGATGAGGAAGGTGAGCTTTGAAGAAGCTGGCCTGACTCCGTAATTGAGATTTGCACTGTGGGTCTGATGATAGCTCCCGTTTTGTTAAGCACTCTGTTAAAGGCCATTAGGTAACAACAACAAAAAAAGTCTTTTTTTTTTTCCTTATGTGGATTACTTTTTTAAAAAGTCTTTATTGAGTTTGTTACAATCTTGTCTCTGTTTCACGTTTCAGTTTTTTGGCCACAAGGCATGTGGGATCCTAACTCCCCGACCAGGAACCCAAGCTGCAGCCCCTATACTGGAAGGTGAAGTCCTAACCACTGGCCTGCCAGGGAAGTCCCAACAAATGAACAAGTCTTATTTAAGCATTAAAAACGCAAATAAACCTGATGAAAAGTCCAGGACTTTTGTTATTGTTACTTGTGTCTTCTTGTGTCATTAAAACCAACCAATTATCACTGTTTATGTCTTCTGTGTTTCTAAAGGCTAACAGGACCCATCAGACAGTTTGCCTGAAAACTATTAACACTGAGAAACATAAAGTTAAGCTAGCCAGAGGCTCACAGGACTGGTTTGCCTGCAGAATGCCCAGTGAGTGTCGCTAGGATGTGAATTTCCTGTTCCTGGGAGGGTGCGTCTCTGGAAATGGGAGCCTCCTCTGAATCAGCATTAAATGCCTGCTTTGCTCTGTCCAACTTGGCCACGTTCACATCAGGACTCTGGTCCCATTTCTCTCACCGGTTCTTCAAAGTCGCCCGTGACATCTCCTCTGGCCGCCACGATGGCCGCGGCCCCTTCATCGTGCCCCATCCCTCTTCTGCTTCCTGGGCCTTTTACCCTTGCCTGCATTCAAACTTCCAGAGTACATTTCCTTTTTTTTTTTTTTCATGCATGCAGAGACTTCTCGATGGTCCAGTGGTTAAGAATCCTCCTTGCAACGCAGGGAACCTCGGTTTGACACTTGGTTGGGGGAACCGAGATTCCGCATGCCTCAGGGCAACCGAGCCCGTGCCACCCTACAGTGATCTGTGCGCTGCAACTGAGGCCTCAGGCAGCCAAGTAAGGGGCTTCCCAGGAGGCGCCAGTGGTAAAGAACCGGCCAGTGCCCGAGAGGCAAGAGACCTGGGTTTGACCCCTGGGTCGGGAAGATCCCCTGGAGGAGGGCATGGCAACCCACTCCAGTCTTCTTGCCTGGAGAATCCCATGGACAGAGGAGCCTGGAGGGCTACAGTCCATAGGGTCGCAAAGAGTCGGACACGACTGAAGCAGCTTAGCAGGCATGCAGCCAAATACGTCACTAAATATTTGTTTTTAAAAACGCATGCAGGAGATCACGCAGGACTCAGAATCAGCACTGCACTCAAGTCTGAATCATGGAATGCTACACTGCCCTGGTCAGAGGAAAAAGGCATGGCCACCAGGAAACTGAGATCATATGATAGGACTCAGAGCAAGGGGAGGCGTATGTGTGTGTGTGTGTTTGTGTGTGTGTGTGTGCATGCGCGTGTGTGTGCATGCATGCACTTGTGTGAGTATATGTATTAGATTGTTACGAATTTATTTCGGGGATTTGCACAAAAAGGTATCAGAACAAATAGCCTCACAAGGAATTCCTGACACTCAGGGCAGTATTAAATAGGAGATGAATCAAAGTGCAAAAGTTCAAAGGGTTACTCGCTCAGTCACGTCTGACTCTTTGCGACCCCAAGAACTGTAGCCCACCAGGCTCCTCTGCCCATGGGATTTCCCCAGCAAGAATACTGGAGTGGGAGCCATTCCCTTCACCAGGGGATCTTCCCAACGCAGGCATCAAACCCAGGTCTCCGGCACTGCAGGTGTATTCTTTACCAGCTGAGCCACCAGGAAGCCCTGGAGGAGACGAAAGGCATCAAACTTGCTGGCTCTGGCTCTGGTCTCCATTCAGCCAGTAACACCAAGTTCTTCAGTGAGATATATTAACCCACAAAACTAGAAGGCATGATGGTTGAGGATGGGTTGGCAAGTGATGATCCAGGACCAAATTCTAGTTTTGTAACTTAAAGGTCATATTTGAGCTGCATTCTTAAGTAGGGTTCTGCCATGCAGATTTGGAAGGAACAACATTCTAGGATGGGTTGGCAAACCTCAGTCTGTGAGCCAAATGGGGTGCACCTGCTTGCTTTTATGAAGTTTCATTTGAGGACAGCCAAGTCTATTTATTTACATATAGTCTACTGCTGCCTTCCCTCTGCAAAGACAGAAACTAGATGGTCCCTGAAACCTAAAATATTTACTGTCTGATCTTTTACAGAAAATAATTTGCTCACCTCTTGTGTTCGGGTTAAGCACTTAGGTTGTCAACAGCCTTTATTCAGATCTCAGGAAAAAAAACTTTCTTCTGTGTAATTTGGTTACAAACCTATAAAACTGGAATACAAATACCTCAGGGTTGATGTGAGAAGTAAGTTCAATAATCCTAGTGCTGTTGACTCTGTGAGAGTTATTCAGATTCATCTAAATTAAAGGTTTCCAGAGCTTTCTCCATATTCTTGGGTCTTTTCTATCCTTATAAAAATGAAACATCAAAAACATTTGAGGAATTTGTGCAGCCACCCTTCCTGTTCCAGGAATATAAAACCATAAATTACTTGCAAGTGTATTTTTAGTATATTTAATGTTGATTAATAGAGGCATGGCAACTTAGGAAGTATCCATTGGTGTGCCTTTGAGCACTGATTTTTGGTCTATTCTGGGTATCACTGCACTTCAGGACTGAAAAATTAAGGTATACAGGTGAAATTTCTAGGAGACCAAAACTTGACATAACAGGATCAGGATTCACAACGACCCTCCATAGCACCAGATGAAGCCCTGGAAGAAATAAGAACATTTACCAGGTATTGCCGTGGATTCTGGCATCAATTATTCAAGTCTGGGAATGGGGAGACGTGGCCAGACAGCAGCTCCTGGGAAGCAGATCTGGGGCTTCTAGTTGGCCACAAGCTCAGTTTGAGCCAGATGTATGCAGCTGCCAAGGAAATGATCATAGGCTGCGTGAGCAGGGGCAGGAGAGGGTGGGTCCAGGGAAGGTACGAGGCTCCAAGGCAGGCAGAGGAAGAACACAGTTTAAAGGAGCGAGGCAGACCGCATCTGGACCAGGGAGGTGAGCCATGGAGACACAGGTAAATCTGAGCAGGGGTGCTGCAAGTCGTGCAGACTGAAGGGGTGGTGGGGCAACAGTCAGGCTGATGAGTCAGTCAGCGGCATCTGTCAGAGTGAGGGGTGACCCAAGGACCGAGGGATGTTTCCCAGGGAAGGAGATGACCACAAGGCAAGATGGAGCTCCTTTCTTTTTTTTTCCAATAATTTTTATTTGTGTGCATGCTCAGTTGGCCCCATGGACTGTAGCCCGAGAGGCTCTTCTGTCCCTGGAATTTTCCAGGCAAGACTACTGGAGTAGGTGGCATTTTCTACTCCAAGGGATCTTCCCGACCCAGGGATGGAACCCGGGTCTCCCGCATCGGCGGGTGGATTCTTTATCACTGCACCGCCTGGGCAGCCCCAGTGCCTGTTTACAGCTCACTTACGGCTGTGCCTGGTCTTCGCTGTGGTTCAGGCTTTTCTCTAGCTGTGGCTATCGGGGGCTGCTCTTCACTGTGGGGGTGGGCTTCTCCCTGCAGCGGCTTCTCTTGTTGTGGAGCACAGGTTCCAGGGCACACGGGCTCAGTAGTTGCAGAGTAGGGGCTTAGTTGCGCCGAGGCATGTGGGATCTTCCCAGACCAGGGATCGAACCTGCGTCTCCTGCACTGGCAGGCGGATCCTTTACCACTGAGCCACCCGGGGAGCCCAAGAGGGAGCTTTTTGAAAGCCCCAAAGTTCTTCCACATGGAGGAAGCTGGCTTACTATCTGTATAGTTTTTTGGCAAACTTTGGGGGGGATAAGTGTGATACCTCTTGGGGTATCAGTTCAGCTCACAACAGCTTCTCCATCACTCCTGTGTGTACCCCGAGTCCATGACCTCAAGTGAGGTGAGTCCCTGGAGGATGCATTTGTCCTTCACAACCCTGCCCTCCTGTGACAGCTGATGAGACAAGGTGTGGATGCTTGCCAGAAGCCAGATTGATCCATCCTTGCTCTGGGGAATGTGGAATTGCCTTGGGGATGGACTGCCAGGCTGCTTCTCCATGATAGCATCTGATATGTGTAAACACGGAACAGCCATTTGCTGCCATAATAAGAGAGTAATAGAGAAAGCAACCTATAGAAGAAAAGAATGAGGCAGGAATGTAGAGAGGCAGAGGTGAAAGATGAGGGTCTTGTCTGGCTGGATTCTCTCATCCTCACTTTTTTCTTTAGTATTGACTTTGGCTGTGCTGGGTCTTGTTTTGGGGCACAGGGTCTTCACTGCGGCACACAGGCTCCAGATCACCCGGGCTCAGCAGCTGCGTTAAGGGGGATCTAGTTCTCAGTGTGTGCGTGCACGCTCAGTTGCTCAGTCCTGTCTGACTCTTTGCGATCCCACGGGCTGTAGCCCAGAGCAGGGCCCGGACCCAGATCCCCTGCACTGGGAACACAGCGTCTTACCCAGTGACCACCTGGCGAGTCCACGAGCTTCCCGCTTCTCGGCGCTCTTTCTTCCGAAAGCCTGACTGCCTTCCTGGACACAGGACTCCTTTGTGCCCTTGTTATAAATCCCCTCCCTTTTTTATTTCCACTAGTCCAACTGGGCTGCTTCACTAGTAACCGAGTGTCTTAAGTACTGCAGAGTGCAGCAGCAGGTGGCTCAGTCTACGGAAGACCTAACAGCAAGTCCAATTCAGCCACTGGAAGAGTGGCCTCGGGAAGTCAGTATATTTATGTTTCTGGGATCATTTAAGTAGGAGCTGAATGACCCTAGGTAACTGGGGATCATAAGAGATGGTTGGATGGCATCACTGACTCAACGGACATGAGTCTGAGCAAACTCTGGGAGATGGTAACGGACAGGGAAGCCTGGCGTGCTGCAGTCCATGGGGTCACAAAGAGTCATACACAACTTAGCAACTAAACAACAAGGAGAATCTTGCACTTGGATTTCAGAGTTTTGAAACTGACTGTGGGTTTTGCCACTCCCTTGCTTTGGGCTCTTGAACAATGTTCTTAAGCTTCGGTGATCCTGTTTTTTTTTCTGCAGAAAGGGGGAGAGTAGGCAACCTCATAGAACTATTGTGAGGATAAGATAACCTAATATGCTAGTTTCTTACTACTCCTGTTCCAGTTCCAGTTCAATCGCTCACTCGTGTCCGACTCTTTGCAACCCCATGAACTGCAGCACACCAGGCCTCCCTGTCCATCACCAACTCCCGGAGTCCACCCAAACCTATGTCCATTGTGTCAGTGATGCCATCCAACCATCTCATCCTCTGGTGTCCCCTTCTCCTCCTGCCCCCAATCCCTCCCAGCATCAGGGTCTTTTCAAAATCAGTCAGCTCTCCGCATCAGGTGGCCAAAGTACTGGAATTTCAGCTTCAGCATCAGTCCCTCCAATGAACACCCAGGACTGATCTCCTTTGGGATGGACTGGTTGGATCTCCTTGCAGTCCAAGGGACTCTCAAGAGTCTTCTCCAACACCACAGTTCAAAAGCATCAATTCTTTGGTGCTCAGCTTTCTTTATCACCCAACTCTCACATCCGTACATGACCACGGGAAAAATCATAGCCAGAAACAGCAACAAACTTAGTGGCTTGAAAAAGAACAAATTTATTATTTTCCAGTTCTAGAGGTCAGACATCCCCTCTGGAGGTTCTAGGGGAGAACCCACTTCCTTGGCTTTTCCAGCTTCTGGAGGCTATGTGCCTTTCTTGATTCACGGTCCCTTCCTGCATCTTCAAAGAGCATCTCTTCAGCCTCCGCCTCCATCGTCACAGCTCCTCTGATGCTAAGCCTCCCGCCTCCATCATTCACTTACAGAGACCCTGTGATTATACTGGACCCTCTGGGTGATCAAAGATACTCTCTTAAACCCATTTGCAGGGCAGCAGTGGAGACGCAGACATAGAGAAGAGACCTGTGGACACAGGGGGGGAGGGAGAGTGGGACGAATGGAGAGAGCGGCAGGAAAGACACACATCATCTATGTCAGACAGTTTGGGAGAACTTGCCGTGTCCCTCAGGGAGCTCACCCTGGTGCTCTGTGACAACCCAGAGGGGTAGGACGGGGTGGGAGGCGGAGGGACGTTCAAGGGGGAGGGGACACATGGTACCTAAGGCTGAGTCATGTTGATGTATGGCAGAAAGCAACACAATATTGTAATAAAGCAATTGTCCTCCAACTGAAAAAAATTTCATCACACCAGCAGCATCTCTTTTGCCACAGGAGGCACTATACTCACAGATTCCAGGATCGGGATGCAGGCATCTTCAGGGGGGCCGCTATTCTGCCTCCATACCTAACGACAGGAAGAGCTAACTTTTATCGAAAGCTGTCTAAGAGGCACTGTGCTAAATTCTTTTATGCAGATTGCTTTATTGAAGCATCACCACAGTTCCTGGCAGAGAGACTCAGGAAGGTGAAATGACTGGCCTCAGAACACCCAGTTGGGAAGTGGCAAAGCTGAGACCCGAGACTCGTCATTTTACCTCGGGGTCCTCTCTGAACCACCCGCGAGGGCTGTAAGGCCGCAGGCCTAACTTCAGGCTGTAGAGTCTGTGGGAACCAGAAAGGACTCAGGCCATCTTCCGAGCTCAGTGGCTGTGGAGCTCCAGCCCATAGGCGCCAGTGTTCCTGCAGAATCCCTATGTCAGCATCATTCATGTGACATGGCCCAATTATGACATGCTGGAAATCAACTCAAATGTTTAAAAAAACTTTCTGCAGCCAAATAATATAGACTGATGGGTGTACCTCACCCCTACACTATCAATTTAAGATATCTTCAGTAATAAACTATATATATATTGGTATTTGAAGATCTCTGGCTCATCATAATGACTAGCAGGTGGTTAGCAGTTACTATATGCCTGGCATGATGCAACATGCTTTACTGTCTTATTTCATTCACTAGTCTGGGTTATTAATTAAGAATTTAATTCCTTAGTTGGAAAGTTATTTTTATTTTTAATGGGATTCTTACTGGCAAGTGTCAGATGTTGATGAAGGCTCTTCTAGAGCAAAGGTTTAAACTTGGGCTTTCCTGGAGGCTCAGATGGTAAAGAATCTGCCTGTAATGTGGGAGACAGGGTTTGATCCCTGGGTCAGGAAGATCCCCTGGAGAAGGGAATGGCCACCAACTCCAGTATTCTTGCCTGGAGAATCCCATGGACAGAGAAGCCTGGTGGGTCCATGGGGTCGCAAAGAGTTGGACACAACTGAGCGACTAACACTTTTCAGTTGATCTTGGTTCCAAACTTGGCTACCCCATTTCACTACCTGTGATGGTGAGCAAGTTAATGTACCTCTCTGAAGGTATTTTCTCATCTATAAAGTTTGTTCATAGCTTTCTGAAAGGATCTCTATGACAACATGATCGTAGGTGGAAGCACTTTCTGAAGCACCATACAGATATTACTTATAATTCACACATAATTTACCAGAAGAACTGACTCAGGAGGTAAACAGCACAGAGACTGTGGTTCCTGTTTCAAACAGATGGTGGAGATTAAATGTTTCCAGCTAGAACTCGTCACGTATCAAGTCTCAGGGCTGGAGGGAGCCTCCACTGTACAACTTCAACTGCCCTGGAGCAAAGACGGACATTTGCTGGCTGGGAAACAGGAGTTACAAGTATTACCTTCTTGAGTTTCTAACTCACTGGAGAGATCTGTTTTCTACAGTAGAGACTCACAGACCCAAACTGGCAGCAAAGACTGGGTCTCAGGGAATTCGGGTGCCGCTTGCAAACTGGTCACAAATAAGACGGCTTTAGGACTTTTCCGTTTTCTTGACTCAGTTTTCCCACCTGGTAAATGGGGCAAATTGGAAAAAAATTATGTAATCTCTAATATGATCTAGCCTGTTACTTAAAAAAAAAACTAAAAAGAGATATATGAATTCCTTGCCAAGCAGCTTTAGAACTTTTTGTATTTTCCAAAGCCGTTCTGTCTTGGAGAGTAGAATGGTGGTTACTAGAAGCTAGGGTGGGGACAGGTGATGGAATAGGAGAGACGTTTAAGGTACCAACTTGTAACTGGTAGAAAAAGAAGTCCTGGATCTAGCACACGGCATCGTGACTGCCGCAAACAATACCGTACTAGAAACAACACATTTGCTAACAGACTAGATCCTAATTACTTCCGCCACAAACAAAAAAGTAATTATGAGACTCGATGGACACATTAGCTCACACAACAGTGGCAATCACATTGCAATTATAAATTAATCAGCCCAATGTGCAGATCGCAAACTTACACAATGTTACATGTCAAACACATTTTAATTTAAAAAATGCTTTCTGTTTCAAAGGCATCTGGATTAAAGAAAATTTAAGAGAGAGAAATAATGAAAGACCCATTCAGTAATATCCCAACAACCTAAAGACAACCAATAATTGATTTTTATTCTTTTTTTCTATCCCTAAACTCTTGGTTGCTGGGGGATGGGGTGGGCTGGGGGTGGTGGGGGCGGAGGAAGGGATTGTTAAGAACTTTGGGAAGGTCACGTACACACGCTTTATTTAAAATGGAGAACCAACAAGAACCTACTGAATGGCACAGGGAACTCTGCCTGATGTCTGTGGCAACCTGGACGGGAGGGGCTGCGGGAGGACGGATTCATGTGTACGTGTGGCTGAGTCCCTTCGCTGCCCCCCTCACACTGTCACAGCACTGTTAATCGGCTATACCCCAGTACATAATGTTTCTGCTGTTAAATAAATAAAAAATAATTGTACTCACGAATAAAAAAATAAAGGCATCTGGACATCAGAAAAAATGTAAATAAAACGTTTATAACATTCATGTTGTTGAAGCTAAATGTTCAGACAAGACCTTCCTCTTTTGGTCATGACCTTCCAGCTGTCACCTTCAGAGGCAGCCACAGTCACAGGGCTCTGCCATGTTCTGCAGAGACAGTCTGTGCTAGTGGCTCTCCGCTGGGGATGATCTGACCCTCGGGGACGGTGGGCAGTGCCTGGAGACAGCTTCGGCTGTGACTGCTGAACGAGCTGCACAATGGGCACCTAGCGGGCAGAAGCCAGGGGTCTCAGCGACGCCCCGGCCCACCCCACAGCAAAGAACCATCTGGCTCCGAATGTCAACAGTGCCAAGGCTGAGAACCCTTGTTGTGTGCACATATTAGCACATACAAGTGTGCATGCACACGCAAACACACGTACACACCTGCTCTCTTATATATGAGCAGTAGACACACCACCCACTTCACTTCGCCTTTTCCTTTCCACTGAGCCGTGGAGCTTGCTCTGTATCTGCACAGACAGACTCCTTCAAGCTGCAGAGTATGCTGCTGCATAAATGATCGTTTATTTGCTCAGCCTCCTGTTGAGAGACATTTAGATAGTTCCCAGCTTCCACAAACAATACTGTGGTGATTATTTTACTGTACTTATTTATTTCTGGCTGCCCTGCACTTGGGGGCTTTGCCTGAGCGTTCTCTGCTTGAGGCGAGTGGGACGACCCCTCGCTGCTGTGTGCGCCTCGCATGGAGGCGGCTCGTCTCGCTGCGCAGCCCGGCTCCAGGGCGTGCGGGCTCCGTGGTCTCAGCAGTGGCGGCTGTGGGCTCTTCAACACGGGCTTGGGGGGTGTGCGGCATGGGCTTAGCTGCCCCCCTACTTGTAGGATCTTCCGGGACCCGGGATCCAACCCACGTCCCCTGCGTTGGCAGGTGGATTCTCATCTGCTGCGCCACCAGGGAAGTCCAACAGTGCTATGATTCGTGTTCACAAATGCCCACGTGCTAGCGTTGTCTGCCTGACAGCTCCTGTAAGCGGGGTAACCAGATCAAACAGCATGCGGCTTTAAACTGTCGATATATGTTGTTCTGTTTGTGTGTGCTCAGTAGCGTGGTCATGTCCAACTCATTGTGGCCTCATGGACTGTAGCCTGTCAGGCTCCTCTGTCCATGGAATTTTTTAGGCAGGAATACTGGAGTGGGTTGCCATTTCCTTCTTCAGAGGATCTTCCCGACTCAGGGATCAAACAGACCCAAGTCTCTTGCATCTCCTGGCAGGTAGATTGTTTACCACTGTCCCAGGTTACCACTTGGGAAACCTACAATGTCGATAGGTGTTACCAAAGGTCCTGAAAAGACAACTGATTTTACATTCTTCCTGAGGATGGAGAGAGCGACTCTTGTTGGCACCTCACCAACAGAATACTGCCTTTCTGTCTTTCAGTGGATTCAGTTTCAATTAATTGCACACCTCAAACCAACTGCAATTTCCAACCGTTCATTTTTCAACAAATATTTAATTCTGTGTGTTAGGTCCTGGGGTGGGGTGGGAGGGGAAGAATAGATTTTTAAAAAAAATTTTTTACTTTATATTGGGGTATAACCAATTAGCAATGTTGCGATGGTTTCCGGTGGACAGCGAAGGTACTCAGCCACACGGATACATGTGTCCACTCTCCCCCACACTCCCCTCCCACTTAGGCTGCCGAAAAAACCCTGAGTAGAGTTCCCTGTGCGAACGCAGCAGGTTCTTGTTGGTTACCCACTTTAAATAGAGCAGTGTGTACATGTCCATCCCAAACTCCCTATCTCTTTCCCCCACTGGAAGAATAAATCTTGGTGTCTACCCTCAGAGGTACTCCCAGTAGACAGAAGGACACACAGTTTGTACTAGCGAGTGATAAATTCTATAAATTTGGCCCAGCATAGCAGGGTGCCTAGGGGCTTCCCCGGTGGCTCAGCAGTAAAGAACTGACCTGCAATGCACAAGATGCGGGTTTGATCCCTGCGTCAAAAAGATCCCCTGCAGGAGGGCATGGCAATCCACCTCAGTATTTTTGCCAGGAAAGTGCCGTGGACAGAGGGGCCTGGTGGACTACGACTAACGCAGGTGCAAAGAAGCAGACGTGATGGAAGCAACTGAACTTGCAGCTGAGCACGCACGCACGGAGGGCGCCTCGTTCCGCTTCTTGCCTCCATGTGGGCCCACTGTGTGTCTAATCTCTTAATTTTTCAAGACATTTTCAGAAAGTTGAGCTTTATACAACAGCTCCTTATTTTGAAATGCGGGCAAAAAATTCAAATGATTAAAAAACACTGTGAGAGTCACAGAAACCAGGTTTGAAGGGAGGCACTAGCTTGGGGACCGTAAACTGTAAAGCTCTGATGCTCAGCTTTTATTGCTTCTCGAGGAGACTAACGGATGCAAAACCTCCCTCCACAGGGTCCAGGGCTGTGCGGCATATCTTTGCATGCATCCTTATTTCTTCAGGATAAATTCTCACAAGTGGAACTAAAATAAGGATCCAAGGCATGTGATATATATTGCCAAGGCTTTCCCAGGTTCCCTTGCCAATGCTGGGAATTAATAATAAAAGCACCCTTCTGCTAGTTTTATAGTTAAAATATTGTCATTGTTATTTTATTATTTATGATATTCTTGGCTAAAAATTTTGGTGATTATATAGATCTGGAACACTCACATAGCACTGGTAGGAATGCAGAATGGTACAGCTGCTTGGCAAAATAGTTGCCAGTTTCTCAAAATGTTAAACATATACCTAATCTATGACTCAGCCATTCCATAATTAGGTGTTTTCCCAAGAGAAGAGGAAATAGATATGAAGACTTGTGCACAAATGTTTATAAAGGCTCTAATAGCAATAGCCCCAAATTGAAAATAACCCACATACATGTCCATCAACAGATGCATGGGTAAACAAATTACTGTTTGGCCATTCAATGGCATATTATTTGGAATCAAAAGGAATGAACTGTTGACACATGTGATAATATGAATGAATCTTAAGATCATTAGGCTCAAAGATGCCAGACAAAAAAGATTTACACGCTGTATGAGTCCGCTTACTCTAAAATCTCTAGAAAATACACATTAATCTGTAACGACAAAAAGCAGTTTTGGTGCCTGGTGATGGTGTTGGGGACAGAAAAGAAAGATCACAGAGGAAATTGGAGAATAAAGGACACACCCACTGGTAGTGGTGGTTTTACAGGGATACATGGAGGACCGAGCATATTAATACCAAACTGAATTCAGTAAAAATGTGCAGTTTATCAAGTGTTAACTACATGTCAATAAAACCGCTTTTTAAAACCTCCCCAAATACTACATTCTGCTTGTTGTCTTGTTACTGTTATTGCTGTCGTCTGCTAAGCAAGGACACTGACTTGATGAGGCTGCCTGTGAACTGCACAGCTTCGGGAATTCACTCCAAATAGGCCAGGATGTGAGTGCGCCCCCTGGAGGTGTGTAGTGAAGGCAACAGCCTCGCTAATAGGTTGGATAAACACCCCAGGGTTCACTGATAGCTTTTTCTATTTCTTCTTGTGGGAGCTGTCTTTTGGAAACCATTCACAAGCCCTCTCTGCATATTAAGTCAGGTTCTCAAACGAGTGCCTGTCGTCCGGGTGGCAAAGCTGTTGTCCAGCTTTGCATTTTGGAGCTGATTTTGCGGCTGAAGAACCGGTGACATTTACTTCTGATCTGATAACTTATTTCTTGGCAAAGCACTGCCTTGTGAACGCCTTTCCTGGCACCTAGGACCAGGGCTTCAGCACTTGTTACTTTAGAAAACAGGTTTGTCCAGCAACTTGTATTCGTAATCTTCTGTGTGATTTGTCTGATCGAGTCCATTATCCCTGAGGTTGGTGGCACTGGCTTACAGGTCAAATGCATTTCTTTGATGGGCACTCTGAGGTGCTTGCCAAAAACGCCACTCAACAAAGTAACCGTCAAGAGTGCTTCTCTTCTTCTCTTCTTGGTATTTTTAGTGATCACCATCACTTATCTAGGTACTGCTAGCTCTATTTTTTCATATAAGGATGCTAACTTTAAGAGAAGTGAAAAATCTCATCCAGGGTCACTTGGGGAGCAGGTGAAGAAGCTACTGAGCTCATACTGGTCAGACTCCAAACCTCAAACTGTCTCCCAGTTACAATTCTGGGCTTCAGTCTGTTCTTAGGGGGCCTGTCTGTCTTTATTTTAAAAGAGAAAGACAGAAACATGCTTCATCTTTTAACCCTGATAATAAACCTACGATCCTGTGCACAATAGACCTTGAGGTCTGGTGGGTTTTCAGAGAAAAAGTAACAGTTCTGTGTGGGGTTAGATGGAGGAAGGGGTTTCTAAAATGTTTTCATTTCAGTTCTACAAACAAACATATAATGGATCCAAAGGCAGTAAGGCAACAGGCTCGCGTGGTCACACACTCCTCCAGCGGTCAGATTGTGTGTGATAACACCGGGAGTGACGTTTCTCAGCTTTGGCAGCACTGCAGCTTGGGGCAGGTAGTGAGCTCACAGCGGTGGGTGCAGTCCACGCACTGGCGGATGTTCACAGCATCCCTGGCCTCTCCTCACTAGATGCTCTGTGCGTGTAGGTGTGCTAAGTTGCCACAGTCGTGTCTGACTCTCTGCGACCCCATGTCCGTGGGATTCTCCAGGCAAGAATACTGGAGTGGGTTGCCATTTCCTCCTCCAGGGGGTCTTCCCGACCCAGGGATCAAACCCGCATCTCTTATGTCTCCTGCATTAGTAGGCGGGTTCTTTACCACTAGCACCAGCTGGGAAGCTGAGATGCTCTGTGGTGATGGGCAAAATTGTTTCCAGACATTGCCAAATGTCCTCAGGGGCAGGAGGTGTGGATAGAATTGCCCCTGTGAATAAATCACTAGTCTGTGATTAAAAAAGGCTTAACAAGGACTTTCAGAGCCCCAAAGAAATATCCTTAGACTATAGGGTACACGGGGCATTTCTCTCTCTCTCTCTCACCCTGACTCGCAGAAATTCCTAGTGGAAGCTAAATGTTTGATTAGCACACTTAGAAGCCTGAAAAACATTTAAACATATGGTTGATTCAAAGAAAACATTTATCATCCTTTTCTCATCACAGATGACACTCATTGCATTCATACTATTTGTCAGTCTCAGGGCTAAGTTCCTTTACGCATTTTATCTCATTTAATACTCAGAGCTTTAAAAAATAGGAATAAACATTATCCCCGGGTTACTGATGAAGAAACAGATATTGAGGGAGATGAAATAACTTCTTCAAACACACTCAGAAGAACTGATGCATCTGGGACCTTCACCCAAATTTGTTTCATGCTAGGTTCACTCACCATACTGATTTCCAAAATTATATTCACTCACAGTGGAGAATTTAAAAGCCCCAAAACAAAAAAAAAAAAAAAAAAAAAGAGAGAGGAAAAAAAATCACTGCTAATCTCACCATCTAGCAATCACCAGTGTTGACATTTTTTTACAAATCCATCTAGTCTTTTTTCTCTGTGTTTAAAAACATATGTACTGCAGGAAAGTTAGGACATGTTTAATATTCTATTTTTTTCTCTTGACATCCGGGACTGCTTTTCCGTCACAATGTTAAATATTCTTCACTAGCGTCATTTAAAAGGGCTGTGGTGTGCCAGTAGGGAACATTTAAGCAAATCTCTCATTCCAGTTTGCATTTTTTCTCCCTCCTTTTTCCCTTCCTTCCTCTTCCACGTTATCTACTCAGGATGAATTCCTGGCTGTTGAATCCTCAAGTAGTGGCTGTCATAGTTTTAAAGCTCCTGATGCATGCTGTATAATTATATTCTCCCAAAGGCTGTACTGACTTACAGTTTACCTGCACAGTGTGGATGGATATATTTGTTTCTTCCAAGAAACTCAAGACTTTAAACTTAAAACACACACACACTTGCAGATGTTACAAAGCAAACCATATTTGGTTTTTATTTGCATTTTCTGACTCCCAGTTAAGTTTGAAATTTCTTTATGAAATGTATGAGAAATGTATGTTCTTAAAAAAAAGTTCTGGGGCAGCAGTGGTGAAATATAGATTCTCTGAAATGTGAGTAATATTCAGATCCCTTTCAAAGAAAAGATAGCCTCGTAAATGCTCTGTTAACATTTACACTGAATCACACAACACAAACGCAGAGCAATGTAAGAGGAGGCCTCCGTTTCTTACCCTCACAGCTCTTCAGGAACCCTAAGGTCAAAGCAAACTCACAGATTAACACAAAACAAAGCTGTGAAAACTGCCAAACCCAAATTAGCCACAATAATTTAATATGGTGGTTGAAACAACTGCACAGAAGTGAAATCTGGAAATCTGTGCAGGCAGCGTGGACCCCAGTCACACGCGCTTTCTGATGATGCGATGACTCAGCCCGCCCACCACTTTTCATCTCTGGGACCAAAGGGAGAGAAACAAAGCCCTCCCGGGGCGCAGATGCACCCTCTACATGTTCAGCCTGCCTCTCGTTCCTTCCCAGTCATTCCACAAATAAAGTGACGTAACTCGGGCCAGTGACTGTCAACCCAAGCACAGGAGCCAGAGGATGCTCAGTTAGAATACAGAGAGATTTATTTCCAGATGACTTGTAAAAAAGGAACAGAACGTGTAAATTATTTCCTTTTAAACTTTTAAAAATTAGAATAAGATCATTTACAATGCTGTGTTAGTTTCTGCTATACAATGACATCCTCCTCTTAAGACAACTCAAAAAGCTGACTTTGCTGGATTCTGAAAGCACAGAGCAAGGATAAGACAAACTCAAAGCAAGTCAGAGCCACAACTTTCTCATCTGTAAAATGGAACAATAATAACTACCTCATGGGATTGGAGTGGGTTGAGTAAGAATAATGCAGATAGGCTGCTCAAAACACGCCAACATGTTCTCAGTTCCTCAATTGGTTTCTGTGGGATTTTAAAATGACTCTAACTATGTTGTCTTTACAGGAGAAATGCTGCATTCCAAATTGGGACCACGAGTGATTTTCTAAAAAGTCCCCAAAATACATGCTCCAGGGTTCCCACACTTGCTCCCCTTAGCCTAGGGGTAGCTGGAGGGCTCTACAAGAGGATTTGCGTTCATTTCTATTGGTATGATACAATTTGATTAGTCTCCCTGATCAAACAGTGGGCTGTATTTGAAGGGATTCTTCTAAGAGAGAATTACTGGCTTCTATGCTGCATAAACAGCTTCCCTGGTGGCTCAGATGGTAAAGAATCTGTCTGCAAAGCAAGAGATGTGGGTTCGATCCCTGGGCCAAGAAGATCCCCTGGAGAAGGGAACGGCTCACCCACCCCAGTATTCTTGCCTGGAGAATCCCATGGACAGAGGAGCCTGGTGGGCTACAGTCCATGGGCTCGCAAAGAGTCAGACACTACTGAGCGACTAAAGAACAACGCCAACATGCTGACTCAAGAGCAGAAAGCTGACTCCCAGCTTTCTGCTTGGGGCCTGACTCCTGCGGAAGGCTCCCCAGAGATCTCTGCTCTCCTTCCTGCCACGCCCTCCAGGAAGACAGCGTTTCAGCCCTTCCTGCCAGCAAACTCCTGGGAAAATAAAGCCGGCCTCACTGGAGACAAACCCCTGTCATGCCAGCTGGCAGGAATGGAATTACATGCATGTTCTGTTGATGTTTCCTGCATGTCTCCTGAAGATGTAAATGTACTACCCTCCTTTCTGTAGTAGCAGGAGCGAGTGAGGACACATTTAATGCTTACATTAAGGCCCTGTGGGTCCTCAGCCCCCTAGCCCATACCTCTCTAAAGATGAGACTCATGGAGCCGCACGCTCACAGTGAAAGCCTGCCAGCTCCTCCAAACCTTTCTGAGAAAGCCTTTGGAAGCCTGCCTTGATGACGACGAACTGGGGTCCAAATTTACATATGATAAATTGCAAAAACTTCCAGGAGTTTCACCATTTTGACAAATGTCTACATTTGTAGCTACGGCCCTAACTGACACAGAACCCACCCTTACTCCCCCTCCCCATAAATTCCCTCGGGTCTCCTCCCAGTAATAACTGCCCACCCCCACAGCAGTTCTCACAGCTCAGAACAGGCTTGCCAGTTCTAGAGCTTCATGTAAATAGAACCAGGCAAAACGCACACAGATGTTTCTGTCTGGCTTCTTTCATAATTCTAATGTGTTCTGTTTATTATGGTTTATTTGCTTGTCTCTGGCTGCACTGGGTCTTCTCTGCCACACACGGGGCTCCTCTGCTTGGGGTGCAGGGGCCCCTCTTTGTTCCGAGCACGTGCTCCAGGTGTGCAGGTTTCACTAGCTGTGGCGGGGGGCTTCGCGGCTCTGAGGCAGGTGGGATCTCCCCCTGACCAGTAACTGCACAAGGCCCCCCACAGAGGCAGGAGACTCCCGACCACGGAACCACTAGGGAAGCCCCTGCAATGCTCCTGAGCCTCATTCATGTTGTCGTGGGCATTGTAGTTCGTTCCTGTCGATTTATTTCTGCTTGCTTTGTTGCCCATGCCACTGGACCTGCAGACTCTCAGTTCCCTGCCAGGGGTCCTGACTTCCCCCTTGTTGCTGTTGTTTAGTTGCTGAGTTGTGTCTGGCTCTTTGTGATCCCATGGACTGTAGCCTGCCAGGCTCCTCTATTCATGGGATTTCCAGGCAAGAATACTGGAGTGGGCTGCCATTTCCTTCTCTAAGGGACCTTCCCAACCCAGGGATCAAACCAGTAATCTCTAGGTCTCCTGCATTGGCAGGCAGATTCTTTACAGCTGAGCCACTGGGGAAGCTTGATCACTGAGTAATACACCATGTCAAAATTTTGTAACTTCAAAGAGTCACTCCCCCCACCTCCCCACAATTCTGAGGTTGACGGGGCTCAGAAAGACAGTTTTCCTGCTCCACCATGTCAGCTGGAGCTTCAGCCACTGGACACAGAGTTGGCAAAAGATGTGCAATAATGCCATGTACCATTTCCACCATACAAGTTAAGTAATCTCAAGAGCAAAAGTGAAATGTAGGAAAACCATTAGAAAGTTATGAGTTTTGAGTATTTGTCTAAAGTTATATATGTGTTATAAAATATACATCAAATTGACCACTTGAGCCATTAAGTGTCCAATTCAGGGGCATTAACTATATTTACAATGTTGCATAACCATCACCACTATTTCCAGGATGTTTTCATCATCCCAGTCAGCAGCTCTGTCTGCATCAATCAATAACTCCTATTCCCTTCTCCCTCCCCAAGTCCCTGGGAATCTCTATCCTTTCTGTCTCTATGAATGTCCCTATTCCAGGGACCTCATAAAAGTAGAAACTCACAGTATTTGTCCTTTTATGTCTAGCTTCTTTCACTTAGCTTATCCTTTGTATTTAACATCCTTTATTTAATTGTACATTTGTAGAATTTTAAATTTTTCATAAACTATATTTAATAGGGGAAAATAATATGAAATATATGTGTGTATATATTAGTATATACATGTATGTATAACTGAGTCACTCTGTTGTACAGCAAAAATTAACACAACATTGTAAATCAACCCTGCTTCAATAGAATTAGTTTTTTTTAAAAGCTGTGTTTAACATCCGGCTTGTGAGCTTCCTGCAGATTTAACCGTCAGCTCCCACACGCCCATGGAGTGGCCTCTAGCACTGTCCTGAGCCCACCTGTGGTCCAGCCATTCATGGGTCCAGAATCCCAGCTTGGAACTCTCATCCCCACAGCCCTGCTCTTTGTCTGGGTCCCAGTGGACTTGCCAACCTCATTCTATCTCATCATCAGCAACCCATCACAAACCATGGCAGAAGCCAGGCATCCTAACCACCCATCTAGAAACATGGCTGACGAACACCTGGGAACACAGATGGTGTTTCTGTAGCAAGGCCAACCCTTACTGACTCACGTTACACCAAATCCATGCTACACTGGACCCTCCCCTTAAAAAGCAGAGGTATCACTTTGCCGACCAAGTTTCGTATAGTCAAAGCTATGGTTTTCCCAGTAGTCACGTACAGATGTGAGACTTGGACCATAAAGAAGTTTGAGCATCGAAGGATTGATGCTTTTGAACTGTGGTGTTTGAGAAGACTCTTGAGAGTCCCTTGGACAGCAAGAAGATCAAACGAGTCAATCTTAAAGGAAATCAACCCTGAATATTCATTGGAAGGACTGACACTAAAATTGAAGCTCCAATACTTTGGGCACCTGATGCAAAGAGCCAGTACACTGGAAAAAACCCTGATGCTGGGAAAGATTGAAGGCAAAAGGAGGAGGGGGTAGCAGAAGATGAGATGGTTAGATAGCATTGATGACTCAATGGACATGAATTTGGGCAAACTCTGGGAGATAGCAGAGCACAGGGCAGCCTGGCATGCTGCAGTCCATGGGGTTGCAAAGAGCTGGACATGACTTAGAGACTGAATGACGACAAAGTCATTCTGCATTTTGTTAAGAGAAGAAAATTGAGAAAACAACTTGCTCTTGAAATAGCAGTGTCATGCAAATTTTCTTCATAGCTTAGAAATGAAAGTCTCTCACCAGGATTACATGTTCACATCCCTCAATCACTCGAACCTAACTAGTCTGGGCAGAAGCCTTTTAATATACACGGAATGTGCATGCCCCCTAATTTTATAAATTTTTGGACAGAAGGTGAGGATATGACTTACACATTACAGTTTAACCCTTCCCCCCATTTTCTTTGCAAGGGTTTAGCCACTTCCCTCCTAGGAACATAAGCTCACAGTGAAATGACTCAGTTAGTGCATCTGACAATGAGATTAGAAGGGCTGAATATCCAGTAAGGCAGCAAAGGCCGGAGGTCAGCTCCCATGGGGACTGGAGCTGGGGCTGGGCGCCCGCACACAGATCTTCAGGTCTGCCGGGGGTTCTCACCTCTGGGCCTCCAGGCAGGCTGCTCAGTCCCTCTGCGCCTCCCTCAGTCATCAACCCGAGGCCGGCTGGGGTGGACGGCTACCATGCCAGCCTCTCACCCATTTTCTGTGTTCCCTCCGCCCCCACACACTCCTCAACACAGCCACGCCCTCCTGCCACGGGCCCCTCCCTCCAGGTGCCCTGCCAGACGTCCCCCACTCACTGTGCTCACGCTCACTCGAGTCCATCCTGGCCGGGGTGCCGCCTCTCCAGATGGGGATTTCCTGACCGCTTCATCTGAAAGCACACCCCACTCTGCCAAAATCACTGCATCCCCTCATCCGGCTGTTTTCTCAACAGTAATTTTCTCCGTGATGGCCCAGGATGTACTTGTTTTGTTCTTAACAGCATTATTGAGATATCATTCACAAACCATATAATTCATCCATTTAAAGTGTGCAATTTCATGGTTTTTAGCATATTCATAGCCTTGTGTAACCATCACCACAGTCAATTTTAGAACATTTTCATCATCTCAAAAAGGAACTCGGTACCCTCTGGATATCACTCTTTATTATCCCCTTTCTCAGCCCTTAGCAAACCACTCATCTACTTTTTGTCTTAGATTTGCCTATTTTGGACATTTCCTATAGATAGAATCATGTAATATGTAGTCTTTTGTGAGTGGCTTCTCTCACTCAGCATAGGGTTTGCAAGGCCCACTTAGGGTGCAGCATACTTTGGGGCGTCATTCCTTTGTACAGCCTAATAATTCTCCACTGTATAGACACGTTACATTCAGTAGTTGGTGAACGGTAGGGTTGTGTCTTCCTTTTGGCTATCATAAATAACTCTGCCAATAAACTTTCAAGTTTTTGCGTAGACATGTTTTTTCATTTTCTCTTGGGTGCAGATCTATAAGTGAATTTCTGGGTCATATGGTAACTCTATATGTAAACGTTTGAGGAGCTGCCAGCTGGTTTTCCAGAGTGGCTGGCGTTTTATATTTCCACCGGCTGCGTATCAGTGTCCAGCTTCCCCACAACCTCGCCAGCCAAGGTGTATTTGTTCACCAGTCCACTGTCTCCACTTCTGGAATGTAAGTGGCCTGAGGGAGGGGACTTTGTTGAAGCCGTTCACCTCTGTACACTCTTCGCCACTGCAGAATACAGTGGATGAAAATATTGGATAAATGAATGATTCTAGCTTTCCTCTTTTTGTAGAAAGTAGCATTGCCTTTGGCATCTTTAAAACTTGAAAATATTGTTGATTGTGGAGTCAGTTTGAAACGCTGCATGTGTACACTTAATTTTTAGGCTGAATTTAATTCACCTGTCCCCCTTCCCTCCTCCCAAAGCCACACATTTTCACAATGACCACTCTCCCCACTAATTCTCACAACTGCAAACAAATCTATGGACTCCCATCAAGGCCACAGAGACTGAACATGTGTGTGTGTGGAGCTGAGCCCCGCGATAAGCAAGGCCGCTTCCCAGCTCTGCACCACCCACCCTCCCTGCTGGGAAGTCGTCCTAGGAAGGGGAGATGTGACTGCCCGCAAGCACGTGGGCACGGACAGGCCCCCCGTGTGCATCCCTTTAGTCTGGCTCAGAGGATCTCCAACCTTGAACGTGTACAAAACGGGCCCAGAGCTGTATATGCCAGGCCATACCCACACCACGGGAGACTTAGACTCAAGGGATTCTCAGGCATAACTTGGCTAATGTCATTTTAGGTTAATCCTGGCTTTCAAAGTTATCTTCCACCTCACATCCCGCCTCAGAAAGGATGCCTCTTCATCGTGGCCCCAGAAACGGACTCCAGCAAGGGAAGAGAGCCCGCGGGCTTCGCTGGGGGGACGGCTGACGACACGTGATGTGGCGCTTGCCAGCCTCATGCTGAGTGTGCTCAGCCGCTGCGGTCGGGTCCGACTCTCTGCGATGTCATGGATGCAGCCGATTGATAAGCAAACTGGCAGGCATCTCCTGAAGCACATACAGGTACCAGCAGACCTTCCCAGCGTTTCCCAAAGGACCACAGAGGAGCAGCCACAAGGATGGGTATCATCTCCTGGACTCAGAAGACCCTGTTGCTATGTCAGATGAGTTCATTTCTTTCTAAAAGTACAGCCTGCCCTTGCTAACCACTGCCCAAGGTATACGGGAGATGTAGTCAGTGATTAAAACTGAGTATCTGCTTCAGGGAATGTATATCAATGGAGAATCAAGTAACAGATAACTGAATATGATGGTTTATAAATCAATATTAGGGACTTCCCTGGTGGTTCAGTGGTTAAGAATCTGCCTTTCAGGGGAGAGGACCGGAGAGGTGAGATATATGGAGAGAGTAACACGGAAACTTACATCACCGTATGTAAAATAGCCACCGGAATTCGCTGTAGTCTCAGGGAACTCAAACAACAGGGGCTCTGAATCAGCCTAGAGGGGTGGGATGGGGAGGGAGGCGGGACGGGGGGTCAAGAGGGAGGGGACGCATGTACACCTATGGCTGAGTCATGTTGATATTTGACAGAAAACCACAAAATTCTGTAAAGCAATTATCCTTCAATTTAAAAATAAATTTATTAAAAAAAAAGAAAAAGACCCCGCCTTTCTATGCAGGGAATGTAGGTCTGACCAAGACCCTGGCTAACGAACTGAGATCTCGCATGTCGTGGGGCAACTCAGCCTGCACACCGCAACTACAGAGGAGCCTGCGTGCTGCAGTGAAGGGCCACACACTCTGGAGACAGACAGAGCCCAGGGCAGCCAAGACAGTACTAATAAACGCAGGGTCAGGGTGACAAACGCAGTGAGGGACAAATGTGGAGCACAGACAGGAATAGAGAGTGACAGGGAAGCCGCTTTAGACGGTGACCAGGGAAGCTCTCTCTGTAGAGATGTCGCTGATAACAGAGGCTATGGTGAGGAGATCTCAGGACTAGCATCCCGGGCAGAGGGGGCGGCAAGTGCAAAGGCCCAGAGGAGGTGTCAGCGTGGTGTGCAAGGACCAGTGTGAAGGCCAGTGCTTGCACGGAGGGATCAGAGGGAGACAGGAAGGGCTATGTTGGAAGTTACCCAAGGACTAGACTGTGTAGGACATCGTAAGCCACGATAAGGACTTTGGGTTTTATTACTAAGTTTTATTTGGATGGAAGTCATTGGAGGGGTGGTTATATATTACTTCCCCTAATCCTTATGAAAAATATTATCTTACCTAATCCCTATAATAATACTGTGGGGGTAAACATTGTTATTCCCACTGGGACATCAAAACAGTGAGGCTCAGAGAAGGAAAAAAATAACATAACCAAGGTCACGCAAATGGTAAACAGCAGCGTCAGGGTTTGAGTCCAGTTATTAATAGCATGACCAACCAGCCTGACTGCCCCAGGACTGGCCCAGTTTCCACACTGGAGACCCCGCATCTGGAACACCTCTCCACTCCAGGCAAAGCAGGCCGGCTGGTGACTTCACTGCCAGGCTTCTCTGCCTCCAGCCCCTGCGTGCATGCTTGCTCAGTTGCTTCACTTGTGTCCAGCTCTTTGCAAACCTTCAGACTGAGCCCTCCAGGACCCTCTGTCCATGGGATTCTTCAAGCAAGAACTCTGGAGAGGGTTACCATTTCCTCCTCCAGGAGATCTTCCCCACCCAGGGATCGAACCCATGTCTCCTGTGTGTCTGCATTGCAGGTGGATTCTTTACCCACTGAGCCACCTTGGGAAACGCCCAAAGTCCATATACTAGAATGATGCCGGAACCCCGGAAGAAAAGGACCAGAAATCCAGAGTCTGCAAACATCCTGAGTTCTGCCAAGGAAGGGAAGATGTGTCATATTAACTGTTCCTTCAAAAAAATTTCATCAGGGGCTTGGGTGCTCAGAGGGAAGGGTGGTCCTTACCCACAGTAACTATCTAATACAGCATACAAACTGGGATGCTATGAAGAACAGAAAGGATGCTATTAAGAATCACATGGAGGACCTTATTTGTGGTCCAGTGGTTAAGAATCCGCCTGCCAATGCAGGGGACGTGGGTTTGATCCCCAGTCCAGGAAGATCCCACATGCCGCAGGGTAACTAAGCCCATAGGCCACAGCTACTGGGCCCGTGTGCAGCAACTACTGAGGCCTGCTCTGCAGTAAAGAGAAGCCACTGCAGTAAGAAGCCTGTGCACCACAATGAAGAGCGGTACCCTCTTGCTGCAACCTGAGAAAACCCTCTTGCAGCAACGAAGACCCAGCGCAGTCATATATAAAAAATTAACTAAAACATAAAAAATAAAACAGAACCCCATGGAAACTACAAGCACTAACCAGGGCAGTCCTGGGTAAGCTGGCTGGAGGACCACCCAACCTGGGTCTGGCTGCAGCATCTGGAGGGCGGATGTCACTGGCAAGGCTTCAGTACCTTTGTGTATTCCTCTTTGGCCTCTTAGCTCCTCTGATCAAGGTGATTTCTAATAAAAAGCCAGAAGTCCTCTTAGAAGAATCAGATGATACACATGGGCCCTCTGCTGTCTGCCCCATGAGAGGTTCCTTCCCTTAAGTTATGGGGCTTCCCTCGTGGCTCAGGTGGTAAAGAATCCGCCTGCAATCAGGAGACCAGGGTTTGATCCCTGGGTTGGGAAGACCCCCTGCAATAGGAGACAGCAACCCACTCCAGTATTCTTACCTGGAGAACCCCATGGACAGAGGAGCCTGGTGGGCTATACAGTCCACGAGGTTGCAAAGAGCTGGATATGACAGAGAGATGAACACTTTCACTTGAGTCACCAGTGAATGACTCAGTTTGATTCTGTTAAAAGCACTGGAGCTTCCCAGTCAAAAAGAACTGGTGTAATTAAAATAGAAATAGTAGCTGCCATTTTCTGGGCATTGATTATATGTCAGGCATGGTTCTATATCACTTTAGCATCGAAACAGACCTTGGAGGTGACTGTCATTAGCCCCATTTTGCAAACGATGAACCGAAGCTCAGAGTAGTTAAGGAATGTGTCCAAGGTCACAAAGCCCCCAAGAGGCAGGCATAGGAAGCTGAATTCAGGAACATCTGACAGAACATCTTGGCTTTTCATTTGCAGAGTCTCTCTCTCTCTTTTTTTTTTTTGCTTGTTCAATAAGTTTATTATTGTCTTATTTGAAAAATCTTGATAGAAAACTGTGGTTTGGTTTAACTCTCGGCAGCTCGTTCCTGAGCTCTGAGGAAACTTGCGTTCTTCTGAGCTACCGGATCTTTCTTCTGGGCAAGTGACATTTTGGGACGGATCCACTTCTTCTTTTTAACTTCCTTCTTAGGCTTCTTCTCATACACTGGATTCTTTCATATTGCAGCATAAGCTTTCTTATACATCTCCTCCATCATGTCTGGAGTTACAGTGTTCTTTATGTACTGAGAGAATTGCTTCTTATAAGCATCTTCATCTGTTTCAATCAGGTAACGCATGTAATCTGCAACGTTCTGCCCCATGGTGTGCTTCCGGTGAACCTCAGTACTGAATTCTTTGCTTTCTGAATCATAACCAGGGAACCGTTTGGTACTGAAATAAAGTTTTCCATATTTTAGTACATACTGGTTGAAATCTGTTTACTAGCAGGAATTCATTTCAGTAGCTGCCATCAGAGTCTCTTTCTTATGTGGAGACTTCTGATTTGAATTCCTTTGAATCCCTGGGCTAATGGATCTATCCACAGGAATCTTTAACCTGGTGCCCATGGACCGCCCCAAGTGATCCTTAGGTAAAATTCAAGATGAATAGATAAATACACAACACTAACCTGAATGTTATTATTTTTCTCATTTTAAAAATGAGAAAAAATTAGGAGTAATTGAAACTTTGTCACCAGTGGAAATCAGATATTTTCATATCACATCAGTCACAGATTATTTGAAATATCATTTACTGTTATTGCTACTTCAAAATTACAGTTATTAGACTTCCCACTGGTCTTGTCCTTTAGTGTGTTAATAAAAAACACATATTATCAGATTATTTGTTAGATTTTTAAAAAAGTAACTGCATTTTAATATAATTGGTTTTCTTTGCCTGCTAATGTGTTTTTATAGATTTAAAAACAATTCTGAGGAAGGAAGAATCAAGAGGGAGGAGACTACGTATACCTGTCACTGATTTCATGTTGACATATGGCAGAAACCAACACCTTATTGTAAAGCAATTATCTTCCAATTAAAAATAAATGAATTTAAATTTAAAAAAATTCTGAGAGGACATCATGGGCTTACTCAGACTCCCAACAGGTTCCAGGGGATAAAAAAGACAGAGCTCCTGCAAAGAGCTGGAAAGTGAGCTAGCCGTTTATTTAATAAATGACTTACTCTTTGGTCACAAAGTTTTACATAACTTTACAATATCACCAAAACTTGTACATGTAAGACGTGGAGAAAGCCTTAATGGAAATATTCATTCATGGAGGCCTTAAACAAATGTCCTCTGGGCACCTACTATGTATAAAGCTCTGGAAGTGTCCTTGTCCTGGAGGCAGGACAGACCAGAATGCTGGTTTCACGGAACTGACCTCTCCAAGGGTCAGACAACAGAACGGTGATCTC
Organism: Dama dama; assembly: GCF_033118175.1. Lineage (NCBI taxonomy): Eukaryota > Metazoa > Chordata > Mammalia > Artiodactyla > Cervidae > Dama > Dama dama. Next base: position 80,963,258 of record NC_083703.1, read on the forward strand.
ACATGTAATCAGGCAACACAAGGCAGACAGGGCCTGCGGTGGGTGCTCTGAGAGTTCCCTGACCAAAGACTACTGAGGTATGAAGCCTGTGTGTTCAGTAGTGTCTGACTCTTTGCGACCCCATGGACTATAGCCCACCAGGTTGGTTCCTCTGTCCATGGGTTTCCCAAGCAAGAATACTGGAGTGCGTTGCCACTTCCTTCGCCAGAGGATCTTCCTGATGCAGGGATTGAACTTGAGCCTCCTGTATCTCCGGCACTGCAGGTGGTGTCTTTACCCGCTAAGCCCTGAAGGATGGGTAGGTATTAAATGAGCAAACAGGGGGTGGGAAGTGAATGGAATTGATTTACACAGGCTCACAAGAGTTGACTGGGAGATTTGAAGAAATTCTGTGATCAGTCGTTAAACACAGCCATTATTAAAAAAAAAAAGCTATGAAACTGACAATTAAATGAATTACATTTAAAACAAAGAAAAGAAATGCCTCGAGCACTGCCCTGGATGTCACAACCCACGGGGCCTAGTGTATTCTTAATTCACTGGATGGCAAGGGTGATCACACCCCTCATTTCAAATGTCCCCTTCCCACTGAGAGTCCCCCAGAACCCCCAACAACTCCCTCTTCTCTGGTTGCTTTACTTCCCTCCATAATTAACACCCCTTATTTCAAATGTCCCCTTCCCACTGAGAGTCCCCCAGAACCCCCAACAACTCCCTCTTCTCTGGTTGCTTTACTTCCCTCCATAATTTTTATCACTCCCTGCCACATTATATAACTGGTTTATTCATCTCCTATCTTTACACTCCAAGGCTGAATTCCATGAGAGTGAAGAATTTTCTTCCTATTTCCCTTTCATTCCAGGTCTCTAGTTCTGGAACTGTCCTGGCGTATAGGAAGCCTAAATAAATATTAATATTTGTTGGACGAATGAATGCTGGGCTTTGAACACTTGTTACGAGCTGATAATTTTAGAGTCTATTTCCTTAGCCCTCACCCCTTCCCAGCTGCAGCCAGGGCAACAAGGTACACCCACTCCACCCTCTGTTCTGACTCGCAAGCTACAGCACCATCTGTATCCACTTGATGGTTGGGAGCCTACTCCATGGAAGGAGGAAAATTTACTTAATATTTAGAGAAAAGATATAAAGGCATGTTTTATTGGTATGAAATTGAAGGGAGAAATAAAAATCTTTCTCATTTGTTATCAACCATTTCCTCAAAAGTATTTACAATTAGAGTCAGTATGATTAAAACTTTGAGGATATCTTGGTACCCAAGGTTACCACTGAGAATATGAAATTATTCTGATCCAGTAGCAGGGCTAAGAGGTTGAACTGACTGATTATTGACACAAAACTATACCTGGAAATGTGTATCATTTGACTTTATCATTATTTTTCCCTTTCTTATAAAAATAGAATGCTTAGGCAGGAAGGTGGCTTATAATTATAGGTGCTAATTAATAGTCAAATACTTGAGAAACTTGATACACATGTGTATAAGGAGTTCATTTTTTAATACCAGAGAAAATCTGTAATCTATGACTTGAACTTGAACCCCAGCTCTTCTTATGCAAGAAACTACAGATAAGATCCAAAAGGCTTTACAGAATTTTAAGGAAAAAAAGAGACAAATCAGAAGTGTAACAGAGTGGCTCCTAATGAACCCATCAATTGCTCTTTGACATCAGGAGTATAGCTCCTCAGCTAGAAGCACAGTAATCACGTGTGCGGTCCTGGAGCAGCCTGCCAGGGTTCAAATCCTGACTGTGCCACTGGCTTTGCAGCCTCGGGGCTAGTGAATTAATCTCCTTCAGCCTCAGTTTGCTCATCTGTCAAATGGGCATAATAATATCACAGTTTGACCACTCCAAGAAGCCACCGAAATGCAGCATCATGAACCAGGAAGAAAAAAAAGATTGTAACTAATTATAAAACGGCCTACTGACTTGAAGACTTATAGGTACTTTAGAAATGTTTTGAGTTGCCACATAAAGTACAGTATGTCCAGTTAAATTTAAAATTCAGATAAAAAATGAATAGTGCTTAGGATCAGTTTATCTTATTTGGAGCATACTACTTGGGATATGTCTATACAAAAAAAAAAGAAAAAATATTGTTTATTCAGATTTTAAATGTAACTGGGATCCTGCAATTTATTTGCTAACTCGGGTAATTCTAGTTATAAAGGCCAAAAATGTATGTCCTAGACTGGGTGAAACGTGGTAGCATATGTTGCACTGGGAGACACGGGCTGCATGGATAAACAGGAGAAGCCTCAACCCGGCGCCTGGCACACAGTGGTCCTCGGAAAGTGACAGGCGGTGCAAAGAGCCCGAACCACCAGCCTGCAGCCCCGGCAGGACCCTCTGTTCCTCCCCAGGCCTTGGCTCAGACCTTCTCGCCCTGAAAGAATCCAATATATTTGTTCAGTGAAGAGAGGCTCCTTTTTCTTTCTGAATGAATGGAAAAATACCCCTTTAAAAAATTCAGTGAATGGGGAGCTTCCACTTTGTTTTTCACCCCCTTTCTGTACTGATTCCCCTGTTCTCAATGCTTTGAAATGCCCCCGGGTTGGGGGGAGTCTGTTCCGAGTGGCCTCTGAAGTCTGGAAGGAGAATCCTTTCAGATAAGCCCTGACCGAGCTCCTCGCTGCCACGGAGCCTGCACCCCTCCAGGAGCGCGTGGAGTCTCCACCTTCAAAATCTCAGGTGTCTGCCGCCAATTACACTTCCGCCCAGCTCCTGAAGCTGCTTAATTAGCCTAATTGCAGGGTTGTGGCAGCGGGCTGCCTGGGGAGGGGTGTTAACCCTGTATTTCCCGTGCACATTGCAGGTTCCCAGGACTCCTGGTGGTCCCTTTAGCCAAGTTTTCTTGCAGTGGCCAGAACCCACTACAGTTTGTTCGGAGTCCCACCTGTCTCAAAACAATACTAATGTAAAAATAATAGTAACATGTACGCACGGCCAAAAATTTTAAATAAGAAGTGCTATCAGTTGAATGCTATGTACAGTTCATTACATGTTTTACATAGATATATTCACCCATATGTCTAGTCCATTTATTTTGCACAAATGAAATTATACAATATATATGCATAGGTGACCTGCCTTGGTGGCTGAAAGGTACATCTTGTCTTTAATGTCTACACTTTAGAGTCAACTGTTCTTTCTTATAAAGCTACATCATAGTCCATAGGAGGGCCATGTCATAATTCACTTAATGAGCTTGCTATTATTATTATTATTTTTTTTTTTAATGAGCTTCCTATTATGAAACACTTAGGTTGCTTCCAGATTTGTGCCAGGCATCCCCCCCCTGTCCCCGCCCCAATAGCATGCAAAGAAACAAATGAAACATGGAAACACCCCTGATCGGTGGTGGTACAGCTCCAGACTGTGGTCTGGGCCAATCAGAAGGCAGCAGGCAGTGAGGGGGAGCAGGGTCCTGGGGTTCCCCAGGGGAACCAGTGTTAACCCTTTAGTTGCTGGATGCTGGGACTCCCCAGATGGCCCCAGGGAGAGGCCAAGGCAACCTGGGGGGGGTGGACGGATGGGCTAGGGGAAGCAGCTTTTGACCATCAGTATAGAAACCCTCCTGTATCTTAACGTCAATGTCTCTCCTGGTCACCCTTGTTGACTGTCATCCCCGTTTGAGTGTATCCACAGATTTCTAACTCTAGAATTCCTGGGCCAAACAGTACCAACACTTCCTCTCGATTATCAAACTTTATCCCAATTATCAAACTTTTCTTAGGAGTATTTTCTTGTGCGGAGTTTAAAAAATAATATTAATAGATGATATTTATGAGAGCCAAGCACCTGACTGGCTACATCTGATAGCCTGCAATCTTCCCAAGAACACTACGCGGCTGGTATTTTTACCACACTACAGGTGGGGAAACTGAGACTGATTTGAATCACATAGCAAGTCAGAGGTGATGCTGGGTTTCAAACCTGTTTCCATAGGACCCTGCAGGGGCCACCCCGTTGACTTTCTCCACCCTAAGGAGACATGAAGAGGAGAGGGACACCCACAGTTCTGGTCTCGAGGGGTCATGAGCTCACGCAGACACAACACACACCCAGGTGCAGATGGAGATAAGATGCTGTGATGAGACCTAAGGGGACAAAGAGATGAAAGAATGCAACAGATGTCAGGGTGCTGTCAACAGGAATCCATGGTGTCATAGGGGAGCTCCCCATGATCGGCTGCATGGACTTGCCCTCTTGGGGCCTTGGGTTCTTTATCAGGAAATGTGAACAATAACCCACACTAGCGGGGCTGCAAAGGGAACCGAGTTAACCCACATGAAGGACTGTGGCCTGGCAGTTATTCTTTGGTCTATGCGTAAGTACAAAGGCCCCTTCAAACTTTCAAGAACGTAATTTTGTGATATCAGAAGGGGGAAGCCTGTCCTTTAAAGACTGACCATTCTGCCCAACAATGCCCTAGTCCTCCCAATCACCACTAAAAATAAAAAAAACTCCCCAATGCTCTAAAGAATTTTTATTCACCATAAAAAAATCAAGATATTTAATTTTTTATTTTTATTTTTTATTTTTTTTGCCACAGTGCAAGGCTTGCAGTATCTTAGTTTCCCGACCAGGGACTGAACCCAGATCACCTGCATTGGAAGCTCATAGTCCTAACTACTGGACTGCCAGGTAATTCCCTACACTGACAGACTTTTTATATACTTTATCTATTTATTTTACTTCTTATATACTTGGTGCTGACGCCAAATATTCCATCACAGGTATCAGTTTGATCTGGTTCTGCCTCCCTCCAGTCTGATCTTCCTACTATGGTCTATGAGGCTTGGACACAATGGGGACCATTTCATGCCTCGGATGGAAGCCAGGAGTGGTTCTCTCTCCCCTCACTGTCTGAAGAGTGTCTGAAGTTGGTGTCTAAGATAGCCTAGGGAAGGAACACATTCCCAGTCCATCCTTTACCTGTTCCCCATTCCCTCTTGCACGGAAGTACAGAGTCTGCACATTCTGGATGGTCTCTGTTTTCACTCTCTTCTGTCTCTATTCCCTTTCTGCCAGACTCAGGGTCTCTGCTTTTCGCTGAAGAGTTGAGCCCACTTTCCTTGTTGAGCACAGTGATACCAAGGAAATCCAGTGTCACCTTCTCTGGGAAGCCTCCCCTGTCTCCCTCCTGGTGGTCTGTCCCTGCTCCCCCAACCCTTGTAGTAACCATGATCTCTGAACACACTGCCTTGTTTTGCCTGGTTATCTGTCCCCACCATGGTCTATGAACCTCTGAAGGCAGCCAGCCATGTTCTGTGAACCAACTACATATCTAACATCTACCATTCGTGTGGCACTGACATCCTTTGCACTTAGCGAAGCGATGAACAAGTCTGGGAGGCCTTCACTTAAAGGAGCACCCAGGGCAGCATGTGTGTGTCTTAATCCTCCACGACCAGAGGTGGGCTGGGGGGTAAAGGAGGGACTGGGAATGTGCTCCCTCCCTAGCTGATCTAAGACGCCGACTTCAGACACTCTCTGGGAGTCATGCAGTGTCCAGCATTACTGCAACTCACTCCTAGTGTCATGAGCGCTGGCTCCACCCCTGGAGTCCATGCTAAAGAAGACCTCAGGAAACAGGAATAATGTTAGTGATGAATACCGCACTGGCCTCCCCATAAGGTTCCCAGACCCTCCAAGTGTTTCACCCAGTTGCTAGTGAACAGAAACCAGTTTCAGCCACATTGCTCTGCACACATCTTTCTTCTGAAGTTCTCACCCTCTACTTTAACAGGTGTGCTCACAGGTGTCTTATTTTTCAAGTATCTGATGCACTGTGAGACACTGACCTTGGCACTGATGGGCTTGGTAGGCAGAGACCATGGAGAAAGTTTTGTGGAAGTAGAGTTGGTTCCTGTGTGTGTGAGAGAGAGAGAGAGCGGGTGAGAGCGAGCAAACGCACCTGAGGAGGTAGAGCGGATGCAGGTTCATCTACAGAAGAGAGGACAAACCTCCGAGATGATTCTGGTTTGGGAGGCTCCTCAGCATCTCTCATGAGTGACCGTGGGTGTCAGGGTGGCGTCATCTTTCAAGCTGGGAGTGAGCAAATGTGTTTGGAGGGACTGGAAAGAGTGGAAAGAAGAGGCTGTATCAGAGCTGAGCTCTGGAAAAGAACCATAATCCCGATCTCACCACTGAGAGCGAGCCTGTGACAGCACGGTGGTGTATGTTCTTTGGAATTGTGTGTGTGTGATGCCATGTCGTACACACCCCTGCCCCACAGTTAAGTCAAGAACATTCTAAGCATCCTTTCAAGTCATTAAGCATGCTTTTATACCTTAGTTCTTAGGGCTATCCAGTATTATATTTTCTATTTTACGTATGCTGTGTGTGCTCAGTTGCTCAGTCATGTCCGTCTCTGTGTGACCCCATGGGCTGTGGCCTGTGACCAGGCTCCTCTGTCCATGGGATTCTCCAGGCAAGAATACTGGAGTGGGTTTCCATGCCCTCCTCCAAGGGATCTTCCCGACCCAGGGACAGAACCTGCATCTCTTTACCTCTCCTGCATGGGCAGGGAGGTTCTTTATCACTGAGCCACCTGTTATGACAGGACTATAATGTATTTTTCCTTCATTGTGAGATATTTAGGTTTGAACCAGTAAACCGCATTAACAATTCCTGATAAATAAAAATACAATCCAGGTAAGAAAATAAAATCTAACCTTTTTTCTTTCTATCCTTCGTGCTCAGTCTAGTTTCACTGGCTCGCAGGGGCCGCCTGGAGAGGCCTCGCACCTGGAACGTCAGGCCCTTCAGCAGGGTGGCTGTGTGGGGAGCACTTCGCTGGACTCCCCGCCTCAATCAAGATGGCGGCGGGGGCTGTGTGCAGAGGCTGCACGCGAGACCTCGCGAGAACTCCGCCCCCTCCCGGCTGCCAGTCAAAGGGCCGCGCACAGCCTGTTGGGAGAGCGCGCGCTCTGGAGCAGGAGCTCGCCGGGTCGTTTCTTTGGCGAAGATACGACGCTTTCTTTTGCTTCTTAAGGCAATTGGGTCTCCTTCCATTGGCTCCAAGGACGCCGGGCGGGAGGGCACTTGCTGGCGCCCCACTTGGAAGGTAGGTAACAGGCCATTTTCTGTTGGTCACTATTTACTACAGTGCAGTTTGGCATTTAAAAATATCTAATTACCAAATTAGATGGTAATATGGTAATTACCATGTGGTGTGTGGGAAAAGGCTTAGTTAGTGGACACTCATGCTTTTTATTTCTTGCTCTTTTCATTGTCATCGTTGGTTCATTTGGGAGTGTTGCTGTCTCGGCCCCGATCCCATGGGAAGTGGTTGGAGAGCAGAGACTGTTCCTCATTCTGATCTTGAGGTGCCCCGACATCAAGACGACACGGACCACATGGTGGGCACCCAGTCGGGGAGGTGAGGTGTGACGTGGCGCTGATGGGTACAGCACCTTGAGCATTCATCACAGTTTGTTGCTGTTGTTTCTAATTAAGACGTAGGTTATTGAGATGCTTTTTTTGTTTGTTTCTAATTAAGAGGTAGGTTATTGTTAGTTTGTTTGTTTGGGGTTTCTTTGGGAGCCACATTTCGAGGCATGTGGAATCTTAGTTCTCCTACCAGAGATCTAACCCAGATCCTTGGCAGTGAAAGTGGGGAGTCTTAACCACTGGATCACCAGAGAATTGCTGATAACTTTTTATTATGAATAGGTCTGCTTTAAAATGTGTTTATATCATAAATGGCTCTATGGATTTTCACTCACTTGAACAAGCCTGAGTGAACAACAACCAGATCGAGACCTAGACTATTCTAGAACCCCAGAAACTCCTCTGGTACCCCCTTGCATTCCACGCATTGTCTTCTGCTTGGTTCTGTATTGTTTTGCTTTGTGGTCATTGTAGGTGCTTTTGTTTTTCTTTCTTTTTTCAGGTTCAATCTTAGGAAATGGAATCTTGCCTATAGCATTGGAAGGGCAAGCCCTCCTCATGGCGGAGGGAGGAGAGCTGTTGATGCAAATACAAAAAGGCACAATTTTAATAATGACCAAAAAAATTAAGGCATTTAGAAGAGCTGATGAGATGCAGTTGGAGGGTAAGATCATTTACAAGAATGTCATCCTTTGAACCTCTTAGTTCAGACCTCTGCAGGAGAAAATTTATTCTTGGCATCGTCTGGCCCCTGTGTTTAGTAGTCAGTCATAGATTCATTTATTTTTCATTCTTCATTCATTCCACCAAGCAAATATGTTGATTGATTGCCGCCTTCAGGTCTTAGGCCAATTGTGTTGCTGGAGAGAGAGCAGGATTCAGAATCAATAAAGGCCCTGCCCTCAGGGACTGACAAATAAATAAGAAAAGCATTGTTCTTGTGTTAGTCACTCAGTCCCATCCAACTCTTTGCAACTCCATGGACTGTAGCTCACCAGGCTCCTCCTCTGTCCATCGGATTTTCCAGGCAAGAATACTAGAGTGAGTTGCCATGCCCTCCTCCAGGGGATCTTCCCAATCCAGGGATTGAACCCAGGTCTCCTGCATTGCAGGCGGATTTTTTACTGTCTGAGCCATGGAGGAAGCCCAAGAAAAGCATATTACATGTCAAATGGGTGCGGTGCTACCTGGAGAGGACAGGGAACACCAGCAAGTAGCCCTGTTTTCTGCAGGCAGGCAGAGGAGGACCTCCTCCAAGGGAAGCCTTTGGAAGAGGCAGATCCAGGAATAGTGTTCCAGAAAGAAGCCCCAGCAAGGGCAGAGGCTCCAAGGCTTGAGCTACCAGGTGTATCTGAGGAGTGGGAAAGTGAAAGTCGCTCAGTCGTGTCTGATTCTTTGCGACCCCATGGATTGTAGCCTGCCAGGCTTCTCTGTCCATGGACTTCTCCAGGTAAGAATACTGTAGTGGGTAGCCGTTCCCTTCTCCAGGAGATCTTCCTGACCGAGGGATTGAACCCTGGGTCTCGATCGAACCCAGATCTCCCACACTGCAGGTGGATTCTTTACCACTAAGGACTGGGAAGGAGACCCAAATGATTGAAGCCAGAGGATCAAGAGGAGGAGCCTGGATGTGAGGTTAGGTTGTGTTTTAGTTTTATTTTTTGTATTGAGTCTACTGTATGGCTAAGATTTCTCCTATGGGGCAGGAAATATGATATCAGGATGTTCTAGGTGTGCCTTAAGTATGAGAGCACAAAGAGGAGTAACTGTGATTCCTTCTGGAGGCCTAAGTGTGTTTCACAGGTGGTGGAGGGGCGCGGTGTGGAGGGCCTTGTGGGTGGTTGTGGTGACTCCATGTTTACTCTGCGGGCCATGGGAGCCTTGGGGGTTGGGAACATAAGATATACATGACCTGGACGAGATGACAAAGACCACGCTGACTGCCATTGAGATGTTATGAGGGTGAGAAGGCAATCAGGAAAACCAGTTTGGAGGCTAGTTGGGCTTCCCTTGTAGCTCAGCTGGTAAAGAATCCGCCTGCAATGCGGGTGACCTGGGTTCGATCCCTGGGTTGGGAAGATCCCCTGGAGAAGGGAAAGGCTACCCACTCCAGTATTCTGGCCTGGAGAATTCCATGGACTGTATAGTCCATGGGGTTGAAAAGAGTCAGACATGACAGAGTGACTTTCACTTCACTTCACTTCAACACTCCAGACGGGACCTTCCTGGTCCAGTGGCTAAGAGTCCAATGCAGAGGGCCCAGGTTCGATCCCTGGTCAGGGAACTAGATTCCACATGCCGCAATTAAGAGATCCTGTGTGCCACAGCTAAAACCCACTGCCACATCAATAAATATTAAAATAGACAAACAAACAAACAACACTCCAGAGGAGAGAAGATCCCCCTCCCTGTTATTTATTATTGTTTAACAGACCACCCCCAAACTTGTGTCTTAAAACAGCAATAGTTCATTATTTCTCATGGTTCTGGGGGCTGCTCAGGCAGTTCTTTCACATCACAAGTATCAGCTGGGTCCTATTTTCCTCCATCTTTGTAGGCCTAGTAATTTTTTTTTTAAACCGTTCACCCATATGCATTTGACCTTGTTGGGTGTGAGGTGTTTTTATGTTTCCATGAATATTCTCAAGCTTTGTTCTGGGATGCAGTTAAATGACCTGGAAATAGTTTGATCCTTTCAGGTCTTGCTTTTAAGATTTGTTCAGCAAGATCAGAGCAGTGTTTAGCGTCCAAGGCTCATTATTCGTTGCTACTGAGGCCAGACCCTTCCGAACATCCTGCCCATTGTCTGGAAATTGTGAGGGTGTCCAGTCTGGCTGAATGAGCTCTGGTGTCTGTGTGTGCTGTGCAGAGTTGCTTCAGGCGTGTCCAACTCTCTGCACCCCTGTGGACTGTAGCCCTCCAGGCTTCTCTGTCCGTGGGATTCTCCAGGCAAGAATATCAGGGGGGTTGCCATGCTCTCCTCCGGGGATCTTCCCGACCCAGGGATTGAATCCGTGTTTCTGTGTCTCCTGCATTGGCAGGCCGGTTCTTCACCACTGGCGTCACCACTCCAACACAGGGTGGTTCTCTGTGAGGTCTCGTGAAGTTTCTTCTGGTGTGTGTGCTGGTAGTAGTCAGCCGATGCCTGCACATGGGTCCTTTGTCTCGAGTTCTGTCTCCCCACCGCACTCCTCTCTCTGGTACCTTGCCCTCTGAACTTGGCCGCTTCAGTCTCCCGGGCCTCTCAGCTCCACCTCTTCAGCTCAGAGTCCGTGCTGCTCCTCCTGGACCCTCCCTCTCCAAACATGTTGACTTTGAGATGCTTCTTAACCATCGCAGTGGAGATTCCTTGAAATGTTTTCTGGAAGAATCCATTACAGCAGCCCAGACTTCTCGGTTCAAGGTGAGTCAAAGACTCAGGTGCATCTCCTGTTATATTGTTTATCAAGTGATTGTCTTGACATTGGAGATCTGACTTTGGGCTCAGTCTGGTCGCTGTAACTCCTTCAATTCTTTCATGTACTGGTCTTTGATCTGGTTGATGAACCTCAAAACTTTAGCTTTGTTTCTCCCCTGTTCAGCTAAAGGAAAACATACTTTGGTGATTTTGGTTATTCCTTATTTTCAGCATAGATCACACTTCCCTGGTGATCCGGTGGTTAAGACTGTGCTCCCAATGCAGGGGGTCTGGGTTTGATCCCTGGTCAGGAAACTAGGGGCTTCCCAGGTGGTTCAGTTAGAGAATCTGCCTACCAGCACAGGAAATTTGGGTTTGATCTCTGGATTGGGAAGATCCCCTGGAGAAGGAAATGGCACTCCACTGCGGTATTCTTGCCTGGAGAATCCCATGGACAGAGGAGCCTTGTGGACTATGGTCCATGGGGTCACAAAGAGTTGGGCAAGACTGAGCACAGAGCACGGGAACTAGACCCCACACGCCACAACTGAAGAGTTTACATGCTGCCCTGAAGATCAACAGTCCTCTGCGCAGCAGCTGAGACCTGGTGCAGCCAGATAAGTAAATAAAAATGAATATTATTTAAAAATAATAATAAATATACTTGAAAGAGGCTTTGTTTTTAACTAGTGGACCTCAGTGCTATTTGTTAGTAGTAGGGGTTTCCACGGTGGCTCAGTGGTAAAGAATCTGTCTGCAGTGCAGGAGACCTGGGTTTGATGCCTGGGTCAGGAAGATCCCTTGGAGGAGGGTATGGCTACCCACTCCAGCATTCTTGCCTGGAGAATCCCATGGACAGACAAGCCTGGCGGGCTACAGTCTATGGGGTTGCAAAGAGTTGGCCATGACTGAGTGACTGGCTTTGGTAAATGACATAGTCTTAAAAACATTGGTTAGAAAGTATTTAAGGTATTCTTATATCAGTCTCACTCACTTCTGCAGAAGCCAAGACTCTTGCTTGCAAATCATGGAAACCTCAAACTAGCATAAGCAAAAGTCCAAAAAGAAATCCCCTTACAAAATTGGAACTTGTAGGCTCACATAGATCCAAAGCTTAGGAGGAAAAGCGGCAGGGCCTGATTCCAGCCAAGTCTTCGGAATTCTCTCCCTCTTCGTTCTGCTTGCCTCTCCCTGTCTTCATTCTCAGTCTGCTGGGCCCAAGTTTCTGTTGGCCTTAAGGTTTTGATCTCAGAGAGAAACAGAGAACATGTTCCCCAATACCTCTGGCAAAAGTCCTGTGGGCAAGGGGAGTCCCAGTTGGCCAGGCTTGGGTCCCGTGCCCCTGCTTGGTGTGGGGTCAGGAGGAGGTCAGGGCCCAGGGCGATGGGACCAGAGGAGGTTTCTCGTCCCTGGCCGCACTGGTACACTGGGCCCTACAGCTCTTTGCCGGGGCCTGTCTGTGCGTCGTTGGACCTCTCACAGTGCCCCGGCCTCTCTCCACTGGACGCCAGGGCTCACCTCCCTCCACCCGTCGGATCACCGAAAAGTACCTCCAGATACTGCCAGACATCCCTCAGTGAGCAAAGTCACCCCCGTGGAGAACCGGTTCTCTGGAGGGAGAGTAGTTTTCTGTGGGAGGAGAAGCCGGGCTGGGAGGAGAGGCCTGCGACCCATCCCTGCGTGCTCTCTGAGCAGTAAGATAGGAGGAGGGGGACCGGTTGCTGGGATCTCCTAATGTACTGTGAGCCACGGATCTAGTGCAGTGCTTTAATTCTTACAGAATCATCTTGTGACAGGGTTTATAAAAATTCGGGGATATCTGTGAGCATGTTTGAGACGTATGAACGCTATAGCAGGATCAGAAAAAAAAAAAAAAGAAACAGAAACTAAGGTTGAGGCAGGGAACAAGATCTCTTTTATCTTATTGTATTTGTATTTTGGCCCGTAGCTTATGGGATTTTAATTCCCCCACCAGTGATCAAACCCAGGCCCCGGGAAGTGGAAGAGCAGAGTCCTAACCACTGGGCCACCAGAGGATTCCCATACCAAGGTCTGTTTTGGCTCAGTCTTGCACCAGAGGCATGATCTTTCTTATTTATTTAACCTCCCTTAATCCTGGACTTTCTCCAGTGTAAAAGATAATTAATGATATCAGATGACAAAACAATGATATTATGTGAAAGTCCTGGATAAACTCTTAAGCGGCATGCAAATTGGAGGTATTATTTAAATGTATTCTTCAACTAATGGAACATGGAAGCTACTTGGGTGACCTGAGTTTTCAGAATGGTGTATCCAGGTGCGTCTTCGTGGTTTATTCTGTGACTGTGGACCATTGTACTCTTTTTCTTATTCACTCTCTTTTTTCCCCTTCCACTTTTCTTCTCTCCCTCCTTTCTCTCTCCTTTTTGGTTTGTTGGTTAATCTAGAGATGTCAGTGTTATAAGGAAGGGGACAGTTATTTTTTACTTTCTAGTATGTTCTAAGAGGCAAAAGAATTGCTCACCTCAGAATTAGGTTTCTTCTGTACTTGCTGCTTAAAAAAAGAAGAAGAAGAAGGAATAACATTTCCAGTTCATTGAACTAACTGGTGGGTGTGAGCCCTAGAATGATCCTGTCCTTATGAAGGCAGACTTTAATGTCCCAACAGTGCACGGTGTGTGTGTTTTCAGCTTTCTGGCTCTGTTCCACCTTGGTAATAACCCAACGGGTTAATTCAGTGGGATTTAAGCTTCTGGTCTTTGTCTGAAAAAATCAGAAATTGCCAGAAAACGTTTGAACAAATCACGGAACCCAGTTGTAGTCAAGGGTAGACTATATCCCAGAGACAAACGACCTAACCCCACGTCAGAGGCAGGGGCTAAATGATTCATCTCTGAAAGGAGTCTTAAAGTCAGTGTTTACTTCCCAAGTGAAAGAGAGAAAATTCACTTCTTGATCTAAACCAGTTGTAGGAAAATTTCAGAGTGTTGTCTCTTGGAGCAAATATTGTTTGATTTTTGGATTAGATTTGTGACTTATTACACAAGACCGTCTTTTGAGTTTTGGGTTAAGAATGTCGTGTGTGTTCCTCTTCTGTTTGTAGAGACAGGCTTTCATGGGTGACGTTTCTTGTTGTGATCACTATCAGCGGGTCATTTTTCATATTCTTGTTTCAAATCTAACAATTGCTGAAATGAACACATACGTTTCTCAACCAGTAAAATATCTCCTAAAAGATGGCTTTCTTCTCAGAAGAAAGCTTTGGAAACTTGCAGAGAAAGTCACCATTCTTTAAGTCAGAGGCTACACTAATAATCACGATTTACATGTGAATAGTATAAACTACAGGAAATCAGAGAGAGAGAGGGAGGGAGGCAGAAGAAAATTTTATTATGTGCTTGGCTAGGAGTCTTCGAGTGTTTATAGTCTGGGAACGGATACTGTGAAAGCCTTTCTGTCGTTAGGGAGAGCCCACATTCCCACCGCACACCCCCATTCTCAGTCCTCGCTTTGGAGTCAAAATAGTGCCCTCCCTACGCTCGATAGGATTAGGGGAGATGTTGATGTTGTTTTTTTCTCCCCCCTTGGCATATTTCTACAGCTGGAAACTAAGGAAGCAAAGAGGCTGATTAATTGCCTTCTACCTAAGTACATTAATACTATCCTCTTTGCATCTTCCAACAGTTTCTGTTTTAAGGACCTGTTTCCTTTCTAATGAAATTTTGTTATGACCTTCTTGTGTGAATGCATCTTTCTGGGCCTTTTGGGGTTTCCTTTACCAGCATTGTTATCTCGACCGGAGAGCTTATATCTGTGGACTGCTGCAGGCACGTGAATCGTGGGTAGGATAGAGATGAAATCTATGTGAAAAATACAAACATACGTCATCAAACACACGTAGCTCTCCATTCATGGGGTATAGACTTGGTCTTTCCAGCTGCTTTTAAGTTTTGAAGGGCCAGTCAACAGAATAATAACCCAAATCATTCTTATTTTAGGGAATCTGAGAATTCTGGCCACAACCTAATTTTTAAAAGCATAACATATTAGTGATTAGAACAGATTTTTTCCCAGGACTTTTCTAGGTACCTCCTCCCTAAATGATGGCTCAGATGTATGAGTCAGTCTCAGGAGCTGACCATTAAGCCACTGGCCACGCTTCTATTTTTAAGAATCACAAGGAAAAACTGGAAGCAATTTTAGAAAATAAAGGAAATACTCTGTTCTTTTTTTTTCTTGTGGGGGATGAGAAGAGACAGAGACTTTGATTCATGTATAGCCAAGATCTAGGCATAAAACAAATACAGTAGAACTCTTTCCTAAGTGGTGGTCACAGTCTTAATTCCCAGAGTCTGGTCTACATCAAGGTTTTGGTGTGTGGGGCTTGCTGTCAACCACAGGGTATGATCTGTGATGTATCCAGGGCTCCCTGAGTATGAAAGCAGGAACTCTGAAACTGTTTCATTGGAGTTGAATCCACTAAACAGCTCTTGAGTCATGTACACAATCTCATTGTTCTAATAGCAAACATTGTGTCCATTGTCAAGTGTAATTAAACTGCATTGAACCTGTGGCTCCTCTGGGTGATGGAATCCATCCGCTAATAAACAGCTCTGTGAGTGCACACCTGACATTTTAAGGGCTTCCTGACGATCAAAGTTCAGCTACATTTTATAGTTTCAGGAGTTGCACTGCTTCAGTTTGTGTTTATTTTCATTTCCCTGGGGCAGAGCTCTCTAATCTGGGCCTAAGTTTTTATACCATACTTTGGAGAGGGCCTCAGATTACCTATCACAGTAATAGCAGCACTCTTAACATGGAAGATTTTATAAGTGATTCTGCCCTGTTGAACCACTACTGTGCATTTATTCTGTAGATGCAGGAAACACAGTTATTGTTTGGAATAGAACTAGGCCCTGGGGACCTGAGGCTCTAATTGTCCCCACCCCCATCATCATCATCCATGGGTTTTATTTTATCAGAATTAAATAAAAATGAATGATGTGGTTGCCAATAGCTATAGGGAAAGGACAATCTGTTTGTAAGATCTTTACTATTTGTGCCTAAATAAGAGTGTTCTCTGATTATTTGTGACTGTTTATAAGAGAAAATCATTATTCTTGGCTGCTAAGTCTGGAAGTCATTCATTTGAGGAGGCACAAAATATTTTACCTGTTTTTATTCCCTCAGTTTTCCTATGAGTATTCATTCAATGTTTTGACAGCTAATACAGTGAAAGAGCAGGTTCTATGAAGTTCTTTTTGGAATCAAGCTTTATCTACTTCTTTGGATAATTAAATATTCCTTCCTCAGAAAGGCCTACCACGAGCAACCTGAAATACTGCCAGCGTCTCCCATCCCTCTCCATTTTCTCGCCCCGATTCACTGTTTGTTCAAAGCACTCATGAGTACAGGGTATTGTGCTAATACCTGTATTTATATGTTAGCTTATAAACCCCTAGAAAGGGCCACCCAACAGAAACCCAATGCAAACCACATAGGACATTAAAAATGTTGCAGGAAACACGCTGAAGCTAAAAAGAAACAGGTGAAATTAATTATAACAATGTTACAGACACAGGCCCCTTGGACTCTTTAATTAATAGGAACCAGGGGACTTCCCTGGTGGCCCGGTGGCTAAGATGTGGCACTCCCAATGCAGGGAGCCTGGGCTCCATTCCTGGTCAGGGAACTAGGTCGCACACACCCCAGAGAAGATCGAAGATCTGGTGTGGTGCGACTGAGACCAGTGCAGCCAGACAATATAAATAAATATTAAAAAGATAAAAAAGAAATCGAGAATTCCAGCCAAAGCTGTATTGGGGCTTGCGCTGCAGCAGGAGGGAGTGAGGACAAAAAATAGGTCCCTTTGGAGAGGAGCTGCTTGGCCCCTTACATGGGGGTGTTTGGGGTAGTAATGGGGCGGGTCTGTGGGTGGGGCAAGAAGCAGGTTCAGGGGGTCTGCACACCCACTCGGTGGGCCAGTGTGCAGGGTCATGGGCGGTCCCTGCCTCTGCTCCTGGCGCCTCCAGGAGGGCGGTTGGCTCGTGGTGGTTTTGCATCCTGTTCGTATTTGCTCCAACAGCCCATGCGTGCAGTTGTTTTTCATCCCTTAGAGTTTCTTTGTATTCTGTTGCCCGAGGAGATGTGAGCCCAAGGGCCCAAGACCCTCCATTAGAGGGTCCCAGTCTAGCTCAACAGTGTGTTTTATTAAACTCAACACGTCTATAATATATGACATAATACATGACATAACATATGACAAAGTTCTCTATAGTTAAAGCTGTGGTTTTTCCAGTCGTCACGTACAGATGTGAGACTTGGGTCATAAAGAAGGATGAGCACTGAAGAATTGACGCTTTTGAACTGTGGGGTTGGAGAAGACTCTTGAGAGTCCCTTGGACAGCAAGGAGATCAAACCAGTCAATCCTAAAGGAAATCAGCCCCGAATATTCATTGGAAGGACTGATTCTAAAGCTGAAACTCTTAATACTTTGACCACATGATGCAAAGAGCCAATTCATTGGAAAAGAGCCTGATGCTGGGAAAGATTGAAGGCAGGAGGAGAAGGGGATGACAGAGGATGAGATGGTTGGATGGCATCGTTGACCCAATGGACATGAATTTGAGCAAGCTCTGGGAGATAGTAAAGGACGGGGAGCCTGGTATGCTGCAGCCCATGGCGTCGCTGAGTCAGACACGACTTAACGATAAACAGCGTCCACCGTGTTACCACCTCAATGTTATATTGAGTATTCAATCACTTCAAATCAATACAGAGTGATTGCTGCTGCTGCTGAGTCGCAGCTCCAGTCGTGTCCGACTCTGTGCGACCCCACAGACGGCAGCCCACCAGGCTCCCCCGTCCCTGGGATTCTCCAGCAAGAACACTGGAGCGGGTTGCCATTTCCTTCTCCAGGTTGCTAATGAGATACTTTAAATTCATTTTTTGGACCAAATCTTCAGAATCTGGCATCTTTTTTTTTTTAATATTCATTTATTTTTGATGGATTGATAATTGCAGCATCTGTTTTCTCAGCCCCTCTCAGTCCCAACTGCTACCTTTCTCGTGCTCAAGGACCACGTGTGACTTGCGGCTGCCATGTTGAACTGCCTGGGTCTGGGGCATAATCTCCAGATGGTTAGTGACTTTGCTTTGTTCACTAGAGAAAATAATTACTAAGCACACCCTACGTGCATTGTAAATAGTCAGTGAAATAGCAAATGAACACTAAAAGCGTAAGGACCATAACTGCTTAGCCAAAGGTCTGAGTGGTAGATGTCATCCGGCATGCTGCGATGCCCCTGGTTTTCTCTTTTTCCTCTTACTTGCCTCTCCAAGAATATCAGAATGCAAGAAAAGTCACTGTGATCATTTATTCCACCCCTGACCTACTTTTGCTGGGAAAAGCCAAAGGCTCTATCCAGTGACTCTTCCGCCCGCCCACTCCTCAGAATGAGTCCATTCAAGTCCCTTTTCTGCCTGTTTCCTCTCCTCTCAGTTCTGTGCCCCTCCCTTTAATTAGTTCTCAAGCTGCCTCATAAGTAGTAGTTAATGGCATTTTTCAAAAGAGTCGACTCATTGGAAAAGACCCTGATGCTGGGGAAGATTGAAGGCGAAAGTAGAAAGTGGCAGCAGCAGATGAGATGGTTAGATGGCATCACGGACTCAGTGGACATGAATCTGAGCAAACTCCGGGAGATAGTGGAGGGCGGAGGAGCCTGGCATGCTGCAGTCCATAGAGTCGCAAAGAGTCAGACACAACTTAGAGTCGGAACAGCAACAAATCCCTTGATATTTGGGTAACACCCCCTTCCTTTCTGTTCCTCCTGTCAAGTTCAGTAAATAAGACACCCATCTGGTGCCTTCTTTGGGCCAGATACCCTGGAGGCCAGCGCTGCACATACACCTCAGGGCCGTGTGGACACTGGTCCCGCCCTTGAGTTACTTTCCGTCCAGTGTGGGAGACAGACAAACAGTCCCTACGGTGATGACTCACTGTCACTTGGGAGGCTCTGGAAAAAGACAGGGTTCAAACGTGGTGCCATCACTTACCAGGTATCTGGGCTTGAGCTGATCACAGAACATCTCTATGCCTTAGTTTTCTCATCGGTAAAATGGAGCTAATAAAAGTATGTCCCACACAGTGTTGTTGGAGGATTGAATTATATACAGGCAGGTGGGATTGAGAGAAAAAACTTATCTGGGAGATAGAAAAGGCCTGAACATGTACTCAGTCGTGTCCAGCTCTTTGCGACCCCATGGACTATAGCTCACTAGGCCCCTCTGTCCGTGGGATTTCCCAGGTAAGAATACTCGAGTGGGTTGCCATTCCCTACTCCAGGGGATCTCCCCAACCCAGGGAATGAACCTGGGTCTCCTGAGACTTGTACCCTTGCGTTGGAAGGTGGATTCTTTAGCGGTGTGCCACCTGGGAAGCCCTGGGTACAGGCATGCCTTGTTTTATTGTACTTGGCTTTATTGTCCTTCACAGATTTGCGTTTCTTACAAGTTGGAACTTTGAGGCAGCCCTGCATCAAGCGAGTGTGTCGGTGTCACTTTTCCAGCAGCATCTGCTCACTTCATGTCTCTCGGTCATGTTTTGGTGATCCTCACGCTATTTCAAACTTTTTCATGGCCATATCTGATACAGCAACCAGTCATCTTTGACATCACTACTATGATTCGCTGATGCTCAGATGATGGTTAGATTTCATAGCAATCAAATATTAAGTATTTTAAAATTAGGGTATATACATTGTTTTTTACATATGGTATTGCACACTTGTGTAAACATAACTTCTACATGCACTTGGAAACCAAAAAATTCATGTGACTCACTTGTCGCCATATTTGCCTCGTTCCAGTGATCTGGAACTGAATTCTCAGTATTTCCGAGGCACCCGTGTATGTCTTCATTGCATGATTATCCTCTTGTAAAGAGATGGCCTAGGATCATTGCCAGCTGCGGTTAAGAGGCAGGCAGAGCTGATTTACTAGACTTGCTAGAAGGGTGTCTGGCATTAGCACATTTCTGAGTGTTAGATAGTGTTGTCGTCACCAGCACTGGGAGAGGTCCCGTTGGGGCGGCTCCGGGTGCACAGCAGTGCAGACGGCAGAGGCTCAGGCGACGTTTCCCGGGGGACACGGCCTCGCCAGTGCCGCCTGGTGAGGGCTTCAAGGGGCAGGGGCAGCACTCGTGAAGACCTGGAAGTAAGAGTTCCCACGGCAGTTTGAGGAACTGAAAAACAGTTTAAAATGCCTACGGTGCAAGCCCAAAGGCCTCTCAGGGCCAGGTGGAACATGTTAGGGTGAGCGTATGAGACTGTCGGTGTCGGCTCTTGCCAAACTGTAAAAATAGCACTTACTTATGGTTTAGCATATGGAATCCTTCTCCAGGGGATCTTCCCAACCAAGGGATCAAACCCAGGTCTCCCGCATTGCAGGCGGATTCGTTACCAGCTGAGCTACCAGGGAAACCCAAGAATACTGGTGTGGGTAGCATATCCCTTCTCGAGCAGATCTTCCTGACCCAGGAATCGAACCGGCGTCTCCTGCGTTGCAGGCAGATTCTTGACCAGCTGAGCTGTGAGGGAAGCTGTGTGTAAAGAGCAGAAACAAACCAGGACTGGAGTGAGCTCCTGACACACAGCATTCTCGGGACCCTGGGTCTCACGGCACACCTGCTGCCCCTGGGCTGGGGCTCGTGGGGAGGGGACACCTGCTGCCCCTGGGCTGGGGGCTCGTGGGGAGGGGACACCTGCTGCCTCTGGGCTGGTGGTCATGGGGAGGGGACACCTGCTGCCTCTGGGCTGGGTGGTCGTGGGGAGGGGACACCTGCTGCCCCTGGGCTGGGGCTCGTGGGGAGGGGACACCTGCTGCCCCTGGGCTGGGGCTCGTGGGGAGGGGACACCTGCTGCCTCTGGGCTGGTGGTCATGGGGAGGGGACACCTGCTGCCTCTGGGCTGGGTGGTCGTGGGGAGGGGACACCTGCTGCCCCTGGGCTGGGGCTCGTGGGGAGGGGACACCTGCTGCCCCTGGGCTGGGGCTCGTGGGGAGGGGACACCTGCTGCCCCTGGGTTGAGTGGTCGTGGGGAGGGGACACCTGCTGCCTCTGGGCTGGGTGGTCGTGGGGAGGGGACACCTGCTGCCCCTGGGCTGGGGCTCGTGGGGAGGGGACACCTGCTGCCCCTGGGCTGGGGCTCGTGGGGAGGGGACACCTGCTGCCCCTGGGCTGGGGCTCGTGGGGAGGGGACACCTGCTGCCTCTGGGCTGGTGGTCATGGGGAGGGGACACCTGCTGCCTCTGGGCTGGGTGGTCGTGGGGAGGGGACACCTGCTGCCCCTGGGCTGGGGCTCGTGGGGAGGGGACACCTGCTGCCCCTGGGCTGGGGCTCGTGGGGAGGGGACACCTGCTGCCTCTGGGTTGAGTGGTCGTGGGGAGGGGACACCTGCTGCCTCTGGGCTGGGTGGTCGTGGGGAGGGGACACCTGCTGCCTCTGGGCTGGGTGGTCGTGGGGAGGGGACACCTGCTGCCCCTGGGCTGGGGCTCGTGGGGAGGGGACACCTGCTGCCTCTGGGCTGGGTGGTCGTGGGGAGGGGACACCTGCTGCCCCTGGGCTGGGGCTCGTGGGGAGGGGACACCTGCTGCCTCTGGGCTGGGGCTTGTGGGGAGGGGACACCTGCTGCCCCTGGGCTGGGGCTCGTGGGGAGGGCACACCTGCTGCCCCTGGGCTGGGGGCTCGTGGGGAGGGGACACCTGCTGCCCCTGGGCTGGGGCTCGTGGGGAGGGCACACCTGCTGCCCCTGGGCTGGGGGCTCGTGGGGAGGGCACACCTGCTGCCCCTGGGCTGGGGCTCGTGGGGAGGGGACACCTGCTGCCCCTGGGCTGGGGCTCGTGGGGAGGGCACACCTGCTGCCCCTGGGCTGGGGGCTCGTGGGGAGGGCACACCTGCTGCCCCTGGGCTGGGGCTCGTGGGGAGGGGACACCTGCTGCCCCTGGGCTGGGGCTCGTGGGGAGGGGACACCTGCTGCCCCTGGGCTGGGGGCTCGTGGGGAGGGGACACCTGCTGCCCCTGGGCTGGGGCTCGTGGGGAGGGGACACCTGCTGCCCCTGGGCTGGGGGCTCGTGGGGAGGGGACACCTGCTGCCCCTGGGCTGGGGGTTCGTGGGGAGGGCACACCTGGGCCCGGGGCTGGGGCATGGCCACTGCGGCTGCTCTGCAGGGCTGTGCCTGCTCTAGAGTCCAAAGAGGCAATTCTGATAGGTTGCCTTTTGACTTTGAAAATGGTAGCTCAGATTTTTTTTTTTTAAGATTTTTTTTGATGTGGACCAATTTAAAGGCTTTGTTGAATTTGTTACCATCTTGTGTCTGTTTTATGGTTTGGTTTTTTTGGCTGAAAGACATATGGGATCTCAGCTCCCAGACCAGGAATTGAACCTACTCCCCCTGTGTTGAAAGGGGAGGTCGTAAACCTTGGACCACCAGGGAAGTCCCATTAGCTCAAACTCTGGGGAGGGACGCAGGTAGAGACGAAAGCATTTGTTGACTGAACGCAGCTCCATACCTACTGCTGCTAATCGGTTGCCTGAGTTTAGACAGGGTGGGGGTGGGGACAGGAATGAGGCTTTTGAGCCCAGGATTTTCTTTTCAGTTCAGTCACTGAGTCATGTCTGACTCTTTGCGGCCCCATGGACTGCAGCACGCCAGGCCTCCCTGTCCATCACCAACTCCTGGAGTTTACTCAGACTCATGTCCATTGAGTCGGTGATGCCATCCAACCATCTCATCCTCTGTCGTCCCCTTTTCCTCCTGCCTTCAATTTTCCAGCATCAGGGTCTTTTCAAATGAGTCAGCTCTTCGCATGAGGTGGCCAAAGTATTGGAGTTTCAGCTTCAGCATCAGAGCTCCCAATGAACACCCAGGACTGATCTCCTTTAGGATGGACTGGTTGGATCTCCTTGCAGTCCAAGGGACTCTCAAGAGTCTTCTCCAACACCACAGTTCAAAAGCATCAATTCTTTGGTGCTCAGCTTTCTTTATGGTCCAACTCTCACATCCATATGTGACCACTGGAGAAACCATAGCTTTGACTATACGGACCTTTGTTGGCAGAGTAATGTCTCTGCTTTTCTTTTAGAAGTGAGTTATTGAACGTTTCCCCCACTTTCTCTGGCCCTGCCTGCTGCCATCACTATTCAAAATCACTTCCTCTGAAGCCATCCAGTGGCTTCCCCACTCTACTGAGAGTGAGGCCAGGGGTGCCAGGGCCAGCCACCTGAGGAAGTAAAAGTAGCACCTTCTTCCAGCTAAGAGACTTAAGGGAGCACAGCCGCGTCCCGCCCCGCTCCGTCAGCCCGAGGCTGGAGCTCAGTCTCTCCGTCTGAGCACGGAGCTTCCCCAGGCTGTGCGCTGACCGGGCGGTGTGGCTCTGCGCTGTGCCCTGCTTCTCCCAGGGGCTGCTCTGGAATTCGCAGTGCATGCTGATATACATATATGTTCACACACACACGTTTCTATTGATCCGAGTCCACTTTCCTTTTCTTCTTTTGTGGACCAGGACCATTTTTACCTTCTGTATTGAACTTATTACAGTGTTGCTTCTGTTATTTCTGTTCTGGTTTTTTTTGGCCATGATGCACATGGGGTCCTAGCCCCCTGACCAGGGGTCGAACCAGCACCCCCTGCGCTGGAGATCGAAGGCTTAATCACTGGACCACCTGGGAACAGGTCCACTTTCAAATAACAGTGGACCACTTCACAGGGAGTGCAAGTACCTTTACAGACATAATCCAGATTCCTCCCTCCTCTCTTGCATCATCACTGGCATTCTGTTCGCTTATCCATACGTATACACACACATCACATGCAGGCGTGCATGACTGAATATATGGTTCCTGCTATTAGTTTGAGTAAGTGGTTATCAGTCAGATCAATAAAGAATAAGAACAATAACATTCTTCTACCTTCACTTACTCCTCCTCTTTTGCTCCTCCTTCTTTATGTAGATCTCAGTTTCTGACTTGCTTTCCTTCTCTCCAGAGAGCTGATTTTCAATAGGTCTTGCAAGTCTGGTCTGCCAGCAACAAATCTTCTCAGTTTTTTGTCTGAGAAAGTCTTTATTTTTTCTTCACTTTTGAAGGGTCATTTTGCTCAGAACAGAATTCTCAGTTGGTCTTTTTTTCCTCTCTCTCTCTCAAGCTTTCAAGTATTTCCCTCCACTCTTTTTGAGTGTTGGTTTCTGAGAAGTCAGGGGTCATTACTATCTCTGCACATCAGCAAAGTGATTTTCTTGCTGACTCCTTTCAGTATTTTTTCCTTTATTTTTGATATTCTGCCATTTAAATATGACATGCCTAGGGCTTCCCAGGTGGCTTAGTGGCAAAAGAATCTGCCTGTCAGTGCAAGAAGATTCAGGAGACAGGGGTTTGATCCCTGGGTCGGGAAGATCCCCAGGAGAAGGAAATGGCCACCCACCCCAGTATTCTTGCCTGGAAAGTCCTATGGACAGAGGAGCCTGGTGGGCTACAGTCCAGGGTGTTGCAAAGAGTCGGGCGTGACTGAGCACACATAAATATGTAGTTACACTATGTGAAGAAGTGAGATACGGCCTAGACACAGGCATTTGTCCTACCTGATGTCTTTGAGCTTCCTCGATCTATGGTTTAGTGTCTGACATTAATTTTGGGGAAATTCCCAGTTATTTGTGCTTCAGATACTCTTCTGTTGCTTTCACTCTTTCTTCTCCTTCTGGGATTCCCCTTATACCTTGTCACACTTTTTGTAGTTCTCCTACAGCCCTTGGACATTCCATTCTGGTTTTTAAATTATTTTTTGTCTTTAGTAACTGTGCTTTTTGGTTCTATTGATATATCCTCAAGCTTGGAGATGACTTTTCTCAGCCATGTCTAGTCTACTAGGACACCAATTAAAGACAGTCTTCTTTTCTGTTACAGCATTTTCTACCTCCAGCGGTTCCCTGTAATTCTCAGATTTTCTCTCTGACTCTCTGCTCACATTTCCCATCTGTTCCTACATGCTGTCTACCCAGGAGACTTCTCAGCATCTTAATCCTTGTTGTTTTAAATTCCCAGTCTAAGAATTCCAGCATCCCTGCCACATCTGAGTCTGGTTTGGATGCTTGCTCTCTCTCTCTCCAAACTGTGGGGTTTGTTTGTTTGTTTGTTTGTTTAATTTAGTATGCCTTGTGATTTTTTACTGATAGCCTGACATGATGTACCCAGTAGAAAGAACTGCTGCAGGTTTTTGGCAGTGTGTGGGGAGGGGAGGGGAGTGCCTCTCAGTCCTGTGTTCAGCCCCCAGTCTTTTGGTGCCTCTGCGGTGAACCCCACAGTGTTTCTTAGCTCATCTTCCTTAGATGCGACAGGTGGCTCTAGTGGGCTGGAGCTGGGTATTTCCCTTCCTCCACGTGGAGAGCTACAGGGGCCTGGAGTTAGGTATTTTCCTTCTCCTAAGTCAGTTCGGTTCTTATAAAACCGCAGCAGATGAAGTTCTGGTTAAGTAGTTTCTCCTGCGGGCGGAGCGTGTTACAGCATGCTGCAGCTTGTCTCAGACTGCTGCCTTGTCCCCTCCCCTGCTGGAAGCGTGAGGGACTTTTCCCTGACACTCGGTGTGAGAGCCGGGTCAGTAAATCTCACAAAGCGGGGGCCCCTCCCTACGACCGGGTATCCCTGGAGGTTTTAAATCTCAGATCTGTTCACAGGAGCCTCCAGCCAGTATTCAGTTTCAGCACTGGTTTCTGTAGCCCATCTCTGACTCCACCAAGGCTGATGGCCCCTAAGTGCCAATTTTCTGTAAGCGCCTACCTCCCCAGTTTGGGGGCAGTGGTTTGCCCTGTGACCTCTTTTCTTGTTCTTGCTGTTATTCAGATGCTCAGTAGTGTCTTACTGACCGTGGCCCCATGGACTGCAGCACGCGAGGCTTCCCTGTCTTTCACCATCTTCCGGCGTTTGCTCAGACTCAAGTCCATTGAGTCAGTGATGCCATCCAGCTGTCTCATCCGCTGTCGTCCCCCTCTTCTGCCTTCAGTCTTTCCCAGCATCAGGGTCTTTTCCAATAAGTTGGCTCTTCGCATCAGGCGGCCCAAGCATTGGAGCTCCAGCTTCAGCATCAGTCCTTCCAATGGATGTGCAGGACTGATCTCCTTCAGGACGGACTGGGTGGGTCTCTCTTCACCTCTCTTACTGATCTAAGAAGAGTTGTTCATTTTTTCAGTGTGTTCAGCTTCTGCCTGTTGCTGTGGTGGAGTGGTGACTTCTAAGCTTTTCTTGTCAGAAACTGGGAGCCTGTCTGCATTTTAAGAACCCAAGAAGTGACTGAAAATATCAAGAATTGGGTGAAGGGGATTTGTCGGGTTAGAAATGGAAATTTTAGGCTTCTAGTGGAAGTTCCATAGGTACCTGCAAGAGAAGGTTTTGACGAGTGTGATGGCCCCATGTGGGAGACGGTGACACCGCACAGAACGTGAGCTCTGGGACCAGCGAGAGGAGCTTGCCTCTGCTCCTGTCAGAGCTCCGCTCTGTGTCCCCAGGCTAGTCACTTCCCTTTTCTGAGGTTCCTTTTCTAAAACTGGGTGTTGGAGCATTTACTGGAAGTTGTGGAAGGGATTAGAGCTAATGTGTATAAAGTGCATAGTGGACGGTATATTCCCAGTTCCTTTATACCTGATAGAATACACATTATAGATCATTATAGACATGATGTTTTTTCTTCCTTTTACTCTGAAAATGAAAGAATGTTGACTTAGTTCTCCAAGAACACAGGAAACGGTTCAAAGTTAACACAGTACAAACCATGCTAAAGAATGGCAGGTGGAAAAGCAAATTTGAGCAACATAAAAAACACAGTTCATTATTCGGATCTCTCTGAAGGTTCTGGGAACATCTGGAAAAGTGTATGAGGGAGAGCTTCCCCCTCAGAGCCCTGGCTTCATTGCTAAGCTTCTCCCTTGAGGGAGTCAGTTTATAATACAGTAATTGAGTAGGAAGAGAGAAGTCTCTTGCTAAAAGCAGTAAATGGCTGGGTAGCAAGTCTTAATCAGTTACCAGAAGTAAGTACGTGTTACTTGCTCAGTTGTGTCCGACTCTGCGACCCCATGGACCGTGGCCCACCAGGCTCCTCTGTACATGGAATTTTCCAGGCAAGAATAACTGGAGTGAGTTGCCACTCCCTTCTCCAGGGGATTTTCCCAACCCAGGGATTGAACCTAGGTCTCCTGCATTGAAGGCAGATTCTTTACCATCTGAGCCACCAGGGAAGCTTCCCCAGTTATCAGAAGCATGACTTAAAAAAAAAAAAGTCTGTATACTACTCAGCACCAGGGTGTTCTTTTGTGGCTGGGCAAGGAAACTTATATAAAGCACAAAGGTAGCCCCTCCCCCTTTGAGAAATCTCCAGCTTCTGTTTCCTCCCCACTTTGCGGGAAGTGATACACTAAAATTAAGTGCTGGCTTCTCATCGTGGTTAGCAGCCTGCACTTGGAGCCAGTCTGTCCTGGATCTGTAGCTGGGCTGGCCACTGCGTGTCCTCATGTGACCTGGGGTGAATTCACTGATTTCTCTGAGCCTCCATTCCCCACCTGTAAGATGGTGGTGGTTGCAAAAATGAAATTTTGATAATCCCTGAATAGAACCTAGTGAAGATTAGGCATTGTGATTTCCAGAAAAGGGCCAGTTTAGGACGTTTTCAGAGTCTAAATCCTTGTCTGCAAACAGTGACTCAGACCTTTGAAATGAAAGGAATAATTCACAACAAGTTTGAAAAGCTGGGAAAATATGGAATTGGGGGTGATCAAGAGCAATCTTGCCACCTGGAAGAGACACCAGTATCCCTCCGTGGTTTTCTTTCCTAGAATCACTTCTGTTTCCCTCCTGGAAAGGACAGAGATCGAGAGAGACTGAGGAGGGGCAAAATGAAAGTAAAGAGTTCTATTTTCAGGAGATTGGGCTTTACTGGTAGCTCAGTCTCTTGCAGGATTCATTGCAGGTATAAAGAATCCACCTGCAATGCAGGAGACCTGGGTTCCATCCCTGGGTTGGGAAGATCCCCTGAAGAAGGAAATGGCAACCCACTCCAGTACTCTTGCCTGGAGAATCGCATGGACGGAGGAGCCAGGCAGGTTACAGTCCATGGAGCTGCAATAGTCAGACGGGACTGAACGACTCAAGCGCACCACACCACTGTTTTCAAGAAGGGGCCACTGGAGTTAATGCAGCTTCCCAGTTCTGGGTGGAGCCAGGAGCGCAGCGTCTGAGCAGAGGGCTGGACGAGGCGATGCCCGGGAAGTGCTCACAGTGCCCGGGCACCAGCTCCGCCTGGCTCTGTACTGTGCCGCTGGCTTGCCGCCACCCCTGGCCCCGAGGGGCACAGAGCTGCCTGCCGGGGGCCACACTTTATGTTTCTCAAAGCTCATCTTTCTCTAGATGAAGCCCACAGAGACGCACAGCACGTGAGTAGGGTGCAGTATATCTGCGGTATTAACATGCGGGTAAGTAGGAAAAAAGGAGTCTAAAAACATTCCTCATGCATGTGTGCTCTGTTGCTCAGTCGTGTCCGACTCTTTGCAAACTCATGGACTGTAGCCTGCTAGGATCCTCTGTCCATCGGATTTCCCAGGCAAGGATTCTGGAATGGGTTGCCATTTCTTTCTCCAAAAAATATTCCTATGGAAAGAAAGTGAAAGTCGCTCAGTCGTGTCCAACTCTTTGCGACCTCATGGACCATATAGTCCATGGAATTCTCCAGGCCAGAATACTGGAGTGGGTAGGTGTTCCCTTCTCCAGGGTGTCCTCCCAATCCAGGGATTGAACTCAGGTTTCCCACATTGCAGGCGGATTCTTTACCAGCTGAGCCACCAGGGAAGCCCATTCCTTATGGGGGGATGCAAATAAAAAACAAATTGAATAACACTGGCTAACACTGATATAATGGGGAGGCGGGGCGTGGACGGGGCAGATATCCAACATAAAACTGAAAAATGGAGGGATCTCAGAAGGCAGGAAGGTGGTGGGGAGTGGGGGAGGGACTCTGTGTCTGCAGGAGGCTCATTAAAGTGAGAAATTCCCCCGAGGGAGCAGCATCACCCACTTGGCTGCCAGGCTGCTTCCCTGGTAGGGAAGGCTGTGTTGTGTGAGGAGGAGAAAAGGAACATCTTGGGAATTCTGGTTCCGCTGTTCAACTGCTGTGTGGCCTTGGGCAAACTACTGTCCTCTCTGGGCTGTGTCTATAATCTGGGACCAGCTGTGGGAGTCCTGAGTGATGTACCTGAGGAACAGCAGAGGTTTAGTAAATGTGATGTCATTTTTACGTCTTTCTCCCTGTCTTGTAAAATGGCAGATGGCCCAGTAGTGATTGAAATTTTCAGGAAGAGGCATCACTTCTTTGAGGTGAAGTCCTGTCCATCAACATTTCGTTCATATTTTAGTCCCTCTCTCGTCTACTTAGCCCCCTCTTCCAAAGCTCTGGTTCTTAATTTTCTTTGGAAGTTTCCCATATACTGCATGTGTTAGGGATGCGTTATTTGCCCAGGATCAAACACACAAAGTTCTGTGAAGCTAGCACTTGATATATCAGGGTTTTAAAAATTTAGCTCTTCTAATAGGTTCATAGTGGTCTCTCATCACTGTGACTAAAGACATTGAACATTTTCTCATTTGCTTATTTGTCATCAGTATATATATATATATATATATATATTTTTTTTTTTAATGTGTCCATTCAAATCTTTTGCCGCTTTAAAATATTGAGTGGTTTGCTTTCTGCTTCTTCTTGTTTGAAAACTTTCAAACACATATTCTGGATACAAATCCTTTGTCAGATATATGATTGGCCCACGTTTTGCAAGGGCAGAAAAACCTTTTTTTCTACACTGCCCCTGCCCATGGCACTCTCACCAGGCTCCGTTTTCATTTTGTTTCTTGCCAGGCGGCGCTAGTGGTAAAGAATCTGCCTGTCAGTGCAGGAGATGGAAGGGACATCGTTCAGTCCCTGGGTGGGGAAGATCCCTGGAGGAGGGCATGGCACCCACTCCAGTGTTCTTACCTGGTGAGTCCCATGGTCAGAGGAGGCTGGTGGGCTGTAGTCCATGGTGTCACTCAGAGTCCGACTCAACTGAAGCGACTTAGCATGCATGCATGGGCATGGAAAACATTGTTTCTAGCAAAATTCAGGTCTTTCCTTTTGCAGAGACCATTTGCTCTCAGATTATTGCATATTCCTTCTAGTTTTGAGAGTGCTCAGAATTTGTCAAAGAGAAATACCCAGATCAGAACAGAACTGCCTCGTTTGCATGTAGGAAGGACATATGGGACAGTAATTAAATAACCGTGAACACTTATCAAGGGCTGTTGGACAGTCTGGCTGGAACCAGGCAGCTTTGCCTGCCTTGAATTCTCAGGACTAGTCTGTGAGGTTGTATTCATGTCCTCTCCTTTTCACAGAGGAAGAAATGGACGCTTAGAGAGATGGTGAAATTCACCGAATGTTACAGCTAGATGGGGCTGAGCTGGAATTGACTGGCTTATTTTCACTTCAGTATCCGCCACCAGACTGTTTCCCAAGCTTTATTCATTTATGGATGAACTGTCAGAGTTGCTGACACATGGAAGATCATTTATTCATTTGGATTGGCCAAAAAGTGCATTCAGGTTTTTCTATAATATCTTATGGAAAAACCAAAAGGAAGGTTTTGGCCAACCCAGTCCTAACACACACGGGACACACTTTGCTACTGTCCCCCTAACTTGCAAAGATGCCAGCTCTGGGCTGTAGCAGAGCTGAGTTTAATCCTGTTCTGACCACCCTGCATAGGCCACCTGAACTCTCTGAGCTACAGTCTTCTCATCTCTAGTGGGGGGCTCGGGCTCAGCTTGATTGACGGAGAAATAGATAATGGGAATAAATTAAGAGGTACTGGGACTTCCCTGGTGGTCTAGTGGTTAAGACTTCGCTTCAAATGCAGGGCGTGTGGGTTCGATTCCTGGCGATGGAGCTGAGATCGCACAAGCCTTGTGGCCTAAAACCAAAACATAGAGCAGAAATAATATTGTAACAAATTCAATAACGACTTTAAAAGCGGCCCTCATCCCCAAAAAAATCTTTAAAAAAATTAGGAGGCACATTTGTAGCATATTTTCAACATTATCAATATTAAGGGATTCTTTAGCACTTTCCATATCCTCCCAGAAATTTACAATTAAGTTAAAATTGGAATGTAGACTTAGTGTCCTAGAATTTGAGGCAATATGACACGGTCTTGTTCCTCTCTCTGGAGCAGATAGACTTGCTATGTGTTTTTGCTCACTTGCAGAAGTCATAACAACAGTGTAACATCATGCTGAAGGGCACAGATTTTAAGGTCAGAAAGATCTGGTTTTCTTTCTGATCACTCCATTCGCTGCTGTTGTGAGCTTGGTTATCTGATTGTGCCCCGCCTCGACTGCATTAAACCAGTTCGGGATGCTTTCAGCTGTAAGTAGCAACCACCATGGCGAAAAGCCTGCGGAGACAGGTTTTTTTCCTCTCACGTAAAAGGAAGCCCAGAGGCAGGAAGTTATTGTTTCAGAGGCTCTAGAATGTCAGAGCTCTGTGATTCTTTCTTCCTTGTGCTTGCAGGATGCCTGACTGCTTTCCTCTCAAGTCAGGGAAAAGGAAGACAAGTACAACCAAGGACCTCTTTTCCTTTTCAACACAACAAACCTGTCCAGGACTCTCCCAGAGCCTCCTGTTACTGCTTCACTGGCCTGCACTGCATCACGTGGCCAGAGTGGAGGTGGGTAATTAAGTTAGGTAATGCATATAACTGGGTTTTTTTAAATTAACTACCTGACTTTTCCTACAATATATGCTTCCTATATATTTTGTCTACATACTCTTGTTTGCTCAGTCACTCAACCATGTCCACCTGTTTGTGACCCCATGGACTGCAGCCTGCCTGGCTCATCTGTCTGTGGAATTTCCCCGGTAAGAAGACTGAAGTGGGTTGCCATTTCCTCCTCCAGGGGATCTTCCTGGCCTGCTTTTCTTAGGTCTCCTGCATTGGCAGGCAGATTCTTTACTGCCAGGAACACCTAGGAAGCCCTGCATACTCTTGGACTACCTGTTAATATGACAACGATTTTGGATTATCATTTTTTAGAGGGAGACTACTTGGAAGAAGATTTAATCCTTCTGCCATCAGGATTAATTAAAGTTTATTTTTAAATAAATTATTGTCAATTTAGAGAAGTTTCTTTTGGCTTCACAGCACATTCAGTTCAGTTCAGTCGCTCAGTCGTGTCTAACTCTGCGACCCCATGAATCGCAGCACGCCAGGCCTCCCTGTCCATCACCAACTCCTGGAGTTTACTCAGACTCATGTCCATCGAGTCGGTGATGCCATCCAGCCATCTCATCCTCTGTTGTCCCCTTCTCCTCCTGCCCCCAACCCCTCCCAGCATCAGGGTCTTTTCAATGAGTCAACTCTTCGCATGAGGTGGCCAAAGTATTGGAGTTTCAGCTTCAGCATCAGTCCTTCCAATGAACACCCAGGACTGACCTCCTTTAGGATGGACTGGTTGGATCTCCTTGCAGTCCAAGGGACTCTCAAGAGTCTTCTCCAACACCACAGTTCAAAAGCATCAATTTTTTGGCACTCAGCTTTCTTCACAGTCCAACTCTCACATCCATACATGACAGCACATTACTGTGATACAAATCTTCAGGATTTTTGTGTCAAATTTGGGAAAATATCTGTCAAGTGTTTTATAAATGATCTCTAAGATTTTAGGCGATGTGTGTTTCCTAGGGCAGGGATGAATCTTCCCAAGTGGCTCAATGGTAAAGAATCTGCCTTCCAATTCAAGGAGACACAGAAGACTGCCGGTTCGCTCCCCGGGTTGGGAAGATCCCCTGGAGGAGGAAATGGCATCCCACCCCAGTGTTCTTGCCTGGAGCATCCCGTGGATGGAGGAGCAGGGTGGCAAAGAGTCAGACCTGGCTGAGCATGCACGCACGCATCTTGGTTGCCATCCCTTTTGTGGAGATGGAGCATTTCTTTTATGGTATCTCTGTCAGTGTCAGTATTTCTTTTTCCTGGCTGATCACATCATCTATTCCTCTTTAGTGGGTTGTGATGATTAATTTTGTGTGTCAGCAAGATCACGGGTTGCCCGGATATTGGTTCTGTGCTGTTTCTGGGAATGGCTGTGAAGGTGTTTCCAGATGAGATTGGCCTTGGATTGGTAGACTCAGTGAAGCAGCGTGCCGTCCTCAGTCTGGGTGCGCCTCATCCAGTCCCTTGAGCAACTGAACAGAACAAATCAGCAGAGGAGGAAGAGTTTGGCTCTTCCTGACTCCTGGCTTAAGCTGGGATGTTGATTGTCCTGCCATAAGTCCTCCTGTTTCTCAGGCCTTTGGACTCAGCCTGGAACTATACTTCTGGCTCTCCTGGGCTGCCAGCTTCCAGACAGAAAATGATGCAACCTTTCAATCTCTATAACTGCATGAGTCAATTTCCTCGTAACAAATCTCTTCCTATACCTCCATATCCTATTGATTCTATTTTTCCAGAGAATCGTGATTAATAGAATGATTAAAAAACCCAATAGCCTAGTGAATACTTTTATTCAAAATTCTCTCTTGCTTTCCCTGGTATGCCACTTATACTTGGACAGAGCACGCACCAGAATTCCAAGGTCACGTTGCATCAGGTATAATAAGAGGTGAATGGATAAGTGGGAAATGCACCAAACGTGACCCTCCTGCGTGTCTTCACACCCACAGGTGCTGTTGGTTGGGTACGAGGGTTTACTTCCTTCTCAGGTGGAGCTAGTGGTACAAAATTCACTTGTCAGTGCGGGAGACTTGAGATGCAGGTTGATCCCTGGGTCCAGAAGATGCCCTGGAGGAGGAATTGGCAACCCACTCCAGTATTCTTGCCTGGAGAATCCCCATGGATGGAGGAGCCTGGTGGGCTGCAGTCCTCGGGGTCGCAAAGAGCTGGACACGACCGAGTGACTGCAGGCATAGGACTCATGACGGTGTCTCTGCTTTTCTGGCCCTGCAGGTGTGTGTGTGTCTAGTCTTTATCTGGGACCAGCCAGCACTGATGACCACTTTTTGTACCCCAGCACCCAGTACATGCATTCGTTGAATTTGGTAAATGTATGGCAGTTGCATCATGGCATAATAGCTTTATTTGCTTTATAGAAATTCTGGAGCACTGTAGGTATTGCATATTTCTACATCAAAGCTCTCAAAGTAGTTATGGGGTGTGGAGGTGCACACAGCTTCTAACACTGCCGAGCATACCTCGGCGGCCTCCAAGCAAGGCGCTGCCTCTGGGTGTGCTGTGGGTCTGCTTCCCCTGCAATGGAAATAAAATAGCTTTCTCATCTGATGTGGCTCAGGGGAAATGCATGCCTGGAAAATGATCAACAGAGCGAGAGTGTAGACAAGTAAATAAACAGTTTAATGAATATAAGATAAAACGGGAACTCAAGCCAGCTTTCAGAACTTTACATTTTCCTTTCATCCTTTCTTTATTCAGTAATTGCACAATTACAACTTGCATAACTGATTTTATCTACCTATTGGTCTGTGAGTAGCTACAGTATATAATGTATTGTAGATAAGGAGGGCAGGGACAATCATGGTTAAACAAACATGTTCTGACATATTAATAGAAGTAACTTTGTAAATACAGTCCAAATTTAGATTCTACCGATGCTGGTTTTTCCTGACCCAGGCGAACAATACCGACCTTTCACTGAGAGTCTAGCACACGCCGCGCGCTGGGGTGAGATGTCGCTGTGCTACTTTTAACCCATGACAGCACTGCGTGTCACGCTGTGTCCCCGCGGTACAGAGGGAATGCAGAGATGCAGTCCGGAGTGTGAGCCTGTGTTTGAGCTTAGCATGCTTCACTAGAAAACCAGGCTGTTTCTGAGAGTTGACTATCTGCCTGTGTACATGGCGCGCCAGCCAAGGACGAGCAAGGGTGGCGTGTAGATCCCCACGTGACGTCACGTCTTATTTCTTGCACCAGGATTCACATGCCAGAACACCAGTGCGGGAGGCCCCCCGCA
Organism: Dama dama; assembly: GCF_033118175.1. Classification (NCBI taxonomy): domain Eukaryota; kingdom Metazoa; phylum Chordata; class Mammalia; order Artiodactyla; family Cervidae; genus Dama; species Dama dama. The sequence goes on from NC_083703.1 coordinate 80,998,139, forward strand.
GATGTTGGTGCATCTCCCCACCATCCGGCCTCCCTTCGCTAACGCAGCGTGGAGCTTCTTTCACTAGATGACTAGGACAGGGGTGGTAAGCGTTCGCCTGGGGTTGTCAGGGGTCTCTGGTTTGGAAATGGTCTTTCTCAGAACCATGAGTGAGACCCAGAGATGACATCTTACAAGCTGGTGATAAGGCCTTCAAGTAGCTTCCACGGCAAGAAGGGCTTATTATGTGTGATTTTTTCCCAGCAGTATCTGCTGCTGCTGCAAATAAGTTGTCTCGTTTCTGTCTGCTGTATGCCTTGTATGGGCACTCTGATTGAATCATGACTGTTAGCTCTCCTTGGCTGTGAATTATGGCACCAAGGGCCTCTAATCAAGTCTGGCCATTGTCCACACAAAGCTCATTAATGCTCTTTTGGTTGAAGTTTGAAGGAAAGAACAACCATTAGGTAACTGCAATGTCAAGGGAGACATTTGGTTTGAAAAGTCTCACAAACAGCCTTATTTAAAAAAAAAAAAATAGAAAACCCAAACCTTCTAGGGCATTTCTTTTTTGAAAACAGTAAGTTGAGTATCTTGTTGTTTTTTTTTTTTTAAAGAGAGTTTCTGCCTTTCCAGTTAAGAGCAATCTTTAAAAGTCATCCAAAAAAAAAAAAAAAAAAAAAAACCGTTGGCTCTGTTTTCTGAATCGCTGGTTGGGAGAACAAAAGCAGCAAGGGAAAGTTTGACTTGACTTCCTCTACAATTTGTTTATATCATCGGAGCAGAAAGACTCTCAGAGCTCAGCTCCCCACTTCCTGAATCAAGAGAGAAAAATGCCCCGAGTGTTGGATTCATTGAGAAGTGCAAAGCAATCAACAGAAATCCTGCCTGACTGGAGGGGCCCGGGGGGCACAGGAAGAACCTCTTGGTCCAGCTCCAGTCTGACGAGATAAGTGCAGAGTCCCGGGTCACCACGCACCCCCCAGTCCCACCCAGTGGCCGCAGAGGCAGCCTGGTGGAAGGCGCAGGCTTCCCTGGCTCGTTGCTATGGAGCTCGCTTCCTCTGAGACAGAACTGTCAGTCGATCCAGTTCAAAGACAGCAGTTGGCAGCAGTGGAAGAGCATTGAAATTACAAATATTTACTTGGGGGGGAAAAATGTCCAAGTCAGATGTCCCTGAGAATGATAAGGTTCTGTTTACTTCTCCAGGTAGTAGCCAGGAAACAGTCAAACCAGTTAGGTAGGGCACTTTCTTTTTTTGGTCAGGTATGTACTGAATCCCTGGCAGCAAACTTCAGACAGTGTTAGGAGAGAGGATTTCTTTCTCTCCAGGTTCTCCCGGGCAGAGTGCCTCTGTTCCTCCCCCTCCACACACACACACACACACACACACACACACACTTTTTAAAAGAACCCGTTCGAGGCCAGCTGAGCTCATTCGCTTATGGCTGCGAGTTTCCTGCCGTCTTGTAGGCTGGAGTGAGGACTAGGGATTTAGATGAAGAGCGTCAGGCTGCTCTCCTCTCCAAGTAATCTCGAGGGTGTGGTTTCCCAGCTCGCCTCTTTGTAACTGATTCAGTTGAGGTCTGCCATCGCTGGCCTCTTGAAAGAGAAATTTGAAATCAGTGGGTGAAAGGGCTGAGAAAAACACAGTTGAGCAGTGAATGTGCTTGGCTGAGTACCCTGACAGGGGACTATTTCGTTGGCCTTTGGAACACTGGAGGGGATTGCAACACATGCAGATAGCAACAGAGAGACAGAACACAGATAGAAGGGAGAGGCAGAATGGGAAGATAAAGAAGCGTCCTTTCCTCTGAAAGGCCGGCTCAGCCTTCCTGTAGTGCGTTTCTGCAGGCAGCGCAGAGCAGGAGAAGGTGCCAGGTAGCGAGGCTGGAAGCCGTCTGAATAATGGATAGTATAATGCACAGTGATTTCAAACCTCACAGTTCGTTATTGGTAGTTTTTCTTCCCATTTGGAGGGCGGGTTTCAGTCAGTTCTCTTGTCTAATTCCTGCTTCCCGCCAAGCTGCTGCTGTTTTCAAAATAGAAAAACACAAAACTTGGGTCATCGTTTGAGAGCTTCAAAGACCTTAGGGTACAGTTAGCTTCCTCTTGAATTCCTCTGGCGGTTGGTGAACTGTGTGTCCAAGGTCCTTTCTGTAAGTAGGGCTGAGGAAACTGAAGTTTCTGAGTGTTAAGAAACAAAAATCATGTTTTAACAGCACTGTTACTAGAAAATTTGGAAGTTGCAGTCTTTCTAGTCTGTTCTGTTCAATTCTGTTTTATTGGCATCTGAACATTTCAAAGCACAAAGGGCTATTATATAAAAAGGACACTTGGATGTTCTTCTTAAAGGTGCCCGTGTACTTTCATAGAAGGTTTACAAGGTCACTAAGTATGCTTTCTCATCACTGTATTTCAATGGCTTGACTATTACTCCCACATTCATTTGGGAATCATTGAAACAGCTTGAATGGAATGGGGATATCCTTTGTTCCCCATTGATTTGGAAACAAAGACGCAGAAAAAAGTTTACTTTACTGCTCAATGCTATATGCAGATGAATGTATCATCCATTAAATTAAACCAAGGATCTGAAGATTTTTTCAGGTCTTAGAAAGAATGCTCACACAGCTCTGGTACATGTTAGAGTTTGCCCTCCAGTTTTCATCTATTCCATGTGTTTGGGTCTAACATGGCGTTATTGAAGTCACACACCCAAGTCTTCAGGAATAACAAAGAGTAATCAGGAGGAGAATAAGTTAGTAAGTACGGAAGTGTGTTCAGTTGTGTCCCACTCTTTGTGACCCCATGGACTGTAGCCTGCCAGGCTCCTGTGTCCATGGGATTTCCCAGGTAAGAATACTGGAGTAGGTGACCATTTCCTGCTCCAGGGATCAAACTGGCATCTCTTTGGGTCTCCTGCATTGGCTGGCGGATTCTTGACCAGTAACACCAGCTGGGAAGCCCAGTCAAGGGTGGAGAGTCAACAGCAAAAGAGACAGAAGTTGCTGGGCTGTCCGCTCGGTGGGAGACACCAGATGGGCATGAGCAGGCAGGGACCGCCACCCGTTTCCTCCCGTCCTCCTCCTCCCCAGTCTCTCTGCACCCAAGGCTCCCATCTTTGGCACTGCTGATGTTCGGACTGGGTCCTTCTGTGCTGTGGGGCTGTCCTGTGCACTGGGGGGGTGTTTCCAGCTCCCCAGGTCTGGACTCATTAGATGCTGGTAGCACTGCCTCCACAGTCATGACAGGCCCCCGTCTCCTGTAACGGCCACACGCCCCCACGCCCCCACGCCCCCACGAAGGGCAGGGCGGGCGGGTTTGGATGGCCTCTGGTTGAGCACCGCTGTTCTAGAGCAGCCTGCCCACAGATCCTGTTTGAAAGAGGAAGAGAAGATTAACCTAGTGCTCAGCCAGGGAGCATGAAAACTCCCGTGATTTTCATCAGAATTCACGGAGTTAGGACTTGAGAATGTGAGAGAAGGAGCAGGAGAAGGAATCAAAGGCCTTGGAGGTGACTTCACAGCCAGCCCTTCACTCTAAGGGAAGGGCCTCAGCAGGAAGGGCATGCCAGCGTACAGTCAGATGCTGCGCTAAGGCTCCCGAGGGTTGGCTGTTTTTCTTGTTGTTTTAAGTAGTTCAGGGACTCACTGTCATTGTGCCCCTCTGACCACTGAGCATCTCACAGCAGACAGAAGACAGTGTGTCTCAGGGTCCTTTCCCTTATGGAGTAATTAATACTCACTAGTTTAATTTTCGGTGGCTAAAAATGGGCTTGTACCATTCCAGTGAGCTTCAGGTGCCGACAGGGACTCTGTGACTCCACGTGTACGAGATGCCTAGAACAGAGATTCAGAGAGTCAGCAGGTACACTGGTGGTGGGCGTGGGCAGTTACTGCTGAATGGGGACAGAGTTTCAGTTTAGAAAGGTGGAAGATTCGAGAGCTGGCTGGCGGTAAGCGTAGTGCAACGGTGAGGATTCCTTAGCGCCTGAGCTGCACAGCCAGAGGCGACCAAGACGCTGCTGCCGTGCGTCACTCGGTTGTGTCCGACTCTGCGACCCCATGGACTGTGGGCCTCCAGGCCTCTCTGTCCATGGGCTTTCTCAGGTGAGAACACAGGAGGCGGTCGCCATTGCCTCCTCCAGGGCATCTTCCTCACCCAGGGATCGAACCTGGATCATCGCGCTGACAGGAGGATTCCTGACCACTGAGCCACCAGGGAAGCCCCTTGGTGAAAATGTGTTTGTTTACATCATGTGCTTTTTACCACAATAAAAAGAGTTTTTAAATCTCATGTACTATAAAAAAGATTTTTTAACAATAAAAAAGATTTTTAAATCTCATGTACTATAGTAATAAAGTACACATTTTATGGGATACTGTGAGAATAATAAAAATACATCATAATGACATGAATATGGCTAAAGAATCTTAAGCCCTGTCTTAATAAAGATATATCTATTTTTTTCTAGGATGTGTAGTCCACACTGACTTTTTATTAACTATTGAAAAAAGAGAAGCAATGTCCAGAACCACACAGTCTGAGTCCTGTATACACAATAATAAAGCTGTCAGTGTTCACCTTTAGTTTCTTTTTTTTAATTTTAAATTATGAAGTGTTCGGAGCACTGTGACAAGTGTGTAGAATAAACAGTACGAGGGTCCTGTACTTACTGTCGATTTACTGGTTTCCAGCTCTCCCATTTCAGAGCCTTTACTGGTCCTTTCTTCTGGCAGAGAACACTTCCATCATTTATCTGCATGGCTCACGTCTCCCTTCTCTCCATCCAGGCTGAAATGGCATCTCCTCTGACAGGCCTCCTGACCTTTCTCTGCAGCGATGCAGCTGCAGAATGTATTCTGAATGATGAGCGAAAAGCACCCTCCGTTTCCCCGGGACACTTGCCAGCCAGCCCCACTCTCATTTTTTTTTCTAGCACTTATTGTATGTAAATACGTATTTGGTTTACTTGTCTGTTTCCTCCAACTAGAGTCTACCTGTGACGCCCTGAGGGTTTTGTTCTATCTGGTAGTCAGTGCTCAGAGCAATGCCGAGTACACAGTCAGCACCCAGACATCTGTTAAAGGAAAGTGTTATCTGGGCAAACTTGTGGGCACAGCAGGCTGGTAATGATTTGGTATGGGTTGATGAATTCTTGCACTCTAGTAAATGACCTTTGTCTTTTCAAGTGTAATATTTAATTTTTAATTAGTTTGGCATGACAGGTTAAGTATTTCAAGCAGTTAATCATTTATTCATTTAAAATAACAGGTTGTTTTTAGATAGAAGTCTAAGGAAGAAAATAAAAATGGACTCTCAGCCTATTGACCAAAGAAGCCTACTGATAGGCTTAATAAAGCCTACTTATATCTTAATAAAGATATATATATATATATACTTTTCTAGGATAACAACAAAATAAATGATAAAAGTACATGCTTTTAATTAGAAACTTGAAGTTGTATAGAAAAGTTACAGAGTAAAAAGTAGAAGACATTCCCCTCTGTACTTTTCTGGTTTCTATCACAAAAAGAGACCCTTATAACCAATTTCTCATGAATTGTTTCAGAAAATTTTTCTGTGCCTATAGGTATGCGTTTACTAGCAAAATATTCATTATCTTAAGTTGCTTTAGACATAAACACACCACAATGGCTTCTTCCGCAACCCTTGCGTAGTTTGTACTTAGATATTTATTTGCTCAAGTACATGTTGACTCTCTTTCTTCCACCCAGCTCTGCCTGCACCATCCAGGCCCCGGGGCTGGCGCACAGCAGGCCTCGTAACCTGTCGGCTGCGCCACTGGTTAAACTGGCACACTCGCTCCAACAGCGGGCACTGTGCACTTTTTAATGTACATTCGCCAAAATGGAATTCTTACACCGTTACTGAAGCTTTTTAAGATTCGTGTTCAGTAAACAGTAATAGATTTTTAAAAATTGTTAGCATTCTACGTGTTTTCAAGTGAATTATCTCACAGGATCCTCAGGCAGATCTCCTAAAGTGATTATTGTCATTTCTGTTTCTCAAATAATAAAGACTCAGAGATGTCAAAACCCAAGGATAGATGAAGACTGTAATATTAGGGGAAAGTTCTAGGCCTCCATGTCCTATTTATATTTCTAGGCATCTTCCTTTTTTCACCAATCTCAACAGTTAGAATGCAGCTCTAAATACTGACTGTGTCTGAATACTCTGTCTTGTCACAAAGGTACATTTCACGTCTCTCTAATTAGCTCAGCAGATGAAGCAAAGATCTGAAGACTCACTAAACACTAACAAAACAAAAAAGCAAGCAGAAAATTCCTCTACCACAAGAGAAACTTCTTGACATTGTAAAAAAAAAAAAAACACCCAATCCACCTGGCTTCTAAGCAGCAGGCCTGCAGCTCAGAGTCAAAACACAGGAAGTGAGTTGTAAATGGCACAATGAATAAAACAGCTATTTTGGGGGTGAAACAGAATCTGCTCTCTGATCTTTAGATGTCACCTCTCTAGGTGAGGAGGGACTGTGGAGTCAAAATGCTCACCCAGTGGCTCCTTTTTCAAAAAGAAGCAGCCAGCTACACCTCAGTAAATAAACTGGGGGGAGAAAAAAAGATTGAATTACACACTTAAAACGGGTAAATTTTATGGCATGTAAATTATATCTCAATTAAGGTGTTAAACAGAAAGAGCCAGAGTAACAGTGAAAAGTTGTTTTCTTTTGCCAGCAGTCAGCTAGTACAGATTCAGGGTGTGTATGTGTGTGTGTTTGTGTATGTATCGTGTGTGTGTCTGAAAACTGTGGTTTGTGAGTCCAGAGCACAGCAGGATGTGGAAGACTTAAAGGTTACTGTTTCATGTTATGCAGAAAACATGTGCAGAGCCAAGGACGCGAAAACAGCCCTTTAATAAAAAGACAGGGAATGGGGGTCTCCCGAAAAGTAAAAGCAGTTGAAAAGATGAACCTTTTGTCCGGGAGGCGTTACCTGGTCCTCCTACTGGGGCGAAACTGCAGAGGGTAGAAGTTTGCCTCCCAGTTGCCTGTTGATTCTGTTCCCTTGTAATACAGGCTTGTTCCATGTGCCAGGATTCAGAGATTTATGGAGGCAGAGTGCACAGGGAATTGTTTCCAAAAGAAATAATCCCAGGAATAGTGAGAGGGAAGGAGGAGGAGAGAGAGGGAGGGAGGGAAAGAAACAGAAGAGATTAATTTCCAGGACAGAGGAAAACTGGCTGTAACGTATTCAAGTATTAACCGCCGCAAGAACTAGGAACTGACAAGGGTGCCTTAAGCAGAGCCTCTGCGGGGACTGGACGAGTGAAGTGAAACCCAGAAGGGAGGCTGGGCGGAGCAGGCCCCCGGCCCGCCGGGAGCACGGCTTTGCAGTTGGACCTCGCGTTGGGTTTGCCGCCCCTCTGACGCGGGGGACAGGCCGCCGGCCACCAGCCCGCGCCGGCTCCGCGGCGCCCCCTAGGGGCAGAAGGGGAGACAGGCCCGCCTCCCAGCGAGAAACAGAAGCGTGCTCGGCCTAAAAGACCGAGTGAGCCTGTTTTTCGGAGAATTGCATAAGCAAGTGCCCCACGCTTCCCTCGGATTATTTTCTGTGAATCATAGGTTTAAAGCTGTCAGTGAGACTTGTGTCAGGCGAGGACAGTGGTTGCCTTGGGGGAGGAATAGGAGGGAATGGAGCGGGCACACAGGGGCTTTCGGGGCCTGATTTCCCGGATATGCTACTTTGGGAAAAGTCATCAGGATGGAGTATTTCTCATGTGTCTGCTACACTGTATGTGGACTTGACTCACTTTAAAAACATGTGTCAGTATGCTTCCCCTCCCTCGGTCATGTCCCACTTGAGGTGAGCCGTCCTGCTGAGCTTCCCCCTGAGCTCTGGGGGCCCTCCAACAACCCGCGCACCCCAAGACCTCAGCACCCCGGATCCCTCTTCCTCTCATCCTGTCGTCTCGCCCTTCAAGGCAGGTCCGACGTCTGTCCGGTTCTCTCCGCCTCCACTGACCTTCTGAGTCAGCGTCCTATTTGGCTGGGTGATGCCTAATGGCATGCTAATGGGGTTTCCTGCTCCCTCTTAACGCGAATCCAGTCTCCAGCGGTACCCTTGCTTTCATCTGGGGCTGGGCTGGGCAGGCTTTTTTCTCTAGTCCCGGCTTCCTGGCTTCTCACTGCTGTGGCTTCTCTTGCTTTGGAGCACGGGCTTTAGGCACATGGACTCACTAGTTACAGCTCCCGGGCTCCAGAGCACAGGCTCAGTAGTTAACTGCGCACGGGACTTTGCTGCCTCGCGGCATGTAGGATCTTCCCGGACCAGGGATCAAACTCGTGTCTCCTGCATTGGCAGGTGGATTCTTTACCACTGAGCCACCAGGGAAGCCCTCCAAAGTTATTTTTAAAAATGGGAGTCAGGTGTGACCGTATCCTTCCTATAAGTCTCCCAACAGCTTCCCATTGTGTTTATTTATTTATAATAATCTTTATGATTTTAGGGTCTTGTTAAAAAAAAAAAAAAACTCACTTCGTTGCATAGGGTCTTAGTTGCACCATATAAACTCTAAGTTGTGGCCTGTGGGATGTAGTTCTCCAACTCGGGATCAAACCCAGGCCCCCTGCACTGGGAGTGTGCAGTCTTAGCCGCCGGACCACCAGGGAAGCCCCTCCCATCACGTTTAAAGTAGGACCCAGCCGTGGGGAAGCCTCCTGGACTTGCCTTCTTCCTGCTTCTCAGGCGCGCCAAGCTCGTTCCTTCCTCCGGGACTTGGCCTGGCGGACCCTGCCCGGGTCTCAGCTCTCCCGCGACCTTCCCACCAACGCCGCCCCCGAGCCCCTGCGACGCCCGCACGCCGTGCGTCACATCACGTGACTGCCGCTGCCACGTCACCGCCGTGGCGCCCGGCGCGGGTTCACATGGCGGATCGCCTCGCAGCTGTGCTGTTGACCAGGTGTCTCCCTCACTGAGATGCAGGTTCCCGGAGAGGCAAGGACGGTGTCTGTCCTGTAACTGTCTCCCCTCGGATGCTGTAAATAGCCTGAAACAGCACGGGCCTGAACCCCAGCGCCCCCAACCTGCGTTCCCCACCATCACCACCTCCCCACCACCTGTTTTCCTCAGAGTCCGACAGAAGGCGCTCCGACATCCAGTGGCTTAGGCCAGACATACTGGAGTCGCCCTGGCACCCCTTTATTCCTTCACATCCCACAGTCAACCCTTCAGCACCTCCTGGAGCCCTTACCTTCACAGAGCCTGATTACCAGCACATCCTGCCGCAGCCCCCGGCCAGGGAGAAAAAGGGTCCCCAGAGCCTCCCAGCCCCCGAGACCCCCTTCAACCTAGTCTCCAGAGTCAGACTACTTTATGCATATATGTATGTATGTATTCAAATATCTGTCAATTGTCAAATACCATATATATTCAGATATTCAAATATATATATGTAGTCAATAATATAGAAGTGAAGTGAAGTCGCCCAGTCGTGTCCGACTCTTTACGACCCCATGGATTGTAGCCTACCAGGCTTCTCTGTCCATGGGATTTTCCAGGCAAGAGTTCTGGAGTGGGTTGCCATTTCCTTCTCCAGGGGATCTTCCAGACCCAGGGATCGAGCACGAGTCTCCCGCATTGCAGGCAGAGGCTTTACCCTCTGAGCCACCAGGGAAGTGATTAATATATATATATTCATATATTCATACATATATATTTACTTAGCCACTCCATGCAGCCTGTAGGATTTTTAGTTCCCTGACCAGGGGTTGAACCCAGGCCCTCAGCAGTGAGAGCATAGAGTCCTAACCACTGGATTGTCAAGGAACTCCCTCCAAAATAATTTGAAATCCCACTTCTCTTTCCAGATGTATGCTTCCCAGCAACTCTGCATCTCAGAGCACAATCTAAAGTCCTTCAGGGCCCTGCCTGCGTCTGCTCCCGGGTGCCCCGTCCCCCACCCGGCCCCCTCGTCGTCTCCCGGGCGCCCCGTCCTCCACCCGGCCCCCTCCTGTCTAGCTCCGGCCTCGATGACCCAGGACACGCCCCTCACTACGGCTCCCTCTGGACCTCTCCCCCACCCGATGCCTCACACTTGTTGGGGTTTCTGCCTCTCCAGCATCTCTCTTCAAAATTGCCCCCATCCTGACCCTCCCTATTTCTCTTCTCTACTTTTCTCGGAAGCTTAAGACTCCACCAAGGTATGTCATTTTTGTGTATTCATTGATCCTCTCCTCCCCCTAAATTCCACGAGGGTGGAGATTTTTGTCTCTTTGTCATGGCTGTGTCCTCATCGCTCCCATTTGTGCCTGGCAGATAGTAAACACTTATAGGTTATTAATAATTAATTGAATGAAGAGTACATGCTAAAGATGTAAGTGCTTATCAGGTGAGTGAATGAATGATAATTAATAGAGCATTGCCAAAGTCATTAAATCAACAAAGACATACAGAGTTACTATTGTGGGTCTGAAACCAATCTAACCTGATCTACAGTAGTATATATAACAGATATCATCTCTGGTCATGTGAAACTTGCAGTCTACTTGGGAAAAGCAACTGATCCAACAATCACAAAAAGCATCTCATTACAAACTTGGGACTGCTAGGAAGAAAAGGAACATTCTGAGAGTGTAGCTCCCTTAGAGAGAACTGGGAAGCCTTCTCAGAGGAGTTGGCATTTGCGCTGAGATGAGAAGGTTTGGATGGACAGGGAAGGGGGAGCTTGGAGACTAAGGAGAACATCTGTGGCAGGAGAAGCTTCCAAGGCAAAGCCCCACCCCCAAACTTCCAGTCCAGTGGGTGCGGATTAATCATTTACATCTTACTGCTCCAAGATCCTAGTGAACCTTGAAACTTGATTTCTGATACTTACGATGGAGCTCAGGTTTTGGATGCCGGTATTGGTGATGATTGTGATTCTTTTCCTAGTGAAGATGGGAACCACCTCCAAACTCAGGAATCTGATTAAATATTGGAGACGTCAGAGTGTATGCAGTGTGTGGTTGGGTTTTTACATCCTCATCCTTTTTTGTTTTCTTCTTTATGCAGCCTTTCAACACTGGCTGGTCATTAAAATTTAGAGCTCACCCTGGGTTAAGTGGATGATTTCCTGGAAAACAGCTGGTTGAGCTTCCCCCTGCTTGTCTCTGAAATAAACATCCCCTTTGGAGAAAGGCTTTCTCCAGTGCCTTCCTGCTCAGCATCTTTTTTTTTTTTTCAATTTACATTCCTGTTTTGCTTGACTTCTCAGAAGAAATCTAAAAGAATCATCACTAAAATAACAGCCAAAGGTTATCATGCACTTTGTAGCTTTCCCAGCCCTGGGAGTGAGGTGCTGTTCTTATCTTACATTAAGAGGTGAGGACCCGAAGCCTGGAAAGCCGTGTGTCTCATTTCAATGAATAACTACAAAATGGCAGAGGCAGGCTTTATGTCCAGACCAGCTGTCTCGAGAACTCGTGCTTTTAATCATCAAGTCACAAGCCCTCCTTGACCCCAGATTTGAAAGTCTCCTCTTAACTTTAATTTCTCCAGCTGTTAGATGAAGGCATGGAAACCAAGGTTCTAAAATCTTTCAGTCCACGTTTAGACTGGGGGTGTTTGTACTTTCTCTTGCAAAGGCAACCAACTCTGGCTGATTTGTGTCGAGCAGAGTTTGATGGGCTGATATTGAGTCACAAACAGGAGGGGAACTGAGAGCTAAGGAAGAAAGAAAGAAAAAGGGAGCTGGAGAGGGAGGGAGACAGAGAGACCGAGGACCAGAGCTGTTCCCTGCATCCAGGGAGCAGGTAGACGTCTCAGAAATTCTCTCCCAGAGTGGGGGAGCTGCCGTGTGCTCTCCACCCTGCCTCACTCTGGTGAAGACTGACCGTCCAGGTGTCTGTCTTGGCTTTGGATTCGTCCCTCGGCTAGGAAAGGGCAGGGTGTCTTGACAGTCCCACTGACGTGGCTCACGGTGGGCTGGGTAATTCCTCAAAGGACAATCAGGGCACTGTAACCCAGGCAACGAGAAAGAGTTGCTGGGCTCCTCCAAAACAACAGACCCCCCTCTAACTTCTCAAAAGATTGGAAGTGAAAACTGTTTGGTCTCGATTAAGGCTTTTGCTAGGGCTTCCCTGATAGCTCAGTTGGTAAAGAATCTGCCGGCAATGCAGGAGACCCCGGTTTGAATCCTGGGTCAGGAAGATCCCCTGGAGGAGGAAATGGCAACCCACTCCAGTATTCTTGCCTGGAGAATTCCATGGACAGAGGAGCCTGGTGGGCTACAGAGGAGCCTGGTGGGCTACAGTCCATGGGGTCGCAAAGAGTCGGACACGAGTGAGTGATTGACTCTAATCCACTTGTGGGAGTCTTCCTTAACGACCTAATTACTTCCCAAAGGCCCGCATCTCCTAATACCATGACACTGGGGATTGGTTTTCAACACAGAAATTTGACAAGAGGAGGAACACACAAACATCCAATCTATAGTGCAGATGAGAGCCAAAACGTCACCTCTATGGCCGATAAGTCTAGCGATCTGGGGGCCACTGGGCTTCCCTACGTGGACCCCAGAATGGAATGAATCTTCCAATTCCAACACAGGAGCAGAGAACAACTCCCCTGTCCACGAGGAGACAGAGCAGAGGACAGCTTGATTCCTCCCCAATATACCTACTAAGTAGTCCTCTTCCCCAGGAGAGGAGTCGGGGAAGGGCAGAAAAGGCCAGGAGTTTTAGGAGATGAGCTCTGTCCACGTGGATGGAAGCCCCAGTAAAAGCGGAGAAGCCCCTTTTCCTTCCTGACCAGCACCAGGGGGCCTGGGGGAAAGTGCGCCGGGGGTGTAGACCCCAGGCTGATCACCGTCAGAGAAGCAAGATTTCATCTTTGCAGCGATCTACTGATTACATTGTCACAGCTGCGACTAGAAATATTGCCATTACTCGGGACGTGACACCAAAACACCTGGTTTTGAAGAGTGGAAAACTTTTGTCAAAGGACTGCGGAAATTCTCTTAAAATAGAAATGTTAAAAGCCCAGAAACAAAGGTATAATAATCATCAACCTGATGACAATCAAAGCCGGTTGCCTGACACCGAATGCACTGACAGGAGAACAGTGACTAAACTTTGAGGTCTGAGACCCCGCGTTTGATTTTCTGCTCTGCTCCTTATTTAACCGTGTGAACTGAGGCTTATTGATGTCTCTGGACCTCATTTCTGCAACTTCCATCCCATAGGTTTTTTGGTGAAGATTCTGTAGAGATAAAGAATTTCAAACTCACAGACCACTTCCTGGCACAGGATAAGCTCGTTATAACATTAATAAGTCCTAGCTCATGCTCCTGTTGTGATTTTTGTCACTGGTGATGATGGCTCGGGTCCCCGTGTTACCCTTCTTTCTGTTCACGTGCATCGTCCTCTGGGTGTCTGTGCAGCAGAGAAATCCGGGGACCCAAGTTCAAATCCAGGTTCGGTACTTTCCAGCTATGTGGTTGTTGGCAAAATCACTAGACCTCTTTGAGCCTTAGTTTTCTCATCAGTCATGGGTGACATAATCGAAAGGCCTAATTTGAACTTGGAACATGGACTTTTCTTTCCTTGGGACATGCTTTCCTTCATCCCTTTATTTGTTAACAAGTGTTCAGCCAGGATCTCAGCTCATCCTCCTGTCTTCAGGGCAGCCCCGCCCCACCCCTCCCAGATACACAAATTTTAACGAGCAGCCATCCTGCATGCCAGGCTTTCCTGGTGGCTCAGTGGTAAACAATCTGCCTGCAACACAGGAGATGCGGGTTTGATCCCTGAGTTGCGAAGATCCCCCGGAGAAGGGAATGGCAACCCACTCCAGTATTCTTGTCTGGGAAATCCCGTGGACAGAGAAGCCTGGTGGGCTACAGTCCATGGGATTGCAGAGTCTGACATGACTTAACTGAGCATGCACGCCCACCCTGAGTGCCAGACACTTCTCGAGGCAGAGTGATGAATTAGCAAGATGTGGTCTCTGACTTTCAGAATCAGAGGAAAAGGGCAAGTGACTTTTCTCCGTGTGGCATCCCCCTGGGGTCAGTCCATTTCCCTAGCCAGGCTGGCTCTACGTTAGGACACAGTCAGCGTGATCCAGACCTAGGAACACACACACTCTCTCTGCCACCTTCTCCCTGGACCAGGGGCCTTGTGAATCTAGTTGTCAGAGTCCAGCTGATGATGTTGTGCATTGAACTTCCTCAAGAAAGTTCTCCCAGCATCAGGCCTGCTCTCCACCCCAGAGTGAGATTATTCAGATTGACTAACAAACCTCCTCGGGGCAGTGCTAAGCCACAGAGCACCAACGTCCTGACTCAATCAAGACGCCTAGACATAGGTGGATGCGTACAGAAAACAAAATAAGACAAAACCAACCACATTCCTTCTCACTGTTCCTGCTGGGACGCCCTTGACCAGCTCACCCTCTTTAGGCCTCGGTTGCCTCATCTGTGAAATGAGGATGATGGCATTTACATGCTAAGATCACTGTGAGGGTTAATGGAGATCAAGTATGAGAACCATGTAGGGTCATGCTTGGGGCATTGTTGCTCAGTAAACACTAGGTATGATTATTCCTGTTGAGGACTCATGTCATCATTCTCACGTAGGAAAAAGACCACAGTGTTTTGATAAAGAACGGTGACTCAGACAGTGGATGGCCTGGAGTGAAATCTTCACCCCTGCCCCTCCTGGCTGAGCCCTGCTCATTTCTGAGGTCAAGGCTGGGATGTCATCTCAGTTATTTTCACCTGAGCTACACGTTGGCAGCACCCGCGGTGCTTGTATGGTTCGTGATGCCTGGTCCAGCCTCCAGAGGTTGATTCAAACAGCTGCTCCCTGGCCACGGGGAGTTTTAAATGCACCCCAGGAATCTCTCCGGAGAAGGCAATGGCACCCCACTCCAGTATGCTTGCCTGGAAAATCCTGTGGACGGAGGAGCCTGGTGGGCTGCAGTCCATGGGGTCTGTAGGAGTCGGACACGACTGAGCGACTTCACTTTCACTTTTCACTTTCCTGCTTTGGAGAAGGCAATGGCAACCCACTCCAGTGTTCCTGCCTGGAGAATCCCAGGGACGGGGGAGCCTGGTGGGCTGCTGTCTATGGGGTCACACAGAGTCGGACACGACTGAAGTGACTTAGCAGCAGCAGCAGCAGCAGCAGCAGGAAACTCTCAGCCAAAGTCCAGAGAATTACTGCTTTAAGAGGCAGTTGAGGGCAGTAGCTGAAAGCACAGACCTAGAGCCGGCCTGCTGGGGTTTGCATCCCGGTTCTGAGCGTCACGGGAGGTGCGGCTTTTTGTTGAGACTAGTGCCTGTTTCCTCACCTATAAAATGGTTTAGTAACAATAGCAGCACCTACCACGTGGTGTTGAGATCAGATGGATTCATATGTGATTCTATTAGATTTGATCCCTGGGTCAGGAAGATCCCCTGGAGAAGGAAATAGCAACTCACTCCAGTATTCCTGCCTGGCAAATCCTATGGACAGAGGTCGGCTATAGTCCGTGCCGTTGCAAAAGAGTCAGACAGGACTGAGCGACTGGGCTGAACCGAACACTTAGTACAGGGCACTGTAGTAAGACTTTTAGTTATCATTCCTTTAACTTTTCAACCTATGAGTATTTTACCACAATACAGAATGACAAAATTTACCATTTAACATGTTAAGTGTACAATTCAGTGGCATTCGGTGTATTTTCAGTGTTACACAACCATCACCACTGTCAACTTTTAAAACTCTTTTATCATCCCAAATAGGAATTCTGTACCTATATAAATAATTCCCCCTTCCTCCCAGCTCCTGGTGATCTCAATTATAATTTCCTTCCCTCTGAATCTGCCTATTCTCTGTTACTTCAGATTAGTGGCACCATACAATGTTTATTTTGTGTCTGGCTTATTTCACTTAGCATAATGTTTTCGAGTTTCATTCACGTTGTAGCATGTAGTAGAATTTCCCTGTCTTTATAGCTGAATAATATTCCATTGCATGTTTACACCTTTTACTCACTCACCTGTGAGTGAGCACGACTTGTTTCCACCTTTCGGTTATTGTCAGTGGTGTTGCTATGAGCACTGGTGTACACGGATCTGAGTCCCTGCTTCCCATTCTTTGGGTATTTACCTGGGAGTGGAATTGCTGAATCATGTGGTAATTCTATTTGAGTTTTACGGGCTTTCCACACGGGCTGCACCATTTTACATTCCCACCAGCAAGGCACCAACGTTCTAATTTTTCCACACCTTCACCGACACTTAAAAAAAAGTAGTAGCCATCCTCATGGGTGTGAAGTGGTATCTCATTGTGGCTTAGCTGTAACTCCTTTTGATCTCGTCCACAGTAGCCTGCCCGTCGCCCATCAGGCACTCGCCCACAGCACTCAGCTCTGCGCTGCCCTCACGGCGCGCCCTGCTGAATGTTTGCCTGCTGGCCGTCCGGGGCCGGGCCGGCTGCTGCCCGAGGCTGCGGGGCAAATCCTGCTGCTGTTTGCGTATAGTCCATAAGCGAAAAATGATTTTTAAATTTTTCTAACTGGTTAAAAATAAAATAAAATTTCATGAAATATAAGAATTATGATATTCAAATTTCATTATAAATTGCCCATAAAGTTTTATTGGAACATAGCTATGCCCTTGTGTTTACATGTCGTTTATAGCTGCTTTTGCACTACAAAGGCAAAGTTGAGAAATTGCAACAGGGACCATATGGCCTGTGAAGCCAAAAATATTCACTATCTGGCTTGTTTCTATATAAAGAAAAGGATTTGCTGAATCTGGCCCTAGACCCTGAACTGAGAACCGTCACCGTGATGTCTCCACGGCACTGGCCATGGAATTTGTTGATTCCATCTTTCACGCTAGCTCCAGACACAAAAATAAATTTGAGATGAATCAGAACTAAATGTAAATGCTAGGACTAGAAATCTTCTGGAAGATTAGAAAAACTTCTTTGTAAACTTGGGTTAGGGAAAGATTTCTTTGGACACAGAATCATAAAATAAATGGAACAATAAAAAGTTTCTGCTTGTCCAAAGATACTAGGAAGAAAATAGACAAACTACAGACGGGGAGAAAAATTTTATACCTGTATGGGATAAAGAACTTTCATCTAGAATATACAAAGAATTCCTACAACTAATACAAGACAAACATACATGTTAAATGAGCAAAAAACCTCAGACACTTCACAAAAGGTCTAGGCATGCTTCTTGGTTAGCATATTTTTTTGTAAAATAAGTAATGATCCCCCATAACTTTTGTGAATATGTAAAATTCCATATACTAAGATACACTGACAACACTTAGAGGAAATGTAAAGACTAAAGAATGAGATAAATTTTATCCCTGGAAAATCAGTTGAGACAGTTTTTGAAGTTGAAATAAATGTTTAAGAATTTAGTAAGTTTTGAAGTTGAAATAAATGTTTCAGAATTTAGTGTCTTCATGGTCTAGCTTGTAATGTGCTCAGCACTCTGTAGGTGTGCAAAAGTATATTCATTAATAAATTCATACTGATGTTTATGAACTTTAACCTCCTATAAGACTTAACTCTAGTTTTCATGCCTATTTTTGCCTAAATCCAAACACACTTAATTATTTGAAGATCTTAAAAAAAGATATAAGCATGACTAATCAGCCCCTGAAAAAGTACTTACTGTTAGTCATCAGGGAAATGGCAATTTAAACCCACAATGAGATACAATCAATTCACACATATTAGGAAAGCGCAGAAGAAGAAGAAGAAGACAAACACACATGCACATGGTAGTGTGAAGGGGTCACTGTGTCAGTGATGGCGACGGGAGGAGCCCCTGACACGTTGGCTGTGGTTCTGTTATTTAATGCCCAACAGCAGTACAACCGCCCTGGAGAACTGTACGGCAGTTTCTTATAATTCTGCTCCTTGGTGTTACTCAAGAGAAATGAAAGCAAATGTCCACAGAGCAGAGTCACACATGGAAGTTTACAGCATTTTTATTCATAACAGCCACAAGCTGGAAACAACCCAAATGGCATGAACAACAGAACAGATTTTTAGAACTGAGTTGCATTCACTGGATGTACCTACTCAGTAATAAAATGAAAAGGACTACTGATACCCGGAATGGCACAGATGAATCTCAGAATTATGCAAAGTGAAAAGCAGACCCATCAGAGCACATGATGTATGATGCTGTTTATATGAAAGTCTAGAAAAACTAATTTATAGCAACCAAAGCTGGTCAGTAGTTGCCTCTTGGGGAGTGGGGGGTGGTAGTTGGTGTTGCCCAGAAAAGGACAGAGATAATGAATACATTCTGTGACTTGTTTTGGGTGGATGTTAATTACAGTGGTGTATATAATTGTCAAAACTCAAAACAGTTAAGATCTGTGCTCTGTATGTAGATCTTACAGGCACTTAGATAATGAGAGTGAACAGCTGAACTTGAAACAGACCATCTCCCTTTATAGGTGGGCCAGTCTTTGAGGGTCAGCCTCTCCTGCCCGCAGTGAAGCCGGTCAGGTTTGCAAACGAACAGGAGAAACCAGGGTGCCCTGATGTCTGCCAGCTGCCAATGGCCGGGCAACTCACTTCCTGTTTTAACCAAAGCTCCAGGCGTGAAGGAAAGTTACGTGATCACTCCTCCTCGGTGAGCCCTGGAGCTCCGACACTAGAAAGCCCATTTCCTGGTCTTGCATAAAAAAAAAAAAACCTCCAAAACAAAAAAGACAGTTCCCTCGCTCAGCCAGAAACGCCTTCCACCTGCTCCTAGGTGGAAACTGCTGGTGGCTGCCCACCCCCCCCCCCCACCCCCCCACAACAAGTCCCGGGGCGCCCCTCCTCTGGCTGGCTAGCCGGAAGCCCACCTCCCCCATTAGTCTGCCCAGACCACCGGGGTTCCCGCGTGCAGGCGGCGGGAGACGCAGAAGCAGTGGCTGTTTCTGCTTTTATTTTTAGAGGGCGGGTGAAACCAAGCTGCCTCCCTGAGGCGGACTGCGCAGACCGCTTGATT
Source organism: Dama dama (assembly GCF_033118175.1). Classification (NCBI taxonomy): domain Eukaryota; kingdom Metazoa; phylum Chordata; class Mammalia; order Artiodactyla; family Cervidae; genus Dama; species Dama dama. The sequence continues at coordinate 81,017,101 of NC_083703.1, forward strand.
CCTACAAAGCTGAGGCTAGAGTCGGGATCTTTCCTCCCGGATGCCCTTCCCAGGGCCGCTGTAACAGCAGCACCTCCAACGTGAACCTTAAAACAATATCAACTTGGGACCTCCTGGTGGTCCTGTGGTTAAGGCTTCACCTTCCAGCGCAGGGGTTATGGGTTCGATGCCTGGTTGGCGAGCTAAGATCCCACGTGCCTTGTGACTGGGGAACCAAAACGTAAAACACAAAGCGAAACAACACTGTAACAAGTTCCGTTAAGACTTTAAAAAACGTCCACATAAAAAAAAAGAAAAAAGAAAACACTAAAAAATATACACTTCTCTTACAGTTCTGGAGGTCAGATGTCCAACCTAGGCCTCTTTGGGCTAATGATCAACGTGTGAGTGGGGCATGTCCCTTCTGGAAGCCCCAGGGGAGCATCGGACTCCTTCCTCTCCCAGTTTACAGGCATCCTGGTTCCTTGCCCCTGGAGCCTTCCGGCATCTTCAAAGCTGGCAACATGGATCCCATCACGACTTGCTTGTAGGGCCGTGTTCTCCCACTTTTAGCACTTTCACGGGCTCTGTGATTACACTGGCGCCACATGGAAAGTTCAGACTTCCCTCCCTGCCTTCCCTGCAGGCCGACAGAGGAGCAAGAGTGGTTCCAACTGCAAACTCCATTCCCTGTTGCCAGTGAAGGTAGCGTGTCTCCAAGTTCTGGGGGGTTAGGATGCGCATCTTTCTGGGGTGCCATCAATTTGCCAACTGTTAATACACTCCCTTAATTCAAGTTCGACTTCAACGCCCAACTTCCTCACTCTCTTCAAGCGGACCTGGGTTGATAGCTCAGTTCTGAGATTTACAAGTATGGTAACTCCAACAACAGTGGCAACAATGACAACGACCACACGTTGAGAACAGGATGTAAAAACGAGCACGGGGGACACTCGTTCTCATGTGATGCTTCCAGGACCCTTGTGGAGTGAATGGGCTTCCCTGGGGGCTCAGTCATAAAGAATCTGCCTGCAGTGCGGATTCAGACCTGGGTTCAAAAGATCCCCTGGAGGAGGGCATGGCAGCCCTGGAGAATTCCACAGACAGAGGAGCCTGGTGGGCTGCAGTCCACAGGGTCTCGAAGAGTTGGACACGACTGAGCGACTAAACACTTGGAGTGGATATCATCAGCCCGTCACAGAGGGAAACTGAGACCCAGGCAGTATAAACGGCCAGCCCAAGTTTGCTTAGCTTTGAAGGAGCCAATCCAGGATTGGCACCTAGTCTGTCTGACTTCATGGTCTTTGGTCTTAACAGCACGTGTCTTAATAGCAAACTTCTATGACATCTCCATGTTACCCTTTATCTGAGCAGACATCTTATATGAGGATAAAAGGAAATGTCTGTTGGGTACTCAGCAAGTATGTAGTAGAACACATGATGTGGATTCAGGGTTATTCCACGATAGTCCTGTTGCCTCTTTATGCCTCTCCTGTTCCTTTCATCCATCCATCTGAGGCATCTTTTAAAGTGTGTTCAATGTTCTGTAACAGTTAGGATCTAGGTTCCAAGCTCAGATGACCACTTGGGTTCAACTTCTGGTTCTAGCTGCTTTACCTTGGGCCCACAGCACCTCTTTAAGCCTCAGGTTCTTCCCCAGTTATAAAAATTGGCATGTAATTATTTCTACCTTATCAAGTTATTGGGGGAATCAGAAACAGCCATGCATTCACATAACTCATGGTAAACCATCACAGTTAAGTCACCCCCAAGTGTCTATTACTGAAGTAGCTAATGTAAGTGAAGTAAGTATGACCTATGTTCACATGGATCCTCTCTTTAACACACACACACCAGCTAGTGACATAAAATAGGAAATTAGGAAGGACTTAAAATGGGAGACCAAGACAGTTGATAATGTGGTTCTAATTTGTGGTTAGGAAATCTGTCAAGGATTTCATGTTCTCAGATGTCGTGTTCTCAAGGTCGATGTGTTCTCAGAGAAAGGAAGGATTCACTGAGAAAGAACGTGGAATGTGGGGTGAATCACACGGGCTGTCATTGCCTGCAGCCCTCTAGAGGCTCTTTGACCATCCTGCTGGGCTATTTTAATCACCAGATGTGGTCAACCACAGCCTCTCACACACAGCCATTCACACACAAACGTCATGATTTTTCGCCATATCTGTCTCTGCCTTGTCTGATATTCACTTAATCTTTTCCTTTAAATCAATCTACTACTTGCTATTACATTGCTAATATTAATATCGAGAAAATGATATTAATACATAGTATTTCTTACTACTTACCTGCATTTATGGGCTTCCCTGGTGGCCCAGTGGTAAAGAATTCGCCTGCCAGTGCAGGAGATGCAGGTTCGATCCCTGGTCCAGGAAGATCCACTGGGGAATGAAATGGCCACCCACTCCAGTATTCTTGCCTGGGAAATCCCATGGACAGAGGAGCCTGGTGGGCTACAGTCCTTGGGGTCACAAAGAGTCGGACACAGCTACTAAACAACAACAAACAAAAGCAAAAAGTTGCATTCATAGTAGAAGGAAACTTTGTCACCTTAGTAAATGGAAGACTGATTCGCTTGCACAGGCAGAAACTATGAAAATAACAGCAGGGCTATGAAATGCAATAAGTAACTTTGTGCATCCTGCCACTCTGTATCCCAACAGCAGCGGGTGTAACATCCCTGGGGAAGCCCCGTGCTGACGGGATGCACTGAGGAGGCTTCTGCAGCTTTGGGGTTTGTTGCCTGAACTTTCTGCTTCCCAGTTTCTCGTCACTAGGACAGGATGTCAGTAGACATAGCCACCACTACTAAGAAATGACTGGGCTGAGCAGGGCACACCCCACAGCCCGTTCATGTCTCTTAATGCCTCCACAGGGATGGTTGTTACTGAGATGGGATCCGTGAGGAAGCCGAGGCACGGAGAAGGGAAGTGGCTTTGCCCCGTCACACAGCGCGAGGCTGGATGTGCAGGAACGTGCCACCAACCCATCCGCGTACAGACTCTGGATTCTCATGCCTCTGTGCTGCTTCACCGGGGCAGAGAGCAATCAGATCAGTCAGCGCTGAGGAGGATGTCCTGGGGGGTGAGGACGGAGATTCTCTGGGCCCTGAGCACGGGACCACCTTCTCAACACTCCCTGTGTGAGCGCACCCATCCTCACAGCGGACCTGTGATGGAGGTCCGCGTGTGGTTCCCACTTACAAATGAGGACGTGGAGCCACAGAACCTTTGATGAACTTGCTAGTAGTTGATGGTGAAGCTGGGTTGGAACCCAAGCAGTCTTTCTCCAGAACCGCACAGTGAACCCACAATTTCATCAAGGCATCCTGCAGACGGCATGATGTTTATGCCACCGCCTGTGATGGTTTCCGTGTGGCGGCTGAAGAGCTATCAGTCAGCCGTGGGTCTTATCTAGCTGCTGCTGAGCCCCACCTTGCTTGGTGTCCTTTTAAAGGTAGAATTCAGATGCCTTTGGTCTTCTAAGAGGTTAACCTGGTCCCAGGAAGGTGCCCATCCACCCACTTGCCGTCTGGAGGCTGACTGCCAGGCGCTGCGCTGTGTCTCAGGATCAGGAGGGCTCGCAGAGGGGCCGGTCGCACAGACCGCGGCCTCACCTGCACCAGCATTTCCAGCTGCGTGTCTCGTCTCCTGCAAAGGAGGCTGACTACAACTCCCCACAATTTTTTTTTCCTCCTAGTTCTTTTGGACAGAATTTTTGGCTGAGTGTTTACGTAATAACTCCTCCTTAATTTGCTCCATTCTGTTGAGTCGATGAGTATCACGATGCTTTTCATATGCTTTCATTTGTTTGTTTCGCTGATTGTAAAAGTAATACAGTCCCACAGCCCCACATCCCCAAACCTAGGAGCCAGGTGGGCCGTGTAAGCTGGGTTTTCCCAGATTTTTAGATATGTTTTGCTTACACTGAATATCAGATAACACATGAATATTTCTTCGAAGAAATGTATGAATATTCACGCCACGTGGGATCATGAAAGCCCTCGGGTAAATTCAGAAGAGTCCAGATTTGCTGTCAAACGAGTTTTGTGGATTTGGGATTTTGGAATTGTGATTGAGGGGTTATGAAACGGACGTGGTATGGTGGAAAATTTGGGAAAACATAATGATGCATTAAAAATGAAATAATCATATTGACAAGAGATCACTACTGACATTTCCATGTATCTTTTCTAATTCATCGAATTATTAAACAATACCAGTATTATTTTTATATTATTTTATGTATTTATTTTTGGCTGTACCAAGTCTTCGTTGCTTTGCTCAGGCTCTCTGGCTGTGGCGAGCAGGGGCTATCCTTGGTTTCCTTGCGTGGGCTTCTCGCTGTGTGGCTTCTCGTTGCGGAGCAGAGGCTCGGGCTGTGTGAGCTTCAGCAGGTGCGGCGCGTGGGCTCAGCAGCTGTGGCTCTCCAGTCCCAGGGCTCAGCTCAGTAACTGTGGCGCCCGGGCTTGGCTGCTCCGTGGCGTGAGTAATCTTCCAGGACCAGGGACTGAACTCATGTTCCCTGCAATGGCAGGCGGATTCTTATCCACTGCGCCATCAGGGAAGTCCTAAACAATGTTATTTGATACGTCTAGTGGTTTTCTACCAGGGCTGATTTTTGTCTGCAAAGGACATTCGACAACATTTGGGGACATGTTGGTTATTGCGGCTGCGTGGGTGGTGGGGTACCACTGACTTCTAGTGGGTAGAGGCCAAGGACGCTACTGACCATCCTGCAATGCACAGGATGGCCCCACAACAGAGGACGATCCAGCCCCACATGTCAGAAGTGTCGTGACAGAGAAACCCCGTCTAGGTTCTGGGCCTACACAACAAACAAAACAGCAAAAACACTCATTTGTTTACTATGTGTTTACAAAGTATATATATATATATACACACACACAGACAAGTATAAGTGTTTTACAGATTTGGCATTCTTCAGTATATGTTGTTGTTTTAATTGACAAGTTGGTCTGACTCTTTGCGACACTGGACTGCAGCCCGCCAGGCTCCTCTGTCTATGGGATCTCCAGGCAAGAATGCTGGAGTGGGTAGGCGTTCCCTTCTACGGGGGATCTTCTCAGCCCAAGGATGGAACCTGCGTCTGCTGCAGGCAGGCGGCTCCTTTACTGCTCCACCAGGGAAGCCCCTCTATAATATGTAGGGTTTTTTTGTTTCTTTTTGCCTCTCTGATCAGCTTGTAGGATCTTAGTTCCCTGACCAGGGATCAAACCTGCATCCTCTGTAGTACGAGTGCAGAGTCTTAACGGCTGGGCTGCCGGGGAAGTCCTCAGTATGTAGTGTTTAATTTACCGTTTCAGGAACATGTTACAATATTATCAAAAATTCTTTAAACACGTGGTTCTCATGCCTATAAAATGTTCCCTCAGAAAGATGTGAAATTGATTTTTTTTGGCCATTCCTTTACATTAAAATTGATGTTTTTATTTTTCCTATTATTTAAAATAGCACCATGATAAATATCTCTACATCTACATCATTGGTGTCATCTCTGATTATTTCATTAGATTCTGAGGCTTGGGATGGTTCTAGAGGGAGGTGATTGAGTTGAAGGGTATAAGCTTAAAATATCCTTGATGTACATGATGAAATTGCTTTGTAGAAAGGTTATTCCAAGTTTTACTTAGCATAGCCGCTTACAGAGTGAACCGAGTCAGGAAGAGAAAAGCAAATATTGTATATTAGTGCGTACTTATGGAATCCAGAAAAATGGTGCTAATGAACCTACTTGCAGGGCAGGAATAGCGATGCAGACGTAGGGAGTGGACTCGTGGACACAGTGGACGGGGGCACGAGTTGAGAGGGTCGCGCTGACGTGTACACCACCGTGTGTGAGACAGACAGCCCGCAGAAGGCTGCTGTGGGGCTCAGCGCTCTGTGCTGACTCGGGGGATGGCTGGGGGGTGGGAGGGAGACTCAGGAGGAGGGGATACACGTGTACACAGAGCGGATTCACGTTGTTTATACCAGAAACCAACACAGCATTGGGAAGCAATTATACTCTAAATTTAAGACATATTTTTAATTAAAAAATGTTAGAAGTTTTAGGTGTTAAATAACAAAGCTAGCTCAAGCTCCCAACAGCAAAACTAGAAAATTCTGGTGACCGGGAAAGGCCTTCAGAGAGGGAAACAGTATGCTGGGTTCACGTTCAAGTTGCCATTTGAACCTGAGTGAATTAGGTTTGCTTCCTTTCGGTCAGTTCCGGGCCCTCATTGTATTTTGATCATCCCAGCGTGCAAGCCGATTGGCTACAGTTCAAAGACTGGGCAACAAAACATAATTAAGAAGCGACTGACTTCTGGGAAAAGAAAAGGGCTCAGAGTCTGAGAGCTGTGTGGCAGAAAACCCTGGAAGGAGGTGATCACCATTTCCAAGCATTGAAACTCAGTAACTAAAAGGCTAGAAGAGGACCTTCTCGGGGAGCTGGGACTGCTTCAAAAGGTAATGGAATATATTTGAACAGTGAGAATTCCAGAGTGAGATCTCAAGAAGAAATTTCCTGTGGGTCTCTGTAGGCTTAATCTGTGGAGGAAATGATGGAATTCCGTCCCAAGAATTAGTAGGTAAAAAACAGTAAGAGAAATGCAGGCCAAACGGATGATGTGATTTTGTTCTTCAGTGAGTGTTGCATGAGAACCTAATGGAATGGGTAAGCTTCGCCTCCCCTGGGAGAGAAGCTGTCAACTCTAAACCACGCTGCAGGGGGACCTTGATGTGAAGGGAAGAGAATTCACATTGTATCTGAGGCTAACCACCAACAACAACATCCCTGAGAGTAGGGGTTGGCAAATGTTCCACAAAGAGACCGATTGTAAATGTTTCGGGGCGTGTTGGTCTGTGTCAACGGCTGAACTGGGCCTTGGTAGGTTGGAAGCAGTCGCAGACAATATGTAAATAATGTGCATGGCTGCGTGTCAATAAAGCTTTATTTGTATAAACAGAGCCCGGGAAGCCTGGGAGATTCTGAGAGAGCTGAGCTCAAATTTCATCTCTACCACTTATTGGCTGTGTGACCCCAGACCAGTTAATTAACCCTTCTGAGCATCGCTTTTCTTGACTCTAAAAGAGGGCTAGCTGGAGTACCCACCGTGTGAGTTTGCTCTCTGAATCAAATAGAACTATGCCTGAGTAGTGTTCCACGTGGGACTCGGCACATCCAAGTACTGTAATAAAAGGAAGACAGGTGTTGTTACAATTCTTATCTCGTTGTATGTGGGTTTGCGTAATGGTTTTGTCCAGTCAGTGCCTTTCTCCTCAAGCTCAAGGACCTGCTCCTTGGCACACAGTGGGTCTCTAGAAGCAGAAGTAGGGAGGTGGAATTGGGTGCCCGGGGTTTAGCCGGGCAGGGTGGGGCAGGCCAGCCGGACCGGACAGGGAGGGGCTAAGCCGAGGTTGTCCTAGCTGCGGTCCCCCTTCCTCCCCATCCCGCCGGGACCTCAGTGCCACCTGGAGGCAGAGGGGCCGGCCCTTCACGCACTGAGCCGGTCAGCTGCCCCACGAGGGGGAGGAACGGCCCCCCAGGTGGCCTGGCACCTTCCGTGCTGAGGGCAGCTCCAAGGAGGAGCCGCGCAGCCGCTGGGAAGGCGCTCTGCCCGTCGGGGAGCTGGGAGGGGACAGCGCCAGCCTTGCACGCAGTGGCTGGCGACGCTCTGAGTTGGGCCCTAACCTCCCACGCCACCAGGCTGCTTAGGGGAACAGGAGAAACACAGAGCCGGGGTGACTGACTCGTCATCTGTCAGCTCAAGGACAAATCGTGTAGCTTAGAGCCTGGACCCGGGGATGGCTGCTCTCATTCTGCAGGGACAGGAAGCGGCTGCTTCCCCAGGGACTCGGGGAACCTCCTTTGCCAAGAGGAGTGACTGGCGTCACCCAGACGACCGAACCCTGAGCTTGGCACACACGGCGATGACATCACGGTTGGCATCTGCCCGGGTCCTGGGGTCTCGTGGGAGTGTGGTCACACCTTAGCCCTGTCACTGGGCCAGGTCACCCTGAGCCGGTGGCTTGGTGTTCCTAAGCCTCAGTTTCCTCATCTGTAAATTGGGGACAAATAATGTTTCTTAATTCATAGGGTTTTTGTGAGTATTAGAGTTAATGCTTGTGAGATATTTTACAAACGTCAAGTGTTTTCCTCAGGTGAGGAAAGTTGAATATATGGTGAATATTTTTTCTTTTTTCATGGTGGTGGTACATTTTGTTTTGTTTTGTTTTGTTTTCATTTTGAGGAGTGGTTTTGTCCAGTTCACTGTTTCTCTACGGCCATTTGCACATTACTTTGGATTTTTGCCATATCTCTTACCAACTAATATTCGTTAACTGACTCTTAAAAAAAAGCCTTAAACACGGTAACCTTGCAGGCCAGGCCAGCACAAGAACGCCACAGGTGGGCCGGTACCCGGCACGCAGTGACTCCGCTGTAACGGGAGTCACTCATCATCAACACTGACATTAAGTGACGTCTTTTGCCCCATCTCAGACCTTTCTTTTAGAACCAGCTCTCTTGCCTTCCCTCTGCTGAATGAGGTCACTTCTTTGCTCCTGCGTGAGCTCACGGATGCCTTCTTATAGTGACTGGCCGAGCTGGGAATTCTGTGCGTAGTATCAGGGGATTTTCTCTTCCTTTTAGATAACTGGGACTCTGACAGATTCCAAGGAAGTGGTTACTCACGGCGGAGTGCTCATGGCTGATTAGAGGGAGGAGTGGAAATTCCCCTTCTTTGCCTAAAATAACTGGAACTGGACCATGACAATATGAGCTTTGTCCAGGCTTGAAACGGTATCCTTTCCAAGTGAACTTGGTACGGAAATACTTACCAATATATGCTGATCGTTCTCACTGACAGGCTAGAAAAAGGTTAGTCCTTCTGTGTTTGCAGTTAAAAGGGCCATTGTTAGGAGCAATGAGTCCCAGAGGAGAGAACTAGAAGTAGGTTGACCTGGTAATATTGGATTCACCTGACTTCTCTCTCTCTCTCTCTCTCTCTCTCTGTGCCCCTTATCCCCTTGGGTTTCCTTCCTAGCATACAAAAATTCAAATTCCGGAAATAGACCTGCTCTCCATTTATTGGATTATTTTTATGACAAGTTTGTTCGTGACAGCCTTCTCCGGGACACTCCCAAGCAGATTCTGAGGAAATGAGAGGAGGAAATGCCCAGATTGGTCGAGTGGAGCAGAGTCCAGACTCCGAAGCAGCTTTAATCCCATGCCTGGAGCTGGGTCAGAAAGTTCATACTTAGAACAAGGGCAGGGGCTCAGCCCGGGTCTGACACAGGGTGAAAAGATCTGAGATTTGGTTTGGATGAATATCCTAACCCTCAACTGTGATTCTGACTACTGTAAACTTAAAAAAAAAAAAAAAAAGACTGGGCAGGATTTCTAGGAGGACTTCACTCTCTGTTTTTTAAAAAATTTTTTTATCACTTACAAAAGTGTATTAAAGGCTAAGAGGAGGAGGGGGTGCAGGAATGAAAGTGGGAATTCATACATCAAAGTTTTTTTGGGCTCCAAGAAATTCTGCTATTGCTGGTTATGTTAGCCAGTGACATGCCTGTTCTTCCCAGAGGAAGGGAGAGCCCCCTGGCTCCTTGAGGGTATAAACACAGTATACAGAGTTAGTGTTTTCTTAGACCATGGCTCCTAAAGTTAAGCCAACTATTGTGCATCTGGTGTTCAAAGGCATAGTCACCTTTCTACTCCAGAGTAACCTTACATGAATGTCTAAGGAGACCTAAAAAAGAACTGACTTGTCAGTCTGGTTTATAAAGGGCTTCCCTGGTGACTCAGTCGTAAAGAATCTGCCTGCAGTGCACGAGACCTGGGTTCACTCTCTGGGTGGGGAAGATCTCCTGGAGGAGGGAATGGCTACCCACTCCAGTACTCTTGCCTGGAGAATCCCATGGACAGAGGAGCCTGGCGGGCTACATTCCATGGAGTCATAAAGAGTTGGACACGACTGAACGGCTAACACTTTCACATTTTCCCCCCCCTGGTTTGTAATGGTAAACAACTGGATATGCATGAAATGGCCAGTTAACAAAGAATGCATTCTGGATTGTGTATGTGCCTCAAGTATATGATCAGTCGGATTCTTACCTGGGACTTTGGTTAGAGGTATTAGGAAAGGTGTGTGTGCACATGTGTTTACTTTGGACTCACCAGCCATGAGGATTATTTAGGCCTGAAGCTAGAGATGATCACTGTACAGTCATATGGAAAGAGTCTACCCGAAATTGACAACAACACAGAGGAAAAGAGAGCCAAGAAATGGAGAGTGACACGCTCCTGCTAACCACATTTGACGCCTGGATCCAGCTATGCCTGAAGTCAGAAGTAAATTTGGATGTGTCAGTTATGACAATGATGAATTCCTTTTTATTCCTAAAGCAGATTGACAGATGCTGCTGTTGCTTGCAGCTGCAGTGGTCTTGCTATTACACCCTCCTCCATCTGATCTGAACTCTAAATGGATAGGTGAGTACTTATCTTGGTTAGTAACCAAATTCTGCAACAGAGGAAATCCACTAATCCAAGAATTAACTGCTAAGGATAGACTTTCATTCTAAGAAATTGGGCTGCTTCAACCACGGTTTGTTCAAGGGGAAACAGAAAGATATTCTGATTGCTACTGATAGTCATTTTTGGCGTAAGTTAGGACCAGTCAATGCTATCCAACATTGATATCTGTGTTGATTACAAAGAATTTCTTAAACAATCAGTTTTCATCCCAGAAATATACACTCACCCTTTGAGTCATGGGTTGACTAATCATTGTTTCTGCCACTTTGGGCGGCTGTTCACCCAGACTTTGAGTTTATGACAAACACACACTCCCAAATATCTACCCCCAGTGGGCCTCTACGTAATGCTCTGGCACGTGGGATGTTGCCTTGTAATCTTGAGGCCTGAGCATAACCAGGCACCCACTTCCCACGGCTGCCCACTGAATGAGTGCTGGTTTCATCACCAGGGGAACAGGTCTTTGACTTGTTTTTCTTGTAAAGATAATGCTTCACGCCAAGTCATCCACAGCGTGCAACCAGGGACGAGGCTGAGATGTCTAGAGATGCAAAAGGGAAATTGTGTAAGCCAGTTGCATAACCATCACCTCCTGTTAGAGCTTGTGCCTGAGAAGACTATCTGTCTTCTCAGCCTTCCAGAGAGTTGTGTGCCCCCTGGGAGCGAGTTTGATAGGACTTTACTTGAAGAATGTGGACACTAAACAGGTATGGGACTTGGGACCACAGAGAGTCTGGGAGAGGCCCAGCCTGTGCCTACTTGATGAGGCTTCGAGCATCTCAAGAAATAATGATGAAGAACTGACAAAGGCCACCAAAAATTAGGGAATATTTTCAATGTCTACAGTGAATGAAATAAGAACTTGAGTAGACACACTGATTACTGTCCACCACAATGACACTGCACTGTGTAGAGCATTATAGGATTTAAAAGACACGGCATCTTAGAATGAACTACAGCCAGCATGGTCTGTGGATGGGACACAGGTGGTGTTCAAACGTCCCTTAGATGCCTCACTCCAGCTCTCCTACATGACATTAAAAATAATTTTTAAAATTAAGATTAAGAATGCTTCAGTTGTGTCTTGTGCCTCTTGCCTCCTTAGGCCTGGAAGTGAGAGCGGGGAGAAGCGGCAGGACTGTCACTTGATGGGAACCCAGAAGAATCCAACGCAAGCTTTGTGGCTTTGTCCCAACCAGCTGTGTGATCTTGGGGAAGTCATTTAACCTCCCTGGATTTCCCCATCTATGAAAAAGCCCTGGATGAGGGCCTTACAAGTTCCCTCTAAAGTTTTATGGTTACACCAGTTTCTTGCGACGAGTCTAAGTACGAGTCTAAGTACTAGGGGCAGGAGAAAAAATAAGACAACATTCCACACAGATTCAGCCTTTGCCAGTGGGGTGGGTGATAAGGATCAGGAGGAGTGTGTGTGTGTGTGTGTGTGTGTTGACAGCCTGCAAAAAAAGATACTCTGCAAAACTGACACTATACTAAGAGGGTAAATGTGATGACGAAAAACTCAGCAATGAAAGGAGATGGAGCGTCTGGGAAGGCTCTTTGAACGACCACTGCTTTCCCAGCTAATCTGGTATTCTTTTAGCCAGACACTAAGAACAGACGTGCCATAGAGGTGGGCAGAGGGCTCGGTGGGCAGAGGGGCCACTGAAGGACCTAACGATTCAGGAAATGACTCCTCGGTGAGTCAAGAACAGAAGGCAAAGAAGAGAAAGGAGAGCAGCGATGATCAGAACTGGATTTCTGCAGCACTTCTGAGCCTGCCATCAGGCAGGTCTGGATTTGAATCCCAACTCTGATCACTTATCAGCTGTGTAACCTTTTATCCCCTCTCTGCTCTGATCTTCAGTCTGATCTGTAAGAGGAGACCCTGCCCTGTAAGGGTGAAATGGAATCATGCCTCCGAAGAACTTAAGCCCAGGACTGGGCACATTAATATTAATATGTGCCCAGCCTATAATTAGTACAGTGCTTGCTAATATTTGCTGAGCATCAACCAAGTCATACTTAATACGATGACCTCCTCGCGCCTTCCCCCAAACAAATCTATGGGGCAGGCACTGCGATGACCCCACTTTACAGGTGAGGAGGCCAGGCTCAGCACCCGGTCACCACGCGGACGTTAGTCATCATTATTGTCTGTCCTCTGGCGACAGCAGAGAAGGTTATGGCGACCCAGCAGCTCCACAAGAGTGTGGGTGCAGACAGGCAACGGCTGCTGAGGCTGGCACTTTCTGGGGGTGGAAAATGAAGAAATATCACCCTTGATAGTAGTACGTTTCTTTCTTCATCCAACATGCTTATTTATGTTTTATTGGGGCATCATACACATAATGCAATGCGCCCGTGTTAATCTTGATTTGCATTCTGACCAAGACACACAGCCCTCTAACCGTCACGGCGGCCTTTAGCCAGCACTGACCTGCTTTCTGTTGCTAAAGCTTTGCCTTTCCTAGAATTTCATATAAATGATTACATACTTTTACTGAACACGTTTTTGAGCTTCACCCTTGTTCTCGAGTGTATTAGTAATCCCTCCCCTTATTCTGCTGTGTAATATTCTATTATAGGGAGGTACTACAATTTGTTTATTCACTCATCAGTGAATGGACACTCGGGTTATTTCCAGTTCAGGGCTATTATAAAGAGAACTGCTATGAAAGACGGAGCACACGTTTTTGTATAGGTGCATGATTTTATTTCTCCTTGGTAACACCTTGGAGTGTGATTGCTGGGTCGTAAGCTAAGTGTACGTTTCACTTTATAAGAATCAGCAAACCATTAGACGATGTGGCCACACCGTTTTGCATTCCTGTCAGCCCTGTAGGGAATGTCCAACTGCTCTGCATCTTTGCTGACCACTGGATTATCAATCTTTAAAATTTTAGCCATTTTAGCAGGTGTGTGGTAATACATCATTGTGGTTTTAATGTATATTTCCTAATGACTAATGATGCTTAGTATCTGTACATGTGTTTATTTGATGTTGTTATATCTTCTTCGGTGAAGTGTCTACTCAAACATTTTTCCCATTGGGGAAAAAAATGTCTTCTTACTACTTATATATCTAGAATACAGGCATTCTTTATGTGTTCTAGATTCAAGTCTTTCCTCAGATATATGTTTTGCAAATATTTTCCCCATTTGTGACTTGCTTTTTTATTTTCTTAGTAGGGTCTTTTGAATATCAAGTTTTTAATTTTTACGAGGATTAATTTATCAAATTTTTCTCTTTTATAGGAAGGATTTTGTGCCCCAAGGAATATTTGCCTAACCCAAGGTTGTAAAGACTTTTCTCCTAAAAGTTTTATAAATTTCTCTCTCATGTTTAGGTCTATTAGCTCTTTGGTCCATTTTAGATTAATTTTTTATGTATACTATGAGGAAAGGGTCAAAGTTCATTATTATTTTCATATGGATATCCAATTGTTCTAGCATCATTTGTCAAAAAGACTACCACTTTCCCATTAAATTAAGTTGATGCCTTTTTATAAATCAACTGACCATATTTATCTGGGCGTTTCTCTGGATGTCCCATTAATCTACAAGTCTCTTCTTATATCAATAAAAATCTTGTCTTGGTTACTGTGGCTTTAATAGTAAGTCTTGAATTCAGGTACTTGAAGTCTTCCACTTTTGTTCTTCTTTCCTGCACTCACTTATGGAGTGCCAACTGTGTATCCAGTCCTGCTCATTTGTTCACCGATTCATTCAAGAAAGATTTTAGAGTGACCATTATACCACGCTTGCTTTAGCTGCCAGGATTTGGTGGTGATAAAAAAAACACACAAACTTTCTGCCCTCATGGAGTTTACAATCCATTGGAGGTTTGGGGTTGGCAAGTTGGACTGGTGACCAGAAAAATATGTAGATTGTATTGTCAGATATATACGCGGTGTGTGTGGTCAGACAGTAATAAATGCTATGAAGAAAAATAAAGCAGGAGGAACTTGTGGACATGGTGGGTGAGGGGAGAAGAGGGTGGGAGGAACTGAAGGAGTAGCCCTGACATAAACACTATCATAATCCGCCTGCGGTGCAGGAGACCCAGGTTCGATCCCTGGCTTGGGAAGATCCCCTGGAGAAGGGAAAGGCAGCCCACGTCAGTATTCTGGCCTGGAGAAGTCCATGGACTGTATGGGGTCGCAGAGAGTCGGACAGGACTGAGCAGCTTTCAGTTTCGCTTCAGTTCGTGTAAACTGGAAGCTAGTGGGAAGCTGCTCTCTAACCCCGGGGGCTCAGTTCTCCGCTATGTGATGGCGCAGAGGGGTGGGAGGGGGAGAATGGAAGGGAGGCTCCGGAGGGAGCGGATATGTGTGCTTAAAGCTGATTCATGTTGTTGAATGGCAGAAATGAACACAGCACTGTAAAGCAATTATACTCCAATTAAATAAATGATAAATATTTAAGCTAGAGAAAAACACAAAGCACAGGAAAGAATAGTGATGGAAGAACGCTCTGAGGGAAGAACTCTCTGAGAACCCCAAAAGAAGTGTGGGGTTGAGTCATGAACACGGTCTCTTTAGGGTAGAAGAGAAAAGAAGGGCCCAGAAGCTGAGCAGAGTGGGCAGCGTTTAGCTAAGTTTTCTCTAGTGTATTTGTAAGGATTTTTAAAGTAAATCCACTTAGTGGTCATTTCCATGATAAATAGAGCTGGCGACAGCTGAGTTGAGACTGAAACAATCTCAGAAGACGGATGCTGTTATGTGAAGAACTGGATAAGAGTTTTCTAGGAACAGGAACAGCATGTGCAGTGGCCCTGAGGCCAGAAAGCCCTCAGCATCTTCTAGAAATCAGGTTAATATAGGGGAGTCTGTGAGATGAAGCCTGACAAATAAAAGAGACCAGGAAATTCCCTGGTGATTCAGTGCTTAAGACTCCACATTTCTACTGCTGGGGGCCTATGTTTGATCCCTGGTTGGGGAACTAAGATCCTGGAAGCTGAGTGGTACCACCAAAAAAAAAAAAAAAAGAAAAGACACAATACCTATAGGTGTAGGTATAAGTATAGTGAAGGTGTAGGTGCCCAAGTGTGTGCCCAAGTGTGTGCACTAAGTTGCTTCACTCAGCTCTGACTTTTTGCTTCCCTGTGGGCTGTAGCCCACCAGGCTCCTCTGTCCATGGGATTCTCCAGGCAAGAACACTGGGGTGGCGTGCCGTGCCCCCCTCCCAGGATTGAATCCACGTCTCTCATGTCTCGTGCGTTGGCAGGATTCTTTCCTCTAGTGCCACTTAGGAAGCCCATAGGGCTTCATCAGCCAGAGGTTAAGAGTTTGGATTTTATTCTATAGGGCAGTGACACCATCGGGGAGCTTTAAATAGAGGGAGTGTTTCTGTATGTCAGTGTAACTTAGTGGCTTGTATTTTGGAAACTTCAAGTCCTGAGAAGCCGTTGGGGTGTGGCTGTACTGTCTGGCAGCTTCCGGTAAACCCCGTAATCTGGGAGAGTTTATGAAAACGTTTAGGAATGAACCTCACATTTTGACTGTCGAATTATCTTGAGTGCACGCAGGGATGCTTCATTTTATTAGTATGAAGTGTGAGCTTTGATATATGGGGTGTGCACGTGTGTGTTCGTGTATGCGTGTGTTTGGAATTCTTAATCTTCGTGAGTCATGAAGTGTATTTCCACATTTCAACTAAATGAATGCTGTTTATTTTTATAGTCTTTCTCTGTCTCCAACTTTTAAACTACCTTTAATTTGAAAATAATTTTAATTTATCCACCAAGTTGCAAATAGAGAAATAATGTAGATTACCTTTCTCCTTTTATATATTTACCTATTAACATTATTAACATTTTACTCCATTTGCTTGTTTGGTCTCTCTCCACATGCACACACACACACACAATTTCTTCCTAAACCATCCGTCACTGTTACATTCATCATGGCCCTTGATTCTCAAATACTCCAAGTATGTATTTGCTAAGAATGGGGATTCTCTCTTACACAGCCACAATAGATATTAAAAGTTAATACATTTATCCTGATGTAACAGTTTAATTTACCATCCAGATTCCAGTTTTTATCTGTTAGCCTTATACTGTTCCTTTTGACATTTCCCTTCCGGTACAGGCTCCTGTCTCGGGGCAGGGTGTGCATTTAATTGTCATGTTTTGTTTTGTTTTTTTTAGCCTCCTTGGACCTGGAACATTTCCACAGCTTCTCTTTGTCTTTTGTGAGATTAGCATTTTTTTTTTTTTTTTGGGGGGGGGCATTAAGAAACTTTATTATTTACTTTGATTTCAGTATAACTATTTTTCAATTTCAGACTATTTTCCAAAGTACATAGGAGGATTTTGACTAATTCATACATATTAAAATTTCCCTATGACTTTATTTATTTATTTATTTATTTTAATTTTTTTATTAGTTGGAGGCTAATTACTTCACAACATTTCAGTGGATTTTGTCATACATTGATATGAATCAGCCATAGATTTACACGTATTCCCCATCCTGATCCCCCCTCCCACCTCCCTCTCCACCCGATTCCTCTGGGTCTTCCCAGTGCACCAGGCCTGAGCACTTGTCTCATGCATCCCACCTGGGCTGGTGATCTGTTTCACCATAGATAGTATACATGCTGTTCTTTTGAAACATCCCACCCTCACCTTCTCCCACAGAGTTCAAAAGTCTGTTCTGTACTTCTGTGTCTCTTTTTCTGTTTTGCATATAGGGTTATCGTTACCATCTTTCTAAATTCCATATATATGTGTTAGTATGCTGTAATGTTCTTTATCTTTCTGGCTTACTTCACTCTGTATAATGGGCTCCAGTTTCATCCATCTCATTAAGACTGATTCAAATGAATTCTTTTTAATGGCTGAGTAATATTCCATGGTGTATATGTACCAGAGCTTCCTTATCCATTCATCTGCTGATGGGCATCTAGGTTGTTTCCATGTCCTGGCTATTATAAACAGTGCTGCGAGGAACATTGGGGTGCACGTGTCTCTTTCAGATCTGGTTTCCTCAGTGTGTATGCCCAGAAGTGGGATTGCTGGGTCATATGGCAGTTCTATTTCCAGTTTTTTAAGGAATCTCCACACTGTTTTCCATAGTGGCTGTACTAGTTTGCATTCCCACCAACAGTGTAAGAGGGTTCCCTTTTCTCCACACCCTCTCCAGAATTTATTGCTTGTAGACTTTTGGATAGCAGCCATCCTGACTGGCGTGTAATGGTACCTCATTGTGGTTTTGATTTGCATTTCTCTAATGATGAGTGATGTTGAGCATCTTTTCATGTGTTTGTTAGCCATCTGTATGTCTTCTTTGGAGAAATGTCTGTTTAGTTCTTTGGCCCACTTTTTGATTGGGTCATTTATTTTTCTGGAATTGAGCTTCAGGAGTTGCTTGTATATTTTTGAGATTAATCCTTTGTCTGTTTCTTCATTTGCTATTATTTTCTCCCAGTCTGAGGGCTGTCTTTTCACCTTACTTATAGTTTCCTTTGTAGTGCAAAAGCTTTTAAGTTTCATTAGGTCCCATTTGTTTAGTTTTGCTTTTATTTCCAATATTCTGGGAGGTGGGTCATAGAGGATCTTGCTGTGATTTATGTCGGAGAGGGTTTTGCCTATGTTCTCCTCTAGGAGTTTTATAGTTTCTGGTCTTACATTTAGATCTTTAATCCATTTTGAGTTTATTTTTGTGTATGGTGTTAGAAAGTGTTCTAGTTTCATTCTTTTACAAGTGGTTGACCAGTTTTCCCAGCACCACTTGTTAAAGAGGTTGTCTTTTTTCCATTGTATATCCTTGCCTCCTTTGTCGAAGATAAGGTGTCCATAGGTTCGTGGATTTATCTCTGGGCTTTCTATTCTGTTCCATTGATCTATATTTCTGTCTTTGTGCCAGTACCATACTGTCTTGATGACTGTGGCTTTGTAGTAGAGTCTGAAGTCAGGCAGGTTGATTCCTCCAGTTCCATTCTTCTTACTGAAGATTACTTTGGCTATTCGAGTTTTTTTGTATTTCCATACAAATTGTGAAATTATTCGGTCTAGTTCTGTGAAAAATACCGTTGGTAGCTTGATAGGGATTGCATTGAATCTATAGATTGCTTTGGGTAGAATAGCCATTTTGACAATATTGATTCTTCCAATCCATGAACACGGTATGTTTCTCCATCTGTTTGTGTCCTCTTTGATTTCTTTCATCAGTGTTTTATAGTTTTCTATGTATAGGTCTTTTGTTTCTTTAGGTAGATATACTCCTAAGTATCTTATTCTTTTTGTTGCAATGGTGAATGGTATTGTTTCCTTAATTTCTCTTTCTGTTTTTTCATTGTTAGTATATAGGAATGCAAGGGATTTCTGTGTGTTAATTTTATATCCTGCAACTTTACTATATTCATTGATTAGCTCTAGTAATTTTCTGGATATAGTAAAGTTGCAGGATATAAAATTAACACACAGAGATTAGCATTTTTGAAGACCGAAGTCCTTCCCCTGCCCTCTGCCCCACTGTAACAGAATGTTCCTCTAATTGTGATTGTCTGATTAGGTATAAGTTATGCATTCTTGTGGAGAAGGAAATGGCAACTCACTCCAGTATTCTTGCCTGGAAAATCCCACGGACGGAGGAGCCTGGTGGGCCACAGTCCATGGGGTCACAAAGAGTCGGACACGACAGAGCGACTTCACTTTCACTTTCTTTCACTATGCCTTCTTGGCTGCAGTAAGGCACACAGAGGATGCTGTATCCTTCTCAGGATGCCATCTCTGGAGACAGAGGATGTCCACCTGTCTGTCTTGGTGATGTTAAGTGCCCACAACTTTTCACCCGGTGTTTACGGATGACATGAGGTAGGGGAGAGGGGAAGAAAATTGAAATAACAAAGAGGTGGATGACTCAGCATTTGTTAAGTTCCCGAGTCATCTGTGTTGCTGATTTAACCACCCAAAGCAAGGCTTTGTATAATCACAAAGGACACACACACATACACACACACACACTCACACACCCAAGTTCTGATCCACTTTGCATTTTTTTAGCTGCCACCAAAGTCCTGTTTCAGCACATGGAGCATTGAAAGAAATAATGTGAAGGTATTTTCAAATTCTGCATTGAAGAGTCACATATAATAATTACTTATAAATATAATTATATAACAATTCCTTGGGTCTTAAACCAAGGAAGTGGTGCCATGGTTATGAGCTTTGTGGGTACCAGCCAAGCATGTGGATTAGCTTAAAGCAGTGGTTTTCAGTCCCATACATTAAGTTCTCCTGGGTGCATTTAACCCCAGTGCTGGGCACACCCCCACTCCGATCAACTGAATCAGAAGTTCTAAAAGTGGGGTTCACGGATGGAAGAATTCTAAAGTAAAGAGCCACCAGCTTAACGGTATGATTCTGGAGCTTCAATAATCCCCATAGGTCTTTAACTTTTGGTCAAGTGCTCCCTTTAATAGCTGAAGTATATTGAGCACCTACTGTGTGTCACAGACAGCCACAGATTTTGTTTACAGAGCATCCACTTTCCCTTCTATGGGAAAAAGCTCCCTGGTTTTCCTTTGGCCAATACCACCCCCACTTGCAGCTCATGTGGTTTTGGGGTTATTGTTTAGCCGCTCAGTCATGTCTGACTCTGTGAGACTCCACAGACTGCAGCATGCCAGGCTTCCTTCCCTGTCTTTCACCATCTCCCAGAGTTTGCTCAAACTCATGTCTGTTGAGTTGGTGATGTCATCCAACCATCTCATCCTCTGTCATCCCCTTTTCCTCCTGCCTTCAGTCTTTCCCAGCATCAGGGTCTTTTCCAATGAGTCACTTCTACACATCAGCTGGCCAAAGTATTGGAGCTTCAGCTTCAGCATCAGTCTTTCCAATGAATTCAGTTCAGTTCAGTTGCTCAGTCGTGTCTAACTCTTTGAGATTCCATGGACTGCAGCACACCAGTCTTCCCTGTCCATCACCAACCACAGAGCTTACGCAAACTCATGTCCATAGAGTCGGTGATGCTATCCAACCATCTCATCCTCTGTCATCCCCTTTTCCTCCTGCCCTCAATCTTTCCCAGCATCAGGGTCTTTTCAGATGAGTCAGTTTTTCACATCAGGTGGCCAAAGTGTTGGAGCTTCAGCTTCAGCATCAGTCCTTCCAATGAATATTCAGGACTGATTTCCTTTAGGATGGACTGGTTGGATCGCCTAGCAGCCCAAGGGACTCTCAAGAGTCTTCTCCAACACCACAGTTCAAAAGCATCAATTCTTCGACACTCAGCTTTCTTTATAGTCCAACTCTCACATCCATACATGACAACTGGAAAAACCATAGCTTTGACTAGATGGACCTTTATAAGCAGAATAATGTCTCTGCTTTTTAATACACTGTCTAGGTTTGTTATTGCTTTTTTTCCAAGGAGCAAGCATCTTTTAATTTCATGGCTGCAGTTACTGTCCACAGTGATCTTGGAGCCCCCAAAAATAAAGTGTTTCACTGTTTCCATTGTCTCCCCATCTATTTGCCATGAAGTGATGGGACCAGATGCCATGATCTTTGTTTTTTGAATGAATTTTAAGCCCACTTTTTCACTCTGCTCTTTCACTTTCATCAAGGGGCTCTTTAATTCCTCTTCACTTTCTGCCATAACGTTGGTATCATCTGCACATCTGAGATTATGGATATTTCTCCTGGCAATCTTGATTCTAGCTTGTGCTTCATCCAGCCCGGCATATCACATGATGTACTCTGCACAGAAATTAAATAAGCAGGGTGACAATACACAGTCCTGATGTACTCCTTTCCCAATTTGGAACCAGTCCATTGTTCCATGTCTGGTTCTAACTGTTGCTTCTTGACCTGCATACAGATTTCTCAGGAGGCAAGTCAGGTGATCTGGTATTCCTGTCTCTTGAAGAATTTTCCAGTTTGTTGTGATCCATACAGTCAAAGGCTTTGGCATAGTCAATAAAGCAGAAGTAGATGTTTTTCTGGAACTCTCTTGCTTTTTCAATGATCCAACGGATGTTGGCAACTTGATCTCTGGTTCCTCTGCTTTTTCTAAATTTAGCTTGAACATCTGGAAGTTCTCGGTTCACGTACTGTTGAAACCTGGCTTGGAGAATCTCGAGCATTACTTTGCTAGCATGTGAGATGAGTGCAATTGTGCAGTAATTTGAACATTATTTAGCCCTGCCCTTCTTTGGGATTGGAGTAAAATCTGACCTTTTCCAGTCGTGTGGCCACTGCTGAGTTTTCCAAATTTGCTTGCATATTAAGTGCAGCATTTTCACAGCATTATCTTTTAGGACTTGAAATAGCTCAGCTGGATTTCATCACCTCCAGTTTTGTTCATAATGATGCTTCCTAAGGCCCACTTCATTTCACATTCCAGGATGTCTGGCTCTAGGTGAGCGATCACATCATCGTGGTTATCTGGGTCATGGAGATCTTTTTTGCATAGTCCTTCTGTGTATTCTTGCCACCTCTTCTTAATATCTTCTGCATCTGTGAGGTCCATACCATTTCTGTTCTTTATTGAGCTCATCCTTGCATGAAATATTCCCTTGGTATCTCTAATTTTCTTGAAGAGATCTCTAGTCTTTCCCATTCTATTGTTTTGGGGGGCTGACCCTGAATCCTGACTTCAGGGATGGACATTATTTCCTAGGTTTGGCCACTTGATCTGTTCATGAATGGTCTAAGTTGGTCAGATAAGACCTGAGTTAAGACTTCTGTTGGAATTATTGGCAAAAAGGTGCTTTAATTCCACCTGGGCTTAAAACTAAGAGAATGTTAATGTGAAGTTACCAGGGACTACTACAGAAAGGGGACCTATCCAAGAGTGAAGCCTACATGAAGTAAAGCAGAAAAAGAGATGAACTTGGTAGATATTGGTTTGAGCCCCTGTCCTGGAACCAGCCATGTCTGAACTAGATTTTTAAACCATATGAGCCAATAAATTCCTATTTTGCTTAAGTCAGTTTGAGTTCAGGTTCAAGAAGCAGGCAAGACAAATCTCAGCCATAAGGACCTAATAACTTGACCTAAGGTGAAAAGTAATCAGAGATAGAAAGGCCTTAGAGAAGGAGGGACGTTCAAACACTGGTCCTCTGGCCTGTGGCTGTGGGATGTCACAATCACCCAGCCTCCCTGGACTCCAGCTTCCTTCCCAGTGTAGCAGGGGTGGGCTAATAAAATTCAAGAATGCATTTGTGGAGTTGGTGGAGCCAAACTGCTTGGTTCAGATAATACAAAGCTTCCTCCATCCAGCATGTGTGCTCAGAAGCCAAGCTCCAGTGTGGAGGGAGCTCGTGGCAAAGAAATGATAAACTAGTACTCGCTGGTATTCACTGAATCCATGCCACATGCCTTCTGAAGCCTTTACCTGCACTGTCTTGCTTATTCCTCACAGAAGGGGCAGATATTACAGAGAAGGAAACGGGACACAGCCGACCAACCACTGGCTGTTACAAGAGCCCAGGAGTCCAGCCGCGGGCTCGTCTTCTTCCCAAACGGTGCAACCAACTAGTCCTGGGGGTTTGCCACCAAGAAACCCCTTCCAAAAGGTTTCTGGGAATTTTACAAAGAGCAGTGGACATCCTGCTCTTTGTAAAATTCCTGGCACCCCACTCCAGTACTCTTGCCTGGGAAATCCCATGGACAGAGGAGCCTGGTAGGCTACAGTCCATGGGGTCGCTAAGAGTCGGACACGACTGAACGACTTCACTTTCCCTTTTCACTTTCGTGCACTGGAGAAGGAAATGACAACCCACTCCAGTGTTCTTGCCTGGAGAATCCCAGGGACGTGGGAGCCTGGTGGGCTGCCGTCTATGGGGTCGCACAGAGTCAGACACGACTGAAGTGACTTAGCAGTAGCACTGGACATCCATTTGGATAGGAGTTTTTTAACCTCATAAATATGTTCAAGGCACCAGAAGAGGCAAAAATAAGCCAAACGCAAACTTTCCTCAGCATCTTCCCCTTAGATACAGAAAAACAAATCATAAACTATGCTCAGTAATGAACTGGTAGCCTTAAGGGGCCCCAGAGCAGACCTTGAATCAGCTGGGATTTCAGGTCCCGCCCGTGGGGGGAGGGGAAGACTCCTGCAGAGAATGTGCCAGAAGAATGAGGAGGAGAGAGATGGGGGGCAGGATGGGGAAAGGAGAGAATGAAACAAAGATTGTGAAGGAGTGAGCGGGTGGAGGGAGAAATAGAAGTTGAGAGAGAGATGGGGAGAGGGGAGAGATGGGGCGAGGTGGGGGGAGGGGAGAGATGGGGGAGAGGCTGGGGGAGGGGAGGGATGGGGGAGTGGTGGGGGGGAGGGGAGGGATGGGGGAGTGGTGGTGGGTAGAGAAAGGCTGAAAGAGAGAGATGCTGGATGGACAGGTAGGTGCTGCGCTGTGGGCATGCGGTCCGGGAGGGCAGCTAAGCACGGCCTGGCCCTGGTTCCTGCAGCCGCCCCTGCCGGCCCCACCATCTTGTTCCCCGGCAGGTGTGTGAGACCAAGGCTGGGTTCAGGGCGCCTCCAAAGAGCGGACCCCGCGTCGGGCGAGGAGCTCCCGGGGGCGGCCCGCTGGCCCCAGGCCAGCTCGCGCGGCTGCGCGGACGCAGGGAGCACGGCTCGGGCCGCCCTCCTCAGTTCTGCAAAATGGTGTCCGCGCCGCGGGCCGCGGAGGCTGAGGCACTGCGCGCCGCGGGGTTGCGGCTCCCCGCACGCCGCCTGCGCCCCGCGGCTCTCGTCTCCACGCCCGGACGCCGTGTCCTCAGAGTGACCTGTGCTATCTGGGGCCTCGGACTGCTGCTCACAAAGAAGTCACACTGAAAGGGAGAGTGTCCCTCACGCCGGTGTCGTCTTTACCGAGAAGAGGAAACGCAGGTGCCCTCTGCTGGGCGGGACAGGCGGGGCCGAGGCGGGGAGTGCAGGGGGCTGAGGGCGGGGCCTGGGCGCCGGGCCGAGACGGAGGCGGGGCCTGGGCGCGGTGGGCGGGGCCTTGGTGTCAGTCCCTGAGTTAAAGGCGGGGCCTGGGCGCGATGGGCGGGGCCTTAGCGCCGCTCCCCGAAATAGAGGCGGAGCCGAGAGCCAGGGTCCAGATATAGAGGTGGGGCCTGTGCTCGATGGGCGGGGCCTCCCCACCCCTCACTTTCTTGTGTGACCCGCTCCCACCCTACAGGGCAAATGGGGTCAAGCTGAGTTTTTTCCGAAAGGGGAACTAAAAACCAAAACTGAAACTGCTTTACAAGTAAATCATTCACTTTGAGAGAACTGAAAATTTCTTCACTGGGATTTTTTTTTTCCCCCTGTCGATAAATGTTGAATTTCACAGGTGCCAGAGAAGCAGGGAAAAGGCAGGGGTCTTGCGGGACACTGCCAACTTGTTCATCAAAGCGAAGGGTTTGGGGTCTCAGGGAGGTCCTGGCAAAGACTGTAGCTGCACCAGGCCGGCGGGGGCTTCGAGGAGATGGTGGCGAAATTCCTGTCCATTCATAAATTATTATTGACACTTTGAGAATAAAAGAGGTGTTATTAATGATTACAACATGTCAATACGACTAATTCTGGAGTGTGCCAGGCAAGGCAGACTCTTTAGCTCAGCATTGTCCAAAAAGAACTTAACACGATGATAAAAATGTTCTAGATCTGTGCTGTCCAATAGGGTAACACCAGCCCTACATGGCTACTGACTATTTGAAGTGTGGCAAATACAATCTAGCTGATTACTTTGTCCTTTAATTTTTGTTAATTTAAATTTATTTATTTATTTTTTAGCTCCACTTCAGGGCCTGCAGGACTTTAGTTCTCTCACCAGGGGTCCTATCAGGGGCCCCCTGTAGTAGAAGGGTGGAGTCTTAACCACTGGACTGCCAGGGAAAGTTATTTAAATTTAAACATGGTTGCATGTGTCTAGTGGTGGTGCTAGTGGTAAAGAACACACCTCCCAATGCAGGAGACATGAGAGACACGGGTTCGGTCCCTAGGTTGGGAAGATCTCCTGGAGGAGGGCATAGCAACCCACTCCAATATTCTTGCCTGGAGAATCTCTTGGACAGAGGAACCTGGCAGGCTACAGTCCACAGGGTCGCAAAGAGTTGGACACGACTGAAGTGACTTAGCACACACTCACAGTGACTAACGGTTTTCCTGGTAGCTCAGCCGGTAAAGAATCCACCTGCCAATGCAGGAGGCCCAGGTTCCATCCCTGGGTCATTAAGATCCCCTGGAGAAGGAAATGGCAATCCACTCCAGTACTCTTGCCTGGGAAATCCCATGGACAGAGGAGCCTGGCCGGCTACAGTCCATGGGGTCGCAAGAGTCAGACATGACTTAGCAACTAAACCACCACCACTAGTGGCTAACATACTAGACAGCAGAGCTCTGGTCATACTACTCGTAGCCGAAGACCAGAACCCTGGTGATAGCAGCTAAGTCCTCGGGCACAAGACTTGTAAGACAGGCTCTCTGTAAGAACTGGTTGAATGAATAGGTGGTGCTAGTGGTAAAGAACCTGCCCCCCAATGCAGGAGGCATTAGAGATGCAGGTTTGATCCCTGGGTTGGGAAGATCCCCTGGAGGAGAGCATGACAACCCACTCCAGTATTCTTGCCTGGAGAATCCCATGGGCAGAGCAGCCTGGTGGCCTACAGTTCATGGGGTCACAAAGAGTCGGACACGACTGAAGTGACTGAGCACAATAAGAATTGGTTGAACAAATAAAAGCTTAATAATCAAGTCACTGTGCTCCATGTCTGCAGTGGCATAAACTCAGAACACTTCTCAGAGACTTCCAGGAACTTGGAGAAATACAGCTTCGCCTGGGAGAGCCGAGATCCCAGTGACATTTCCTGTCCAGTGTCCGGGGCTAACCCCAGGTCTTGAGAGCCCACCTTGGCATATGGCACTGCCTTCAGCACTTGGAAAGGTCAGCTGCTGCTTGTTCCAACACTTACCTGGGAGCGTCCCAAAAGCTGGCAGAGTGTCCACATGATCAGAAAAGGCCTTTTGCCTTTGAGGTTTCACCAACAACTTTTAAAATCTCTCCAGTTGTCTCTTGGTGTTATAGATTTGGAAAGCGGCATTTTTGTTTCTAATTATAAATTCCTAGGTGATGTCATTCAGTCCCCAAACACCCACTGGGGCAAGGCTCAATAGAGAAAGACAGTATGCTAACAAGTTATCTGGAGGTGTCAGAAAGAAATGAGGAAAAACAGTACAGTTTGGGGAAATGTTTTCCAGGCTGCTTTCTGGTTTTAGCAACTGCACTGGAGGAGATAAGATACACATGGCTTTTATAAGGAGGCAGCGGAATCTCCAGGGGACATGAGGCAGGAAAAAAGAATCAGGCTGAAAGCATCCGATCATCACATATTCACTGAGAAACATTACAATATAGCAAAAGAAGCTCTTCAGGGAAGGGCTCCTATGGGGACCTCTGGGGCCAAGATTCAGTGCGCTCTGGGACAACTTGACTTCAACTCGATGGTATTTGAATAATCTGCCAGGGAGAAAGCAGATATAGCACACACGGTCACAGTGAGCGTTGAAACTCTCAGTTTGACAATGAGTAATGATCAGCCATGCCCAGAGGCCAGGCCAACACTCTCTCAGAAACAAGCAGGGAATTGAAGCAATTATTCAGTTATCCATGGACATAGCTACTGGCCAGGGCTGCATCCCCGATTTAGCCCAGAAACAGTAAGACTATTATAAGCTGTTTGCAATGTGTGGGTCTATCTTGAATTTATTAAGGAAAGGAGATTACAGAAAAATCCATAATGTTGTTGGGAGTGCAGTAAGACTGAGTCACACAGTCAGTGAAGTGGGAGGTTGAGGGCCTCTTGCCACTGAAAGGAACATCTTGCTTTTGGCCAAAATGGAAATAAAGATTTGGGTTTAGATATTTCAGATGGTCATTTCTTCACGTCACCCTTTATTATATGCGTGGTTGCTAAATTTCACATCGGATTGCATTTGTGGCCAAAAAGACAGAAAATGTTGAAACAGGACATTGTTCAGTTGTTTAATCACTAAGTCATGTCCAGCTCTTTGCAACCCCATGGACTGCAGCAAGCCAGGCTTCTCTGTCCTTCACTGTCTCCCAGAGTTTGCTCAAACTCCTGTTCTTTGAGTTAGTGATGCCATCCAACCATCTCATCGTCTGTCATCCCCTTCTCCTCCTGCCCTCAATCTTTCCCAGTTTCAGGGTCTTTTCCAATGAGTCCGTTCTTCGCATCAGGTAGCCAAAGTATTGAAGCTTCAGCTTCAGCCTCAGTCCTTTCTATGAATATTCAGGGTTGATTTCCATTAAGATTGGCTGGTTTGATCTCCCTGCTGTCCAAGGGACTCTCAAGAGTCTTCTCCAGCACCATAGTTCAAAGGCATCAATTGTTCAGCTCTCAGCTTTCTTTATGGTCCAACTCT
Source organism: Dama dama (assembly GCF_033118175.1). Taxonomy (NCBI): domain Eukaryota; kingdom Metazoa; phylum Chordata; class Mammalia; order Artiodactyla; family Cervidae; genus Dama; species Dama dama. The sequence goes on from NC_083703.1 coordinate 81,045,027, forward strand.
CACATCCATACGTGACTACTGGAAAAACCATAGCTTTGACTATCTATACTGACCTTTGTCAGCAAAGGGATGTCTCAGCCTTTTAATTCGCTGTCTAGTTTTGTCATAGCTTTCCTTCCAAGGAGCAAGCATCTTTTAATTTCATGGCTGCAGTCACCGTCTGCAGTGATTTTTGGAGCCTAAGAAAATAAAATCTGTCACTGTTTCCACTTCTTCCCCATATATTTGCCATAAAGTGATGGGATCTGGGGCTTCCCAGGTGGTGCTAGCGGTAAAGAACCCTCATGCCAATGCAGGAGACAAGAGAGATGGGATTTCAGTCCTTGGGTTGGAAAGATTCCTCAGGAGGAGAGCATGGCACCCCACTCCAGTATTCTTGCATGGAGAATTCCTTGGATAGAGGAGCCTGGTGGGCTACAGTCCATAGGGTTGCAAAGGGTCAGACATGACTGAAGTGACTTAACACTCATGCATGCATGATGGGACCAGATGCCATGATCTTAAGTTTTTTAATGTTTTAAGCCAACTTTTTTACTCTCCTCTTTCACCCTCATCAAGAAGCTCTCTAGTTTCTCTTTGCTTTCTGCCATTTAGAATGGTATCATCTGCACATCTGAGGTTGTTGATATATCTCCCAGCAATCTTGATTCCAGCTTGTGATTCATCCAGCCAGGTGTTTCTCATGATGTACTCTGCATATAAGTTAATGGGAAGTCTGGCGTGCTGTAGTCCATGGGGTCACAAAGAGTCAGATCCAACTTAGCGCCTGAACAACAAAGCAGAGTGACAATATATAGCCTCGATGTCCTCCTTTCCCAATTTTGAACCAGTCCCTTGTTCCATGTCCGGTTCTATCTCTTGCTTCTTGACCTGCATACAGGTTTCTCAGGATATAGGTAAGGTGGTCTGGTATTGCCATCTCTATGAATTTTCCAGTTTGTTGTGATCCATATAGTCAAGGCTTTAGTGTGGTCAATAAATCAGAAGATGTTTTTCTGGAATTCTCTTGCATTTTCTGTGATCCAACGAATGTTGGCAGTTTGATTTCTGGTTCCTCTGTCTTTTCTAAATTTTTGAAATACTATGAATAAAGTAATATTATTTCAGCTGTTCCTTAATTAGCCCCTTCTGATGACTTTTGGTGGCTGGAAAGAGGGGGAAATGTTTTACTCCCCCCTTTATTTCCTCCCTTCAAAGTAGCTTTGCATGTCACTCAGTTGTGTCTGACATTTTGAGACCCCCCTTGGACTATAGCCCACCAGGCTCCTCTCTCCATGGGATCCTCCAGGCAAGTATATTGGAGTGGGTAGCCATTCCCTTCTCCAGGGGATCTTCCCAACCCAGGGATTGCAGCCAGGTATCCCACATTGCAGGCAGATTCTTTCCTGTCTAAGCCACTAGGGAAGCCCCAAAATATAGTTTACCTACCTATCAAAGAAAACCCAAATATCAACAGCTTAAATAAGATTTATTTTTTCCATTTAGTAAGAAATTCAGAAGCATGGGTGTAGTATAGATTTTAAGACCAAAATTTTGGGTCTTATTCTCCTAGTCACATAGTTTTTCAGTTGGCAGAAAAGGAGAATGGAAAAAGAGATTAGCCGAGACTTGACCACTCCTCCCTATCCCATCCCCCAACTTTAAGGAACTTTTTGGGAAGCGCACCCAATGACTTCCGACATTTCATTGCAAGTGAAAAGTGTAAGTGAAAGTGGCTCAGTCGTGTCCGACTCTTTGTGACCCCAAGGAGGAATTCTCCAGGCCAGAATACTGCAGTGGGTAGCCTTCCCTTTCTCCAGGGAATCTTCCCAACCCAGGGATCGAACCCAGGTTTCCCACATTGCAGGAGGATTCTTTACCAGCTGAGCTTTCATTGGCCAGCATCAATGAAGTGTTCAAAGGCCAGGTCTACTTGATAAGGAAGCTGGGAAATGTAGTTTCTAAAGCTGAAGTTTTTAAAGCCTCCCCTCCCATTAAAGTTGATATTCTGTTAATAAGAATATTATTAACAGAATAATATGGCTAGGCATTGAGTAGGCTTGACCACTTCAAAGCATCTTAAAACAAATTAAAACAAAATTTTTATCTACTTTTGCAAAAGTAATATTGATTGTCTTTATGAATGACATTTATAAGTCCCACATAGAAAGACACAGCTCGTGCCTACTATTAAATACATATATCAAGGCAGAAAACCAGTTAGTTAAGACGAGTGTGTGTGTCTCCCTGGAGGTGGCTGCATTCTTGCTGTGTGATTGGCCTCGGGACGTGCCTCCTGGGGTTCTACAGGAGGTAGGTGTGACTTCGTCTGTCAGCCCCTCTGTCTTCTTCCATTAGGGCCTGAGCTGAATGGGATCCTCCTGAGAACTAACTTCTGTAGGAGTTTCTTAAGCCTGAAACATACCATCTAGAGCAAGTTCAACTTCATTAGTGATTTGAGGAGAGATTTATTGAGCCAGAGGGAAGAGGTCTGTGAATAGAGTGTGTCTACGTTGGTTAAGTAACTAAGACAGTCACGGTGTTTGAGTGGTTTTTAGGTTCCGGTCTGAAACAATTTCTCTGTGAGTCAGAAGGAAAAAAAGAAGTTGAAGGGAGAGGCTGGGAATCGGGGCTAGGGGACGAGGGGCCACATGTGCAGGGTCTGACGAACACATTAACAGGTTGAGCTTCAGCCTGTGGCTCTGGGCTTAGAGACTCTTCAGGGCCAGGCAGGAACGTGGGGCCATGAGGCTGGTCAGGTCGGCAAAAGAGGGGCAGAGGCAGAGCCCCCAGCTCCCCATGGTGACAGTCACTGCTGGGCTCCAACCAGTTAGTTCCACGTGAAACTGCAGACCCAGTTCTGCTGGTGAGGCGGATGGTTCAGGAGAAGCCCAATATCTGAATGTTTACATGAAATCGGATTTGATTATGTGGAGTCAGACTCTATGAAGTTGGGCAAAGCGCTGATCAAACGTGGCTGCATCTGGCGCCTTGGTGAGCAGCGTGGTGCTCGTGAGACTCTGAGGAGGGGTGCGGGGCACCGAGGATGGTCTGAGATGGCAGAGCGGGAGCACAAAGGCGGGGCCAGCCAGGTCCTCCCCGACGGCAGGAAGGCCGCGGGGATGCGCTCGTCCCAGCACTAACACCGTGAGGCACCGCCTCACACTGGTCTGAAGGGCCAGCTTTAAAGTCCACAGATAATAGATGCTGGACAGGTGTGAGAAAGGGGGCCCTCCTGCACTGTTGGTGGGAGTGTACATTGGTACGGCCACTATGGAGAACAGTGTGCAGTTTCCTCAAAAAACTAAAACTAGAGCTACTATCTGATCTAACCATCTCAGTCTTGGGCAAAAATCCAGAAAAGATGAAAACTCTCATTCAGAAAGATACATGTACCCCAGTGTTCATAGCAGCACTGTTTACAATAGCCAAAATATAGAAACAATCCAAGTGCCATATATATATATATATATATGTATAGACACACACACACACACTGGAATATTACTCAACCATTAAAAAAATGGAAGCATTGCCATTTGCAGCAACATTGGGTGGACTAAAGAGTGTCATACTAAGTGAAGCAAGTCAGACAGAGAAAGGCACTATATGACATCACTCATATGTGGAATCTAAAACGTAATACAAATGAATCTGCATTCAAAGCAGACTCACAGACATAGAAAATAACTTATGGTTACCAGAGGGGAAAGGCAGGGGTGGAGGGGTAAATTAGGAGTATGGGATTAACAGATAGAAAGTACTGTACGTAAGATAGATAAGTGACTATTTACTTAACTAGTTGTTTTTATTTAACTATTTAACTAAGGAAGTAAAAATAGATAAGGGTTTACTGTATAGCTCAGGGAACAATATTTCGTATCTGGCAATAACTTACATTAGAAAATCATCTGAAAAAACATATAACTGAATCACTTTGCCATATACCTGGAACTAACACAATACTGTAAGTCAAGTATATTCCAGTTTTTGAAGAGGCAGTAGAAGGGGTGGTACTCCCGCACGCTGTGACCGGAGAGCTCAGCGTAGGACTGGGTAGGCTGCTCCTGTCGGCTGCCGCCGCCTCGGGATAAGCGCTAGTCAACGTGTGAGAACATAAGCAGGGAAAAGGACTCACCTGGCGGCCATCCTAAAGGAAACTAACCCTGAATATTCGTTGGAAGGACTGATGCTGAAGCTCCAATACTTTGGCCACCTGATGCGTACAGCTGACTCAGTGGAAAAGACCCTGATGGTAGGAGAGACTGAAGGAGAAATGAGAAGGGGGCGACAGAGGATGAGATGGTTGGATGGCATCACCGACTCAATGGACATGAATCCGAGCAAACTCTGGGAGTCAGTGGAGGACAGAGGAGCCTGGCGTGCTGCGTTCATGGGGTCGCAAAGACTTGGGCACCTCTCAGCAACTGAACCACCACCACAGCAGAGTGGCCTGGAGAGCCAGTTCTCAGGATTTTCCCAAGAGGAGTCAAGTCCCACTCAGGTGCCCAGACGGATAGAATCAAGAATATTCTCTGCTGCCTCCTTGTTTGTGATAATAAGGAACCAGAAGCCAGCTAATACTGTCCATCAGTAGAGTTACAGGTAAGTAAACTCCGGCCCATGGTGCTGTGGAGACACAAGAAGCACTCGGACAGATAAGACACACCAAAACACCCCCGCACAAAGCCACACCGGCCTCTTCTCTCTCTCCCGCTCACGCATTCTCTCAGTCTGCGGGCGCAGGTACAGGACCCGAAGCTGCCCCAATCCTTCCCTCAGCGTTCGCAACACTGGATACCTGGGCCGAAGGAGAAAGTTTCCAAGATGAGGGGTAAGTGGTCACCAGGGAACCTCTGTTTAAGTTGTTAATTATTGTAACTGGGAAAATGCCTTTCTGGATCTCTTGTGTAGTGAGAAATTAAATGAAAGTGGAGGATGATGCATCTGGCATTTTGCAAGGACCGTTGTAGCAGGGAGTGGCGAAGAGATGACAGCACCTTGAGGGGTAAATGGGAGTTTAAGAGGCAGAAACCCAAGCGAAGGGAAAGAGCCTTGTTAAGGCTGCCGAAAGGCCTGGCGGGAGCGGGGTGGGGGGAAACGAGAGGAAGTTCTTTGTTGGTTGGCTTTTAACGGGGGTGACTGAAAATCTCAATAAAATGGTATTTTGATTCCCTTTCACAGAGCATTGCTTCTACAATAGTAGATTCTACAAATCTCAATAAAATGGCATTTTGATTTCTCTTTCTCGTGGGGTTTGCTTCTGATTCAAGATCACTCCTATGACCTGCATCCCAACTCTTCTGATGTAGGAAGTCTAGAAAGATTTTGATAGGAAATTAAAATTGATTGGTGGGATAGGACCAGGATATCTGTATAAAGGCAACACACTCCTGGGGAGAAAATGTTGCTTGAAATAGGATACAGAGGAAGGTCTGCCAATGGAGAGATGGTTAAGTATGTTAGTATAAAAATCAGCGGGGTAGGCTTTTATGTGGTTATTAAAAATCACATTTCCAAGTTTTAAAATTGGAAAACATGCAGAAATGCTGATAATCCAATGTTTGATTTTAAAAATGCTTGCCACAAAACTTCATGTGCAGTGGAGTCCATTTGTAGTTTACAAAATAAGTCTATCTGCATGAGGGGAAGAAAGAAGGAAGCATTCATTTGGTAACAGTGCTTTTCCCTGGGTGATGGGGAAATTGGTGATTTTATTTTTCATGCATTTCTGTTGACATGACAATTTTCTATCGAAAACAGGATTGCTTTTTTTAATTCCCCAAAAGAACTGTTTTTAAAAACCGTCATTGGAAAATCATCTCTGAGGACAACAGCCAAGGGAGGATTCCTGTTTGGCGAAGAAGCCGACAGGCGGGTCCCAAGCAGCCTTGGGGGACTTTCCCCTTTTTGCCCAAATGTCATGTCGGCATTCACATGGATAAAAAGGGCCTGAACCGAGCAGCCTCCCCAGTGCTGGATGACAGGCATCAGGCCCTCCGCCCCTCCCATCCCAGGAGCTGTTGTGAGTGCTTATATTTATCAGAGAAAACACCGAACTTGAATGGGCTGGAGCTCACCGGCTGGCAGCAGAGGTCTGGTCCTTGTCTCCTTGGATGGACGCTGGAATTCGTCTGGAACACACAGGATGTGAATGAACATTACGGAGCAGAGCGCAGTTCTCTCCCTCCTGCAGAATCCCACTTCTTCCCACCAACCTGGCAGCAAGCAAAACGACCTCAGGATTAAGCCCGTAAACTTTGGAATCAAACAAACCCATGTGCAATCTTTGCTTTCTTTTTTTAAACCTAACAGTTCTGTGGCTTCCAGCAAATTCTGTAACTTCTTTGTACTTTTGTTTACTCATGTGCAAAATGGGGATAAAGATCACCACCATGTTGGGTTCCTATGAAGATTAAATAGGCTGAGTACAGAGACTGGACATGTGCAACCCTGTGGACTGTAGATTTCTGTTCTCGGATTACCTGTTTCCTTCTTACCCTACCTTAGGGCCGTCATTCATGGGATGAAATAAGAAAGGATGGTTTGGGGAGAAAGATACTCTTGGTAACCTGCAGATTTTCTTGTGAAAAGTGAAATCTCCCAGTTTCAGGCTGGCGTCTGTTGTTGGTAACTGGGTTGGCTCCAGCCATTGAACCAATTTATTGAGCACTATTCCTTGCTAGGACGGCTTCCCTGATGGCTCAGGCGGTAAAGAATCCTCCCGCAGTGTGGGAGGCCTGGGTTTGATCCCTGGTCTGGCAAGAACTCCTGGAGGAGGGAATGGCAACCCACTCCAGTATTCTTGTCTGGAAAATTCCATGGACAGAGTAGTCTGGAGGGCTATACAGCCCATGGGGTCGCAAACAGTCGGACACGACTAAGTGACTAACACCTGCTAGGCAGTGTGTTTAAGCCCTCTTATAGGTATATGACCAGCGTCCACATAGATTGTATTATCCCGTTATGTTTTATTCAAATAAGTCCTGATAACAGCCACTTCTCACCACCTCTTCAGCAACGACGCTAGTCTCAGCTATCCTCTTCTCCCAAGAAGTCACAGCAGTAGCCTTCTCCTTCGCCTCCCCTCTTGCATTCTTTCCATTTCCAGTGAACTTTGGAGTCAACCAGAACAGGAGAACAACCAATCTGGAGAGAGAGTAATGTTACGTAGGGAAGCCCAGGGACTCTGGTTCAGGGACCGAATCCTGCCTTGCTCAGTTAGCTGCTAACATACCTTCAGTCACAAGGAAGCGACTGGCAAAGGTGCTTTCCACGCCCCTGGTTGCCTAGCTCCAAGGACGCCAGACTTGCCATCACCCATCCCTGCTGAGACTGTCTCTGATCGCTAGGGAAGTGCCTCTCACTTAAGTACACTGCCGTCATTGCCCCTTCCTCTCTGCTCCACCAGCACAGTGAGAGAGAAATTTACCCACCCAACACACCCTAAGATTTGAGAAGGCTTCTGCTTCAGGAAATGTAGTACATAGCTGAGAATCTTTCTCTGCAGCTTTTTAAAGCCAACCTTTGGATTAACCAGATGTCTGATGAGCATTAAAAAAAAAAAAGTCTACTAAAAGTGAAAGTACCGTTGTTTTTGTTTATAAGTACATCAAAATACTCATATCTTTTATTGATCTGTGCTGAGGGAGTTGTGGGTTTTCATGCAATGTTTTTTGAAAGCGTGAAAAGCAAATACCTCAAAATGAAAATAGGATCACACATGGTTTTATCATCTTGTGCAGTTCATTTTATTACAATCTGATCTTACAGAAGGGATCCCGTTTTGGTTTAATCTTTTGGGGCTCCCTGCTCAGCTAACTTGAAAGTTTAGCTTTGGATGTTTAATTCCATAGTCTATGATCATTTTAGGAAATTTACAAAGATGGCAACACACAATATATAGAATGATTCATCGTGGTGGAGTTCAAAGCAGAGTGATCTGTAGTAATTCTGCACACGACAGTATAGCAAAGAAAAATAGCTTAGCCAAGCTCGCACACTGATACGAGAAATCCTAGAGCCATAGAGATTATAACCATGCATCTTATGAAAAAACATAAGCGGAATGTACATGCTATAACTATAACATCATATCATATAATATAACTTAAGTGTAGAAAGCATGGGCTTCCCCAGTGGCGCTAGTGTTAAAGAAGCTGCCTGCCAATGCAGGAGATGTAAGAGAGGTGAGTTCAATCCCTGGGTTGGGAAGACCCCCTAGAGAAGGGAATGACAACCCACTCCAGTATTCTTGCCTGGATAAATCCCATGGACATAGGAGCCTCGTGGGCTAAAGTCCACAGGGTCACAAAGAGTTGGACACAACTGAAGTGACTTGGCCACATGAACAAAGCACAATACAAAATGGTTTGCATTGAACTGGGTAGTCAGGCAGTCACTAGGCATTTTATTAATCACCTGCTGTTTGCAAGGTACTTTCATAACTATGAAATAATCTATATAAAAAAATCTGAGGGGAGGATGTAAAAATAAGGCTGAGTCAGGAAGATGGGATTATCATGGATTCTTTGTCTTTAATTTCCCTTAATATTGAAACATATATGATTTCAAATGGACCTTATTAAACTTAGAAGTTTTGCACAGCAAGGGAAACCATCAAGAAAACAAAAAGACAACCTACTGAATGGGAAAAAATATTTGCAAATGATATGATCGATAAGGGGTTAATATCCAAAATATATATAAATAGCTCATATGACTCAACATAAAAAAACAACCATATTAAAAATGGGCAGGAGCCCCGGTGGCTCAGACGGTAAAGCGTCTGCCTACAATGCGGGAGACCTGGGTTCAATCCCTGGGTTGGGAAGATCTCCTGGAGAAGGAAATGGCAACCCACTCCAGTATTCTTGCCTGGAAAATCCCAGGGATGAGGAGCCTGGTAGGCTACAGTCCATGGGGTCGCAGAGAGTCGGACACGACTGAGTGAATTTGTTGCAGGAAGGGGGACCCCTTCCAGGGCCCAAAACTGGGCTCTTGTCTAACACTCGGAAATGAATTGTCCGAGGAGACACATGTGCTGACAAAGCAAGAGATTTAAAAGAAAAATAAATAAATAAATAAAAATGGGCAGAAGGACTGAATAGACATTTTTCTAAAGAACACATGCGGATGGCTAAGAGGCACATGAAAGATGCTCCTAATCATCAGAGAAATGCAAATCAAACCCACAATGAAAGATCACCTCATACCCGTCAGAATGGCTGTTACCAAAAAGAACAGAAATAACAAACGTTGGCAAGGATGTGGAGAAAAGGGAACCCTCATATACTGTTGGTGGGAATGTAAATGTAAACTGGTGTAGCCACTATGGAAAACAGCATGGAAGTTTCTTAAAAAATTAAAAATAGAGTTACCAGCAATCCCACTCCTGGGCATATATCTGAAAAATAACAAACACACTAGTTTGAAAAGATAGATGAACTCTAGTACAAGATTTATAATTACAAGCATTATTCACAAATGCCAAGATATGGAAGCAACCTAAGTGTCCAACACAGATGGATAAAGAAGCTGCAGTGTATAAATATATATAGTGAAATACTACTCAGCCATAATAAAGCATGAAATTTTGTCATTTGCTACAACATGGATGGGATTAGAGAGTATTATGCTAAGTGAAATAACCCAGACAGAGAAGGACAAATATATATGGTATACATGGTATATTTGTATATATATACATATTGCACACCACCACCTATATATAGGATCTAAAAATAAACTAGCGAATATAGCAAAAAAGAAACAGACTCAGAGAAATAGAGAACAAAGCGGTGATTGCCAGTAGGGGGAGGTGAGAGGGACAGTCCGGGGTGGGGAGTAAGAGGCACAAGCCGCTATGTACAGAGCGACTATAAGGATATATTGCACAACACAGGCAAATCTTTAAAGAATATTTGACTTCAGTATTTTTTTTAAAAAGGATAAAAATATTTGAAGCAGCATAACGATGAGAGTTGCAAATGCTAACTTTGTGCTAACTTAATCTCAGGCATTGCTCTGAGCAGGCTGGGAATTTGATCAGGTTTACTTCTACAGTGATGCTATTATCAATAACATCACTGCCATTTTACAGTGATGTTTTATATAAGCCCAGTGTCTTAGAGATGGTTCATAGGAGAACTGAGTCCCAGAGTGTTCTTGATTACTACTTCAAACCTATCACACAAAGGTATGGAACACAACTCTGCACGTGAGATTTCTTTGATATTTGGCCTTGCAAGTGGTTGCCTCCTCAGCCATCCTGGGGGGTTCTCTGCTTTTCCTATCACTCTCCCAGACCCAGACCCACAATTTATACTCAATTGGTCAATGAATAAAGGAGGCCAGGAATTGGGTCATCCACTTCATTTTTTTCAGAAGTGTTTGTCAACAACATGGAACTTTTAAAGAGTTATTTCTTGTGTCCACCATTCCAGACTGAAACAGATAATGCGTACTCAGTTTACAAGCAAGCAAATACTTAAACTGAGAAGACAGTGATAAAACCAGGGGCTTGTTTCACTCTGGGAATATTCCAGAAACCAAGTTTGAACAATTGCTTCATGTTCAGTTGGACACACGTTCATTCCCACCTTGATTCACACATAGAAATACACCTATCTTACGACTGCTACACACATACACACTCCTCTTTCCAAAATGCTGATTATGTGTGAACCAGTCATTCTTGACTTCAGAGCACTGAGTCCTTCAGTGTCAGCCTTGACTCCAGCCTTTCTCTGATATTCACATCCAATCCAACAGCACACCCTGCCCACCCCATCTTCTAAATCTGAGACCTACTCAATAGGCCAGCACAAGTCACTTTTGGTAAATATTCCATGTGTACTTTAAAAAGAATATGTATTTTGCAGTTATTTGTTGCCTTGTTCTATAAACATTGATTCAACCTTTTTAATTGTTACTAACTTTGTTGGTTTGTTTTTTAGTTACTCATAGAGGAAAGGTGAAGCTTACAACTACCATTGTGAATTTATTTCTCCTTCTAGATCTGGGGGTTTCTGCTTTATATCCATCACAGCTATATTAGGAAGAGTTTGTAGATTTAAAATTGTTCTTCCTCCTCATATCTGTAAATGACAAGGATGGAATAGGCTCTCACGAAATGTTTGCTGCTTGCACCACCTAAAGGGTCGTGCGTGTGTGCTCAGTCATGTCCTCCTCTTTGTGACCCTGTGGACTGTAGGCCGCCAGGCTCCTCTGTCCATGAGATTTCCCAGGCAAGAATACTGGAGTGGGTTGCCACTTCCTCCTCCAGGGGATCTTCCTGACCCAGAGATCGAACCCACATCTCTTGAGTCTCCTGCATGGGCAGGCAAATTCTTTACAATCCGGCCACCTGGGAAACCCCAAATAAAGGGTCAGATGGGGACAACCCAGAGTCTTCTTGGCTCTGTTGATCTCTATTTATCCCCTGAAGGAAGATGTCTGCATTTCCCTCTGAGTCAGAGTCAACAGCAAAAAAATACAAATCTCCTATTCTGGTCATTTTTCCAGAGTTGCTCTCGGAGACTGCTGTGGCACCGAGGAATGAAAGAAACATCACCACCACCACCCCCATTCCAGAATTTCCTGCCCTGTCTTGTGGTTGACTTCAAACATTTCACCTCCCGCCTCCCTCTTTCTCACCATCTCTTCTTCATGGCTAAAGAAGTTACACATTTGCAAAGGAAATGATTAAGCAAATCCAGAGATCTGGGCCAGGGGACCTGATTTTTTCAAGGCCCTCGTTTCTGAGAGCTGAAGAAATCTGTGCGATGAAGGGTTTGCTCATGCGTTTTTAGCTTTAGTCAGGACTGGTGCATAATTTCCTGTTTTTGTATCCTCAAAACTGCTAAGCTACTTGTGAACAACTGGGCGAGAGAGGGAGGGGGCGGGGGCTGCGAGGGAGGGTTGTGAGCCAAGAGGGGTTGGGAAGGGCTGCTCCTTCCTCGGTCCTGGCAGGACTTCTGTGAAAGTGGAAACGTTTTTCAGTGTTTTATTTTTGTCGTTTAATGGCGGCACAGTCGAGACTGGAGGCAGTCTCAGATTCTAGACTTGAAGTTGGGGGATGGAGTGGTAAAGAGAAGAAACAAGTTTCAGCAGGAATTTTAATGGGTGTCCAGATAGTCAAACGACGGTTGAAACTCAGTGTCCTGATAAGTGTGAACCTTTATTAGGCCCTTACAATGCGCCAGGCGCGGCGCCAAGGGCTCGGCAGGGAGGGTGTCTCCCTAAAGCCCGTTGAACCTGCGAGGGGGGCCTCCACCATCGGCTGCGCTTTAAGCGCAGGGAAGCGAGGTGGGGAGGGAAGTGACTTGGAATTCCAACCTGTCCTTTGGACCCAGAGCCTGCATCCTTAACGTCTACTCTGTCCTGAAGGTAACAAAGGGGACCACAACATACATGTTCACATATGTAGATCCAGGGAGAGGGAGAAGCCCTAACCAAAGCTGAGCCCTGGTTGGTTTTTTTTTTTTTTTTCCTCTCTCTCTCAAAGCAGGACCTCAGGTTGTGCTGGGCTTCTGCCTGTTTGCTCTGACTTCCTCTTTCCAGGCTTGCCTTCAAACTACCTTTCCCGAGATCCATAGAAGCCAAGTGGCTTCTCCTTCAGGTCAGCCAGTGGGAGGCACTTGCACCAAAATAATATTTCCTCCCGTCAGCACAAAAGAAGCGCTTCTGGAGAGCAGCTGAACCTCCCCTCTGCTGCACCCTCCCAGGCCTCACCCCCTCTCCCACCCCCCCCCCCAGCCGCCCCCCACAGGGCACCCCGCTTCCCACAGGACCACAGGTTCCCTGGTCTGATGAGCAGACCCCCAGCTGCTGTCTGTCTGGCCCGAACAGTAGTTGCGGCTTCCTTCTGTGTCTCGTCTCTGCAAGGCCTCCTTGTCGCATGGCTGCCTTGTCAGCTCTTCCAGCACCTCTGAAACCAATGCCGTATTAACCCCCCTTCTGTTAAACCACCTTGCACAAGCTAGGTCCCCTGACGAGAGCCTAAGGGAGACACAGGTGTTTGTGCTTTAGATACAGACCCTGAGACGAGAGGTTGCGTGCAGGTCGTTTATTTGGGAAGGGGTCCCAGGGAGCACGAACGAGGGAGGGTGTATTTGTGAGCGTGTTACTACTGTGGGCTCTTGCTGGGGACGCCTGTGGAAATGTGTAGAAGACCCCCCAAAATATGGAGAAGCTGAGCTATTTATCTGTCATCTTCCATCTCTGCTTGGTTGAGGGGGTTTCTGGAAACGTGAACTTTCAGGCATTTCCAGGAATCCTGCATGTGGACTGAACAAGTTCCCATAGTCCTTGGAGGAAGTCATCAAGAAGGAAAGCAAATAATGGAGGGACCATTGAAGTGGGACGTTATCAGGGCTGTGGGTGAACTCAGAGTTGGACTGAGGACCAATGAGGCGTCCACAGCATCTGCTACTATGGCAACATGGCTAATCAGCAGATAACCAAGGAAAATTAAAGGGAGACCTGAGTCCCCTCTACTCAATTCTACTTTACTTTCAAATGGGACGGACACCAGGGAAAATCAACATGTTTTCCCTCCTTTCTTTCTCTTTCCTTGGATGAGCCAGACGGTCAGGTTACCAGGACAGGGAGAGACAGGGATGCAGCTTAAGGGTGTCCCAAGGACTGGGTGGACTTTGAGCCCTTGAAAGAGAAGACATGCAAATTCTACCTTGGGCAGATGTTCTGGGCATCCTCATCAGTATGCTTTCTGAGCACTCATTTGCCAGGCAGTCTACTAACGAGCTATAAATGCGTTATCTCATCCCCCTGGTGGCTCAGACAGTAAAGAATCTGTCTGCAGTGCAGGAGATCTGGGCTCCATCCCTGGGCCAGGAAGATCCCCTGGAGAAGGAAATGGCAACCCACTCCAGTATTCTTGCCTGGATAATCCCAAGGACAAAGGAACTTGGTGAGCAACAGTCAATGGAGCCTCAAAGAGTCAGACAAAACTGAGCAGCGAACACACGATACTAACGAGCTATAAATGCATTGTCTCATTACTCCTCTCATCAAGCCTAAGTTCTCTGATTATTTCCATTCTACAGAGAAGCAAACTAAGGTAAAGTAACTAAAGATCTCACAGCCTTGGGCCACAGATGTGGGTAATCGGATGGACGATGGGGCTAAATTCCAAACTCACATTTATGACACTTGGAAAATAAGCATTCAAGCATCCTTTCAAGGACCAAAGCCATTTAGAGGTTTTATCTGAGTATTTCTTATACTCTGTGAGGAGGCTTAAAAGTAAAATGATGACACTTTGTGGTGTCTGGTAGTTCAGGTCACTCAAGGGATCCAGTGACTATTAGTTGAATTGAGTTTGCATTAGATCCACCTGCAGCAAAGTACAAATCTGATTCTGTAACCCTTCAGCTCAGATCTCTTCTCTGGCTCCCTACTGCCCACAGGAGAAGGTTTAAGCTTCTCACTGCGGGCTCCTTACTGCATGTCCCTGTTGACCTGGTCCTTCCTCCTCTCCAGCCTTCACCATCTTATCTGCCTCCCCACAGCCTCACTCCAGCCATGCTGACCTACTTGCCATTCCCTCTGTAAACGCTGGCCTTTTGCACTTCCGTTCTGCTGGAAGCCCCTTCGGCCACTGTTTATGTGTTAGTTCAGCCGTCCGAAACGGCCAAGCTCCATCCCTGTTAGTCTCGAGGCAGTGCCTTTCTCTACGCGCCACCATGCCCTGTGTTTATTTATATTACAGTCGTCTTTGTGTCTGTGTGTCTCTCACAGACACAAAAACATGCCTTTAAGAAAAGCTTAGTTGGGTTGCAACCTTGGCTCTGACCTGTGTGTCCGCAGGCTGAGTCGCTTCTCCTGTCTCCACTTTGGTTTCCTCACCTGTAAGCTGGGTGGTAAATGGGAATTCCTGTGAAGCACAAGACCTGACCAGGATAGTAAATCCAAGGTTAGCTGTGAGTATCTTTACACGTTCAGAACTGGTCTTTTTTTGGTTGACACTCAGTGAAGTCAGAGCTCAACCTTGACCAGTGGTTTTTAATTTTTCCTGCATCAGAACCACCTGGAGGGCTTGTGAACACACACAATGCTCGGCTCCCCCTGGGTCTGGAGTGGGGCTTGACAATTTGCATTTCTAATTGGTTCTCAGGTGACGCTGTTGTTATGGAACCACACTTTGAGGGCCACTCAGCTGGGCACCTGAGGAGGGAAGACTGATTAAAGTGATCAAACACTTGGAGTTAAAGTCAGGCTAGAGCGTAAGGCAACCCTCTTTCCAATGGATCTGGCCTTAAAAACCTTATCTATCAACTTAACCATCCAGAGGCTATTTATTGAGTATCTACCATGCCCAGGCACTGTGCGTTGATGATAGAGCAGTGAATGAGACAATGTCCCTGATGTTGATGGGCTCACAGTCTAACAACCCTGGCCTGCAGGGCAGGCATCGTAATTGCTCAAGTCCCGTCAGGAACTTGAAGGGACCTGGCTGGCTTGGGGAATGGCAGACTTTAAAAATACTGATATGCACAGTTGCTTTATTGCTTACTGCATCATCATAGTTACCTTCTCAACATCAGTTTCACAGAAATGATAAATCAAAACTGATGACAGTGATCCTGTAATTCCCTTGTCTGGCACTGATGAAGTCAACTCATTTGGGACATGGCAGAACTGAGTCCCAGAGGATCAGAGCCAGGTTGTGACAAAACAGCTGTTGCATAAGATGATAAATATCCCCACTGTTGTTGTCTTTATTAACTAGCCGACTTGAGCAGGAGTTTTCAGGTACTTGGTGCTAACATTCCCGGTGCTCTGACAGCCCTCCTGCACTGTGTTTTTTTTTATGTACCAGGCATTGCACAAAGGGTTTGCCTTGCTCCATCTCAGTCCACGCTCACAGCAGCTCCGCAAATTGTGCATTATTATTACTCTCCTGTTTAGGGAGGAAACTGACAGGCTAAGTCACTCGCCCTCTCCTCTCGTTGGGTGTGAGGGTGACTTCCACGCTTGGCAGTGACACCCACTCAACTGTTTACAATCACACTACACTTCTCAAGCTTCTTCTCAGTCCGAGCTGATAAAAATGGAAAAACCAACCAATAACCAACCTTTGTTCGGGGCCGAGAATCACAGGGAGCAGTGGACTCCCCGGCTCAGCCCTCGTACCTTGCTGCTGCTGAGTCGCTCCAGTCGTGTACGACTCCGTGCGACCCCATAGACGCCAGCCCACCAGGCTCCCCCGTCCCTGGGATTCTCCAGGCGAGAACACTGGAGTGGGTTGCTGTTTCCTTCTCCATCTCGTACCCTAGTTCTCCTCATTAAACTGGGCCACTTTCTAGGAGTTAACCAGCAAGCGCACTCTGAAGAGCTGCTTCAGTGCAACCTCCTGGTCAGCAGTCAGAGAAAAGGGCCAGGCTAGAGGTCTGGGGCCCAGGTCTTGGAACTCCCTCCTGTGGCCAGATTTAAATAGAAAACCTTCAGGGAGAAGAAATCACGTGAGCGGTGAGCCATCCCCGGCCAGCTCCGGCTGGGGGCCGTCTTAGATAACTTAGTCAAAAAGCAGCCTATAAAGTGTGATAACATAGGGATGTTGTTATCATTGCTGCTGCTGCTAAGTCGCTTCAGTCATGTCCGACTCTGTGCGACCCCATAGACGGCTGCCCACCAGGCTCCCCTGTCCCTGGGATTCTCCAGGCGAGAACACTGGAGTGGGGCGCCAGTGCCTTTTCTGGTTGTTATCATTACCCTTGATAAAAGTGAAAGTGTTAGCTGCTCAGTTGTGTTCTCATGGACCGTGGCCCGCCAGGCTCTTCTGTCCATGGACTTCTCCAGGCAAGAATGCTGGAGTGGGTTGCCATTTCCCTTCTCCAGGGGATCTTCTCAACCCAGGGATGGAACTCAGGTCTCCTGCATTGCAGGCTGATTCTTTGCCATCTGAGCCACCAGGGAAGCCTTACTGTCAGCCTTACTTTGATAAAATTGCCCTGATTTGCTATCCAGGCACGACTGTGGCTCAGTAAAGCGCCAGCAGGTGAAGAGTCTCCAGTGAGTGGCTTTCCAAGAGAGGGAAATGAAACAGTTAAGCTCCCCTGAAAACCAATTTATGCCAAGGACCGGATTCCGACTGGCATTCAGGCCAGTGCTAAAGATCTGAATTACAAATTTACAGAATTTGCTGCTCTGTAAGTAATTACTTTTCTTCCTAATGGAGCCTGTAATTTCCGGGGGTGGGGTGGGGTGGGTGGCTAGTGTCACTTGATTTCTACTGATAGAATGAACAGGATCTAGGCCAGAGAGGAGTTTAATTCTACTCACCGTGCGAACTGCCTTTTTATGAATAAAAGGCTGAGAAAGGGCTTGGGAGGATAGCTAAAAGCTGATAAGAATATTTTAGATTTCTGCAAAGTGCATTCCCTGCATTTGCAACTTGGGTGAGTTAACCCTGGCAATCATCTTCCTTTCCTCCTCTTTCAGGTAGGGTGGTGAGCTGATTCTAGTTTGTAAAGCTTAAGAACATTTTGGGATTCTTTGACAAAAGAGATGCTGCTCGGCAGGCCTGCTCCCTTCCCGGCACTTTGAGAGGGAGCCAGCAAGGCGCAGATTCGAACCTCTTGGAGTCTCATTAGACGGGTCCCCAGTGCATCTGTTTGCACACAAACAACAACAATGCAGCTAGAGTGTCTGTGTGTGTGTGCAAATCCCTGATAATTTGTTTAAAGGGCAGGGGGCACAACGAAACCACAAGGACTTCGCTCTCTTTCTCTTTTCCTTCCCTCTTTGGCATTTTCCTTGGGTGGCACGTGGCCCTCTCCCCAGGATGAATTCAGGAGAGACCTCAGGGGCTGCTGAGAACAACTGCAATTTGAATGAATTCTTTTACGGATATCAGTCCAGACATTGCCGTTGGCTGGAGCTGGCAAGCAGCATTTTTCTGTTGTTGTTTTTTGTTTTCCCTGATGGTGGCCAATTCAGCTCAACAGCCCAATTCTTGGAAAGGCCACGTCTTGACACAGGAGAAGACACTTCCATGTGCACCTAAAAATAAATAATAAGTTAATGAGTATGTCAGCTTCAAAAAGACACCTTTGCCCCTCCCCCAGGTGTTAATTTCTCTTTCTGTTTTGGGGTGTTCTTAACATTTTACTGTGTGTGGTTTTGCTATCCAAAGGGCATTCCTGGGCCCTGTAGTTTAAAGAACTTTAGCCCCTCTGTGAATCTGTGTCCCCGGAGCTTTCCTGCCCTCACTTGGGGAGTGGCTACTCTTTTCACCCCTAATCCAACAGGAAGCATGGAAATTAGTATTTATTGCAAATGCGTCAGGAATGGGCTCTCCAATCAAAACCAAACAAACCCCACCAAACTAAAAAAACAGAATTTTAACTTGCTTTGCAGGCTACAACTGGCTTTAGAATCTCCCCAATAATTTTTAGAGTCCTCTCTGGCTTAAGTTTTCTTGAAAACAGAACAAGCAATTTCATTCAAAGATGGCTCTCCTTTTTTGGCCAGGAGGATGGGAAACCAGTTATGGAAACCGTTGGCATGCTCTGCAGCAAGATTCTCAGCAGAGAACTTCTTTTTAAAAGTTTGAAAAATTTTTTCCAGGGTGGGGGGGCTCCTTCGGCATTAGTGAGTCAGCCTCGCCCTGGAGACATTTCTCATCAGGGCGAAAAGCCCCTGTGTCCAGTGAGGTGAAACTTGTCACCTTTCTCAAAAGACTGGCATGGCCGGAGCTCAAAGGTCACACCAGGCAACCCCCGCGGTGTTCAGAGACAAAGCCGTGACTGGCTGCCTGTTTGCCTTGAGTCATCCCATGTGCTGGGATGGGGATGATGGAGGGAACGTCATCCCCCACGGAGGTCTTCCCCAGAGGGTTTTTCCCCTGATCTGGGCCAAGTTAAGCATAGAGACATGAAGCAGCATGAGGTCATTCTCAGTGGGGTGAGTCACAAACAGTGAGGAATCTCCAGGTTCGGGCAGGAGGGCTGAAGAAGCCAAACCCACCCCAAGGAAAAAGCCTCTGGTCTTTTTCGGAAGCTGAGCTCTCAGGTACAGACGGTCCAAGCTGGGAGCCAGCGGGTCCTAGGAGCCAAGGGCCTCCCAAACATTTCTTTTTGGGAAATATTTTTGTCCTGAACACATTTTCCAAAGGCCCTTTTGCCCAAGCCAAAGTTTTATTTGCCTAAGGTATTGCCTTTTGAGGAGCAGGTGTTCAGTGCTGTTTCTAACCACGTGGTGGGGTGTACACACAGTGGGTTTGGAGGAGCCGCGGGTGCCCGTGGTTCTGGGTCAGTTACACATGTCCATTTGCCTGTGTAAGACTGTGAACGTGTGCATGCGTCTATCTACCCCTATATGGAAACGCATGTTCCTGAGTATGTGTGTGTGCATCTGTGGGTATAAATACACACCTGGATGTATGTGTCACTTGAGGACACTTTGACTGACTCTTAACCTCCAGCCCAAGGGATCGAAGCTTCTCAGCTCAACTGTAGAAGTTTGCCTAGCCCAACAACTCCCACGGTGGTCCATGACTCACCAACAAGGGGACAAAGGCCAGCCTCCTTGCCTGTAGGTAGAACCAACTTTGTGGTGCGATTCCTGCTCCAGGGCCCCCTGGGAGACAGAACGGAACTCTGCTCCAGCTGAGACCAGACCCTGCCCTGTCCTGCTCTTCCTGGCTTTCCTCTGGGAGCCCGCCTTCGGGTTTGAATGTGCACTGAATCTCTGTCAGTGTGGCCAGAGGCAGTGTGTGTATATCATACATGTGTGTGTGCATGCATATGTGCAAATATACACGTGCACACAACACATCTGTACGCGCACACGCCGCCTGCGTATGAGGAAATCGAGGAAGATCTGGGAGAGGAAATAAGATGCAGGGGGAGCATCGATTTTCTGACATGGAAGATAAAGGCAGCTCAGACACAGCACAAGACCTGCTTTAAAAGCTGAACATTAAAAGATCGTTTAGATGTCAATGTATTTTTTTATTAAATCAGAAAAAGATACAGTATACACGATATCAGTCGATCATATGGCTGGGTTTTGAACTACATTTTAATACACCATGGTCCTATGTACTCCTCTGTACAAGTATTAAAAAAAAACTCAGGTATTTGAATAATCTGTAAATTTTTATTATTAACTAGGGTTATGGGAGGGTTTTATCAGAGCACATCCTGAGAACATTAGGAAATTACAGACAGACTTGAGATAAGTGTCAGACAGAACAGATGAAGCAAGCCCCTCAGCCATCTGAGAAACATTAATAATGTAAGATTGCAGAGACCAAATCTTTGTTAGGGATACGGGATGCGGGACGAAAAGGAGAACTTGGCGCCCCCTAGTGTTTCAAAAATAAACTAGCAACGTCTTTTATTTGGTTTGGTTTGGGGTTTTGTTTTTTTTTTTGAAGTTGTAATCCTCGCCCTTGTCACTGAGCCTCAAAAAGCAATTGTTTTTCCAAATCATGTCAAGGCCTCTCCAGTCAGTCTTTTCGCTCTCGTCAATAACGTTCAAGGACCCTATTTGAAAAACAACTCATCCATTCCTTTGTCATTCCCCACACATTCCATTCCAGAAAATTGGCAACCTCCCAACAACCCACAGCCCACGTTCTCCCTCCTTGAAACGTGAACTTAAACAAATGGATTTTCGCCTCTCCTCTTCAAGCCGAGAGGATGAGCACGCCTAGACTACAAAGCCTAATTCCTTCCAGCAGTCTTTTCCCTCTTGCAACTTACTTGCCCCTGGCCTTTTTTCTAACGTAGCCGGAATGCAGTCCTCTGCCCCTCCCCCACCCGGCGGGGTGCGCATCTTCGGACCTGGCCGGTTAACCTGCTCAGCCATCGTTACAGTTATTTACCGGGGAAGACTGGACCAGAGACGCAAATAATACACCTCAATATACAGCAGCTCAGGCTTAGCTCGGAGGCAGACTTTCATTGGATGGCCATCAGAAGAAAAAAATATACACATGGAGAGGGTTTGGGGGGAGATGAGTCGGGAGGAGACATCTCGGTCGCGGAACCTGATGGGAGCCGTGAAGATTTGTTTACTTGGATTTGCCCACTGGTCCGATGGACACGGGGTCTGTTTGCACTTGAGCGTCCAACATCCGCTTCGGTCCCTGGAGGAAATACAAAAGAAGGTGAAGATCTGTAATATCAACAACAACGCTCGCCAGTTGTGTAGCACTTTATGCCAGGTGCCGTCCTAAATAAATACGCCGGATTCGTGGGTGGCGGGTAAGAGAACGGTCTCCGGTGAGCCGCCCGAGTTCCATACGTGTGTATATTCCTTCCTAGCTTGGTGAAATCTTGGACAGATGACTGAACCCTCTGTGCTTCAGTTTCCTCATCTTTAGAATAAAGGTGATGACATTTATCTCAGAGGGTTGTTCCAAGACAAAGTGAGGCCTGGCTTATGATGCACTAAGAACAGACCGCGGGGTGGGGGGCGTGGGGGGCGGTCGGGGCGCGGTGCAGAAAACCGTCCACAGTTAGAGCTAATTTCCATCAACCCTCTATTCACTTTCTAACCATATTGGCTGTTTACCTTCCTTACAAAACGTATCTCTGCAAAGTTTTCATGTTAACACCAAGTGGGCTGCTTTCTATCTAAATCCAAGCAGCAGATACAGGAGGAGGAGAAAGGGGCCAGAAGGAAGGATGTCACCATGAGCGCAAAGGTCACATGGGGAGTGGCTGGCGGGGTCGAGGCTGGGCTGGGCGGGGCTGAGGGCAGTTAGAAACTCATTTTCCGGAGGCGTCGAGGCGGCAACGGTTCCCTGGTTGGTGACAAGCCTGCTACTAGCATTGCCCTCTCAGGAGAGGGGTCAGGCAACCCCCGGGGAAATGTGCCTGGCCTGGAAGCCCTCGGGCCTTGACTGGATCCTTGCAAAGTGGCAGGAAAGCCCTCCCTTCTTCTCCACCACTGTTGGACTTTCGGGACAACAGGAAGATGGAGGAATTGAGGAAGAAGCATTTCTACCCCAAATGGATGTAGCCATCATTAAAGAGGTGATGAATGCAAGGAAGCATGGCCTCAGAGAAAGCGCCAGTGACGTGAACTAGACTTAGTGTCCACCCACCGCTCACCGTCTCTGCAGGCATCACGGTGCCACAGCGCCATCTGCGCTCCAAGGCCGTCTGAGAAGTGTGCTGGCTGACTTTTCTGCTGTGGCCCCTCTATGGCCATTTCTGCTCTGTAGCAGCAAAACAGCCCCTGAAGGCGATAAGCAAGGGGCCAGCATTTCCTCGCCGGGCAGTTTTAAGAGCTTCCTCTTCACGTGGGGGTGGGCCAGGATCCTGCACAGCCGGCTTGAGCTGCCCCCCGCCCCGCGTCAGCATCTCACCCGCCTGCAGGCGCCGGGCTTTCTGCCCCTGGCACCCGGCAGGCGCTCCGGGCTTGTCTGGCACAGGCCCGGCCACCTGGTGGCCAGCCAGCCGGTCGCCTTTGGAGGCGGGACCCACAGCCGGGGCCCAAAAGCCCCGAGAGGGGAGGCGCCGCGTCTACGCACCAGGCCCTTGAAGAATCCCCCGAGGGACTGCCGCCGCTTCTCGGGTCTCTTCTGGGACTTGTCCCCGTTCGGCAGCGAGTTCGCCTCCACGTTGGCTGGCTCCACGCCTGGGGCCGGCTCTTTGGCTTCCTGCTTGATGCCCTTCTGCTTGTTGGTCTCCGCGGCTGCCTTCTTGTCCTTGGACGGGCCCTCTTTGCCCTTCTGGCCCGTAGCTGCCGCTTCCTGCTGTGGCGGAGCGACCACCTTCTCCGTGGGGTCCGAGGTCTAGAGCAAGTTCAAACAAAGTGTATTTTTAGTGGCGGCAAGACAACGCTCAGGAGCAGGTGAATGAATACGTTAAGACAGAGATGTTCAAAGGCTGGATGGTGTCTATGTGCTTGTGAGTCCTGGGTGAGACGGAAGAAAATAAGAAAAGATGTGTCATACTTTTCATGGTATGAAGTCAGAGCAGGGACATTTATTTACCAATCTGATCATTCATTCATTGCTTTTTACTCCTCCTAGAACTAGAAGCTGTTCCTTGGAGAACCACCCTTCTCTCTGGTTTATTCCCTGTGGTTTTCACACACTAATTTCATCCTTGGACAAGGACACATGACCCAGACCTGGCCAGCCAGAGCATTGTGTATGACTGGGCTGCTGGGATTGGTTCAGACTGGCCAAAGACAGCTAAACCTGAGCTGATCTCAAAGATACGCTAGAACAACCAAAAGAGAGGTCTGTTCCCTCTCCTTTGCGCTGGAAGCTATGAAGATAAAAGCCTGGAGCACCATTTCTAGGAAAAAATCTGCTTGAAAAAGAAACCCGTGGACACAGAGGCAACGCAGAGATGAGAGCTGAAGAGAGAGAAAGGGAGCAAGACCCCATGTATCGCTGCCATCACACTGGCCCTGGATCTAGCTGTTCCTGAAGCCCCTTTTCTCATGAGCCGGCTGTGAGAGGGTTTCTCCCACTTGCACCACATGTGACTTTTCCTGGGTACGCCTGCTCTTCTCTGCGTGACTGTCTCCCTTAATCTCTGGTGTGACACGGCCATTTCATAAAACAGCAGTAAAAGAAGGTAACTGTTTTATTTGTGGTTTTGAACGGACATCTTTTCGTGGTGAAGTGCCATGTTTGCAGTCCTACTTGGTTCTTGTGGTTTGAAGGAATGAGGCTGTAAAATCCAAAATTCTAGGTAAATTACAGATGCCCAAAAATCTGTTAGCAAGTAAAAGCCTTTTCCCCATAGTTTACTTGAACTGAAATGACGCTGGGGGCCATACAGATAAAATAAAAACGTGAAAGAGGCTAAGGGTTAGGATAATCAAGTGGTGACCTTACACTTGTAAAAGGCTGACTTTATTTTTGGGGGGCTCCAAAATCACTGCAGATGGTGATTGCAGCCATGAAATTAAAAGACGCTTACTCCTTGGAAGGAAAGCTACAACCAACCTAGATAGCATATTAAAAAGTAGAGACATTACTTTGCCAACAAAGGTCCATCTAGTCAAGGCTATGGTTTTTCCAGTAGTTATGTATGGATATGAGAGTTGGACTATAAAGAAAGCTGAGCGCAGAAGAATTGATGCTTTTCAACTGTGGTGTTGCAGAAGACTCTTGAGAGCCCCTTGGACTGCAAGGAGATCCAACCAGTCCATCCTAAAGGAGATCCGTCCTGGGTGTTCATTGGAAGGACTGATGCTGAAGCTGAAACTCCAATACTTTGGCCACCTCTTGCGAAGAGCTGACTCACTGGAAAAGACCCTGATGTTGGGAGGGATTGGGGGCAGGAGGAGAAGGGGACGGCAGAGGATGAGATGGTTGGATGGCATCACCGACTTGATGGACATGAGTTTGAGTAAACTCTGGGAGATGGTGATGGACAGGGAGGCCTGGCGTGCTGCGATTCATGGGGTTGCAAAGAGTCAGACATGACTGAGCGACTGAACTGAACTGAACTGAAAAGCAACCTAAGGCCAAAGAAATATTTCTCTAGTATAAGAAGAACAGTTCAAGCAATGCTGGCCTAAATGTTGGGGAGACAGATTGGAGTAGGGGGGACTGTGGTGAGCTGAATGTCACATGCCTTGTTTAAAAGGGCAACAGCTGCTCAGATCCACCAAAGATATGATTAGATTACAGCCTGGCACTGTCAGATCTATTGTTTTTCAGTGGAAACTTGACATCGAATTATGGTAAATGCAAAATATGTTCATTTAAAAACAGACAGCAGAAGCTTTAAAGCCCTGTTGACAGCAAACAGCCACAACGCAATTATTCCTGCTGCTTCATCTGGCCCGCTGGATACACAGGCACAGCTTATGATCCATAAAACTTACGTCACAGAGTTCTACGGCAAAGTGGCAGTTTTGATTCAGAAGCCAGAAAGTAATCATTTCACATCAGTGGATCAAACACACCCCTTAGACATGAGCAAGAAGACAGAGAAAAACTGTGCGGTCCTGAAGGCTCCCCCAGACTGCAGCACCCTGGAGAAGGGATTCCTTGGAGCAAAGCCTCAGGCATCCAGGGCTCCCTGAGAAGCTGCTATACAAGCACACCTCCTGAGTGCTTTTGTTGGATCCCAGCTGCCTAAGTTGTGGCGGATGCTAAGAGGTCAAGTATAACAGGCACCCAGAGCAGACACTCGCCTCAGAAGGAGACAGACACCCCCAGCACGCTGCTCTGCCGAAGGGCAGAGACCAGCGGCCCTGCCACCCTTGTTCCCACACCCCGTCAGCTGGCTTTGCCCCGCAGAGGATTTCAAGACACGGCGAGTAGCTGAGCGCTCATTGTCTGGGGTCAGGAGAACATGGCGTGGCTCTGGTTTCACGCATCCTTGCTGTGTGACCGGGAATAAATGGTGTGACCGCTCAGCTTCCTCTTCTGGATGGGGTAACAGTAACAACAACACAATCGTACCTCCCGGCACTGCCAGGACCACAACAGCTGGTGACGGAAAGCCCCCGGAGGACAGGGCGTCTGGATGCCGGACATAAAGGGAGCCACTGCCCTGGTCTGTCTGGGAGTGCGGGCGTCCCAGGACATGGACCTTAACAGCTTTAAACCAGAAGTTACAGTGTGCTCGGTCGTGTCTGACTCTCTGCGACCCCGTGGACTGCAGTCCGCCAGGCTCCTCCGTCCATGGGATTCTCCAGGCAAGACTACTGGAGTGGGTTGCCATTTCCTCCTCCAGGGGGTCTTCCCGACCCAGGGATTGAACCCACGTCTCTTGCGTCTCTTACATTGCAGGTGGATTCTTTACCACTACCGCCACCTGGGAAGCCCCCAAATCAGGAAAGTCCTGCAAACTGGGATGAACTGGTCCTCCTGGCTTAACACTCAGCGATGACTTTGTGGGACGGTGGGTCCCAGTGCCAGGTACAGAGGAGGTGCTCAGGAAATGTTTGCTGGATCGGGTGCCCCTGTGTCTCACCGGCCTCGTCCTAGCCCTGTTCATCCTGCTGCAGCCACCGGGGGCTTTTCTCACTTGCACAGACTCTGAAAGCAGAGCCTTCTCCTGGCTGCGCTGCTGCTCGGGCTGTCTCAGGGCTTCAGGGGCCGCCTCGTTCCCATCAGGTCTCAGCCCAGCTGTGCTCCTTGGAGACGCAGTCCCAGCAGAGTCTGAGGAAGCCTGACCCCTTCTTGGGGAACACTGCTGAGTTTTCTTTATATGTAGGGTTTCTTTGCTCATGTGGAAGTGTTCTGACTCCCTCTGATGGAAGGGAAGCTCTAGAAGGATAAGACTGCCCTGTGTTCCTTCCATTGCTTTATCTCCAGCACCTCACCTGACACATGGTAAGTCTGGAATGAATGGCCAGCAACCGGCCTTCCCAGTGTTCCCAAAACATTTCCCTTAGCACGTCACTCAGGTGTGAAGTGGGGAGTTCCCACAAACAGCTCTCCTTTGACACTGATTTTTTTTCAAGAAGGGAGCTTTCAGTGGGCCCTGTCTATTTACCACATGGTTGTGCCATCCCTATTAGCTTAATTTAAAAAAAAAAGCTTAGAAGCTAAATTCTGGAAGCAATACATGGCTGAGTCCTTTCTTTCAAGATGAGCTAAGAATCCGAACAGTGTATGATTGCTTTGTCATGAAATGCAGAAGATTTAGAACCTTTGCTTGTTGTTTGACCCTATACACTCTGAAAATTTATAACAAAAATTATTCACATCTGAATCATTTGAGTGTGTCCTCTCCTAGAACCCAGGGACGTTGGCAGAAGCTGGAGGACAAGATCATCGGGAGGTCCCATTTGATTCAGACACTGGAAGCCACCCAGGCTGGGAATTCCTTGTGCTTTCTGTCTGTGGAAGCATCGTTAAGGCTTTTATAACACAGGGAAAATCTAAAAGGAGCAGAGAATGTCTACCCCTCCTTCTAAAATTAAACTAAGCATTTGTCATCTCCCAATACTACACACAAATCTTCTCATGTCTGTATCCAAGACCCTGGAAAACAGAATTCTCAAAACATTCCTAGATGAGTGTAAATAGAAAGACATTTCCAGCTCATTCAGATTTCCAATGACTACAGTCAGATTTTAGAATCAAAATGATGGGCATAACTGTTTCACTGTCAGATTCCAGACAAAATGTACAAACATATTTAAATATTCCATAGTGAATAACAGAAGTTTATCATGTTTCCAAGACAGTAACCTTTGGGATTTTTAGTTCCAAAGGGGTCTAGAATATAGGTTTGGAGGAGGGGTGGGCATAGTAGTCAGTTTAAAAAAAAAAGATGAAAATAATCTGAGTGCTGTAAAAGGCAATATATTCCATGTTGAAATGTATAAGAGAAACCAACTATTATAGAAGTAGAAATAATAAATTATTTAGTAATTTCTAGAATGTGTGCGTGTGATATGAACAACATTACAGGGCAGTAAATTACCGTCAGAAGCCATGATAGTCATGAAAGAGCAGCAAAAGCTACGGCTTTATATGTTGAAGTCCTAATCCCCAGAGTGAAAGTGTGTGGAGCAAGGAAGAATCGGGTTGGCCAAACATTCGTTTGAATGTTTGTCTGAATGAACTTTTTGGCCAGCCCAATAATTAAGGCTAATGGAGGTAGTAAGCATGGAGCCCTGATTCAACAGGGTTGGTGTCTTTGTGAGAAGAGACACCAAAACGCTCGTTCTCTCTCCTCTCCGTGGTATTCTGTTATGGGAACTCATGCTGTTAGACAGCAACTAAAATTCACTGACTCCTCTCTACCAGGAATGTTCCAAGTGCTTCACACGTATGCTGCTAAGTCACTTCAGTCGTGTCCGACTCTGTGCGACCCCGTCCCTGGGATTCTCCAGGCAAGAACACTGGAGTGGTTGCCATTTCCTTCTCCAGTGCATGAAAGTGAAAAGTGCTCAGTCATGTCTGACTCTTCTCGACCCCATGGACTGCAGCCTACCAGGCTCCTCCGTCCATGGGATTTTCCAGGCAAGAGTACTGGAGTAGGGTGCCATTGCCTTCTCTGTTCACACGTATAGATTCATCTAAATATGACAGTCCTATAAAGCAGTACGTTTCCTAGCCCCATTATAGAAATGAGGAAACTGAGGCCTGGAGGGATTGGTAATTTGCTTTTAGTCACACAACCAAAAAATAGCTGAGCCAGGATTCACACCCAGACAGTTTGAAGCCTGCAGCCCATACTCTTAACCATGTCTCCGTATTGCCAAAATTAGAAGAATATTTGATGACATTTTTTTGGAAGTATATTTCTAAGTTAAGAAAGAGTGCAGATTATAAAATAGGATGTTGAGCATGAAATGATTCCCACTGGGAGAAAAAAAAAGATATGTATAGTTATACAAACAGAGCTATTTCTTTAGGATAGAGAAAATGACAGACACCACCCCCATGACCCTATGTCTTTCACTGGTCTGTTCCAGAAACAGCTGCTACTATGTACCAGGCACCATGCCGTGTGAAAAAAACAGGACAGGTCCCTGGTCCCTGCTTTGCTCCCCAAGCGCTCCAGACAGCGGTGGGAGGGGGAAGGGGGAGACAGATGACTAACGGACAAATGACTGACTGCAGTGTGTGGTAAGTGCCATGAAGTAAAGGCACGAGGTGCAGTGATGAACGGTGGAAAGGGAACAGGTTTTTGAGGAGGTGACGTTTAAGCCAAGATGTGAAGAACGAGGAGGAATTATCCATATGTAGAGATGGAAGAGCATGTGTGAGGCTTTACAGTAAGAAGTAGCTGAGGAAAGCCAGCTTGTCCGTGAAAGTATTTGGAGTAAAGAATTAAGGCTAATTAATGTCATAAAGATGGGGCCCTCAACTAACAGAATTAGTGTCTTTGTAAGAAGAGAAATCAACACACTCATTTTCTCTCCTCTCTCTGGTACCGTATGGTAGCTCATGTTGATAAACACAGTAATGAACATTTATTACATCTTCAAAGTCTAAGATGGTGCCTGGTATATAGTAGGTGCCCGACCTGGAGATGTCAGACGTGTTGGCTGTGGTTGAGAACTCACTGGACATGAAGCTCGAAAGAACCAAGAACATAGCAGCTAAACCCACCACCGAACCGAGCTTACAGATCACTTACTTGGTAGCCGGAGTCTTTCCCATTTATTTCTTCAGAGTGGGTGATCCCTCCATCCCCTTTCACTGACTAAAATAACAAACAGACAATGGCCTTTCAGCGACCACAAGCACAGCAACAGGGAAAATGCAAGGGAGGTTCTGAAATGGATGACCTTAGTCTTTCATCGCTGAGATGCAAGGTCAAGATAAATGGAAGACCAACGAGAAACGCATTACTCACGAGACGTACACTTTCCATGTAGTCGGTAACCAGAGTCTGATTAAATTCAAGTGTTGGTCTCCAAAAACAACAATAAAAGGCTTAAATCCTGAGATTATGTTATTCTGGGATAAATAAGTGATGATGAAACTACTGATGTTGGAAGCAGAACATCGGACATACAGAAAGTATGAATGAATACACGAGGCGTTAAACGGTTGGCAGCTATCCTTTGGTGACATTTAGGTGCTGGGTGTTTTGGCACAGCTACTTTCTGCCCCTTGGAGAGAGATGGGTTATGCTGAACATTCTCTTTTCCAACATTTAGCACCCCTGCCACGGCCAGTGGCATCAGGGACGTGCTGAATGGGGTTGAAGTCACAGCTTTGGCTCCTTAAACCGACAATCTAAACCAGAGGTTCTACCAGTGTGGTATGGCGCCAGCTGCTTCAGCGTCTCCTGAGAGCTGTCCAGCCCAAAGGCAAATTGGGGGTCTGTTCTCTGCGCACAGGTTAGACCCGTTCAGCTGGAAGCTGGCTTTCTTCTCCCTCTAGGTTTCCTGCATGGTTCTGCAAGGCCCATCTTCTTGAGAACAGTGAGCAGGGAAAAGCGTTCCTGGTTATTATTTTGCTCCCTCCAACCAGCTCCTTCAGGTCTCACCTGAAAGTGTGACCACTCTGGGGGTTCCCGGGGCCTCTAGAACTCAGGCTGTGTTGTCACTGACCCTCCTGCTCAAACACGCTCTATAGTGTCCTTTAGAACACAGGGCCCTGCCGTCATGAGCTGGCCGTTAGGGAATGCTGAAAGGCAAAAGCCAACCAAAGTGATTTTTTTAAGGAAAACCTGAATGGACATTAGGAGTCATGTTACATCCCCCTAGGACAGAGATTTTTAACTTCCCTAAATTTAATTGTTTCAATTTGCTAGTGCTAGGTGCCTGCCACTTTAAGACTTAGATCTGCCTTCCTCTCCCCTTTGCTGCTAGCCTTTGGTGGGAGCTGGGGGAGGGGGCCTTGGATTGAGTCTGCGGGTTCCCTTGGCAGTAGTGGATCTAGGCTACCATCCTGAAAACAGACCCTCATGATGCCAGGGAAATCACTGCGAAGACGTTCAAAGTCTTTAAAAAAAAGTAAAGGAGACTGCCTGGAGCTTTTTTATGATTGTCCTCGGCTCTTCATTTTGAGGCATAGTTTAATAGTTTAGTTGCTCAGTCGTGTTGGACCCTTGCGACCCCGCGGTCTATAGCCCTCCAGGCTCTTCTGTCCATGGGATTTCCCAGGCAAGAATACTGGAGTGGGTTGCCATTTCCTTCTCCAGAGGGTCTTCCCAACCCAGGTGTCAAACCCGGGCCTCCTTTATCAACTGAGCTCCCAAGCTGCATTTATGAAAAGGTAACTGTATGGTGAGTTTAGATGAAGAGTCTTGTTAAGTCTGTCTGCGGTCTTTTCAACATCAGCAGGTACTGACAATTACTTCCCTGCTCTCTCTCTTCTTTCTTCCTCTTCTCTCTCTTCTCTTCCTTCTTCCTCTCTCTCTCTCCCCCCCTCTCTCTTGCATTCTTTCCACCCCCCCTCTTTGCTCTCTGCAGAGCCCTCTTTCAGCGATAAATTAAAATAGTTCCTGTTGGGCTTGGTACTCAAAGGACCATAACCACAGCAGCTTATTTTTCCCCCAGCTGTCAAAAATAACAGACTTGCTGTTTAAAGAGATGAAAAAATCTTTTCAGAGACTATTTAGTACTTTAAAGAACAGTCTGAAGACTATTAAGTAATTTCGGAGATTTCCCAGTGTGATATTATTGAGCAACTTTCTTTACAAAGTTTATTTTTATTCATGGGAATCAAAGAGAAGTATCTCAGGGCTTGGATTCGCAACCAAGACTTGCATGTTAATAAAATCACTTTTTAAATGTCTTTCATTGTGCCATGCATGACTATAGCTTCATTCTCTGAAGAATGTTTGAAGCATCTCTGATATATATCACTTATTCAAAATCCTAGTGGAAACGTTTGGTGGTCAGTTCCCATCTCTTTGAAAGGAATGCAAATGTATTTTGATAGAGATCTACTTCAACTGAAGTTGATATTTAAAAGAAGAATTGGGATGACATTTTATTTTAGTGAGTACAATAGCCTGATTGTTGACTAAATCAGCCTCATTACAACGGATTTGGATTCGAGGAAGTGGACCTGCTAGAAAGCTCCAGGATAAACAAAGGTTTTGAGTCCAACCTTTGTGTTTTACCAAGAGGCTCACTTGGAATGGAACTGGACAATTCAGGCAAAATGGCACAGCCAACGTAAATCTCATTTTAGTGGCAAGTGACACATTCAGAAAACTTGTGTCCAAGCTTTACGAAAGTCATGGATTAATTCTCTTATCTTTTGCTTTGTCGTATTTTCAGGTAAGCCCAACACTTAAAAATGGTGTTTCCACAGAGAACATTAATAAGAAAATCACAAAAGTGGGCCTTTGGCTGTTCTGTCTGATGTTAAAGAAAACAGCTCCCAGAAGCAGGGAGTACCAGGGTGAGCTTTGGAAGCAACGAAAGCCAAGTGTGCGTTCTGCCTCTGCCGGTCACAGCTCCGCGACCTCGGGCAGAGCCTTCAGTACCCCCATTTGCACAGTGGGGCAGTAAGAGGTTTGCTGGCAGGGTCTTTGTGTTACAAATGAGTTAATGCATGCATGTGCTTGGCACAGGACTGCCCACATAATTTGCCTGCAATAAACAAACGGCAGCTATTATTATTACTATTAATAGCTGAGACCCGCCAAAAGACTACAGAGTCCCCTTTCAAGGTAGGAAGCGATGCCAAGTCTCTGGTGAAGACGGGAATTGCCCCAAACAAATGCTACTTTAAAAAGCCTTTCCTTAAAGAACAACTTGGTATTCATATTTTAATACTCGGGAGGAGTCCAAGATTAAAAACTTTGGCTAAAAGACTCCTGTGTTTTGTTTTAGAGTTATCCTTACAAACAAGTCTCTTTTTTTCCATGAGACAGTCCAGGTCAGCAGGTTTTCTTAGACTTCCTAGATTGATGCAATTAACAAAACCCCTCTGATTTCACGACTGTCTCATTTGGACATTTAATTTTCCCAATATTAAAGTTTAAGAGTCTTTCTTATCTAAGCCTGAAACGGTTATTCCAACAAAGAGTTTCTTACAAAATCAATGGTCTAAAGAAAGAGACAGGAGGAGGATTAAAGGAAACACTGACAATAGTTTGCACTTTTCAAGTATAAGGTGTTATTAATATTGACAAAGTGAAAATCTACATCTTTATACTTCCATCCACCACCTTTCTGGTTTCATCTGCCCACCTGGTTTGTGGGTACCTGAATACAGTTCTCTACCCACTCACTTTGTAAAAATACCCTAGTGCTTCAAATAGCCAATTTCTTGACCCACCGTTGAATTAATACACATAAGAATTGCCTTCTATTTAGGGTGTGACAGATGTCTTAGCTATTCCTCGCAATTATTTCAGAAGTCTGTAGGAGCCCATATGATTTTTGTGAAGTGCTACATCTACATGTGCTCAATGCGATTTTAAGACTTAGATGACTCTATTTTCTTTTCCTTGAAATATAATTATTTGAAAAATGATTTTTATGAAAGAATAATTTCTGGGAAAAAAGATCTCTTTAGAAATCAACTGGACAATGCAATTATTAAAAAAAAATTCAACCAAGAGGTACTTTGCCATGAGATAGTAAAATATGCTATCTGAAAGAAATTTAAGGGACGTGAAGATTAGAAAGTAGAAAATCAATGGTCAGATGAATTGAAACCCTGATTACAAAACGAGGGTGATGTATTTGCAACTGAGTTTTTTCTTCTATTAAAGTCAATTATTTTAAAAAATTTATTTATTTTTAATTAAAGGATGATTGCTTTACAATACTGGCTCATTACTAAAGTCAATTAATATTAAAAACTATATTCTGCTAAAAATACCTGAAGTCAGTTTAAAATATTTACTTATTAAATTATAATGCTTAGGTACATACACACACACACACACACACAAAAGAAAAAATCCCATAGTGATGGGCCAGATGCTGTCTATCTCCAAGCCCTGAGAGAAGATTTTAATTTTTCTTACAAAAACCCAAAGACTTTTGTTTGGAAGCCATGAAATGTTAACTGGAAGTGTTTCCTGAAACTAACTGCTAAAGCCATCTTGCAGGAGTGTACTCCATGGGGATATTAACACCTGTGCAGAAAATAGGCTATAACGATGTTCATGCAGTTTGGTGAAGCAGCTGAGATTGTGAGCAGAAGATACATGCTACGTGCTCACTGAATGTGGCATAGACGTCAAAATAAATCTGTTTTCTTTACTAGGTTTTGTTCTCTGTGAGGATGGGGACCACATCTGTTTATGCTCACTGTTGCATTTCTGTTGCCTGTAATATCGTGGGAACTTAATGATGTTTGTTGAGTAAGTGAATAAATGAAATGCAGAAAGTTGGCAAGAAAGCAAAGTCCATCAATAGAGCAAAGGCTCATCAGAACATGATAATGTAATGATAATTCAGTATATTTCTATATGTATATTTATATGTAATGATGATTCAGTATATTTATATATATTCAGTATTAATCATGATAATTCAGTAATGTCAATGAACAATTAGGATATCTGGAATTTTAGGGGAAACCCCAACCATCATGGAAGCGTAGGGGTTTGAACACTGAAAAGAGGCACTAATATTCAAATTCCAGGTCTAACCTTTTTAATGCGAAACAGGAAATAAGAATAATGGACACTATGAGACCTGATGCTATGAATTGACTGAGGGTTACTTAGGGGAAATTATGTCCTTGTCTACCTCATCCCTATCCTGCAGAAAATCAATTCCAAGGGACTTTTATTTCCAATTTGTTCCCCTAACAGTTCAGACTTACAGTTTCTACTGCTATAAAACATCCCCAAACATCACCTAGTGGACGACTCTGGAGGATGAGTTTAAACAGGGGACCTCACTTGAATTCAAGGATGTGTTTGGAATGGATGCAGTGGGTGGTTGAGAGGTCTTTCATGCTTTATCTGGAGTCCCTCATATCTTTCTCTCTTTTAAAGGAAGAAGTCTCATGTCAATTATTTGGAAGACAAGGCCATTCTGTTTTCCTTTTCTTTTTTCTTTTTTGTATCTTTCAGCTCCATCCAGAAATGAGGAAGCTGGATCACCCTCGGTGTTATGGCGAGTTATCTGGGGATCCCATTTGTAGCTCAGACGGGCTGCCAAAAAGGGGCCAAATGTTCTTTTCCTTCCTGATGTCATGTACAAATTGATTTAAAAATCTCAAATCTCGATGCCTGTTTTCAGTGCCAAATTGCAGAATAACTGGCCAGGAATATAGATGGGGTTCCAGTCATGCAGATTGCCCACTACTTCTTACTCCATGAGAATTCGGCAATAAAAGAAAATGAGTCCCATCAGCAATTTCTGACAGTGATTTTTAATATGCCTCATCTCCCACTGGCAAGGGTTTTGTTCTGTTTTGTTTTGTGGACTAGAAAGAATTCCTTAACAGGTTGAGCTTGTGAAATTAGAGAGTTGCTTTCTCAAAGGATTAAATTCCCAAATACTCCTGGAAATAAAGGCATACTATAATGAAATTCTTGCTTTTCATTAAAATGGAATTAAACCAATGACCTTTTACATGTTTTTTTTTTTTTTTTGTCTGTGTGTGTGTGTGTGTATTCCAAACAATTGGGGTTTGATTGCATTATATTATTTAAGTTCCTGAATGTTTAGATATTTAATATACATAACTCTTCATAGATGCCCAAAGATGTCTGCCCACATTCTTTCTATGCTATAGAAGTTAAGAACGGCAAATTCACCAACTAAATTACACATGCTATTAGGAAACTGTCATTTCCTTTCATATCATATCCTGTCTGGAACTGTCTATACACTGGCTTTGCCAAATTTGTGTCACTCACACATCCCCTTCAAAAGTTTTCCAACATCAAAATATAAATTGAACTATTTATTACTCAATCCTTTAAAAACGCCTTATGTGCTTTACGGAAGTAAAAGACATATTTTCAAAGGAAACTGCATATTATTACCATAACGAGGAAAGTGGAATTGCTTGCCAAACACAGAAGGAAACTTTTAAAAATAAATAAAATGAGAAATAAATAACATAATTTCCAGGCGGTTACTGTTGGCTGCCCCGGCTCAGGAGCCTAGGCGAGCTCTTCCTTTGTTAAGAAGGAAGTTAGCAGGGGTTAAGGGTTAAGGGTTAAGGAAAATGAGCAACGAAGAGACATTCTCTGTGATTGAATCAGCAGGACGAAAGGGAATTTTCTCTGCACGGTTGGTATTTAGTTGATATTCCCTCCGTACTACCTAGAGCCCTGGCTGACCTCCTGCCTTGGGCTCCTGGATCTCAGAAGCTGGCGCGGGCATTTCCGTTTCCCTGGACCGGAGGCAGAGCTTACCATCTGTCTGAGGAGCGCCAGCAGGGAGGGCCTCGAGGCTTTGCGGTCTCCTCTTCTGGGCGTCTCTTCTGCAGGCTGAGGTGTACGCTCTCCTTCTTCGCTGAGATCCACTGTTTGTAAGGCTGCTTCTACTTCCTCAGACTCTACAGCCTCTACTGGTGATTCACACACCACCTGGATCGTTTGGCCAGGTGATGAGGCAGTGGGGGGAAAAGAAAACATCCCCAGACATGTTTTATAAAGTGGGGTCCTGGTTGTCCCCTCACCCACAGGGTTGCTGCAGATCGGAGCCTAGAGCCGTTTCTACACGGGCACGTCGTCAGACAGTAACCCGTCACACCAGGTGCTCTCCGAAGCCAGGGATTCAGAAGAGGCAAACTTCCTGCCCGGCGAAGCCACAGGCTTTGGCCAAGGACTCCCTTTTAGGAAAGGCCCTTCAGGTCACACGCAGTACCTTTTTCTCTCTATTAGACCCTGTTAGGCTCATTTGGTCTCCCGTCGAGGTGAGTCACGCCTGGCTTACGTGAAAACCGGGCGTCATCCTTCCCTTAAGGGTCCTACCTTGAGGATGGTAGCAGGGATGGGTCCCACTGCACAGCCCAGCTCCCCAGCGCTGGAGAGAAACCACCCTCTTTGCGGAAAGGATGGCGGAAAGACCTCTCATTCATGGCCTTGACTTCCTCATCACCACTTCCTACTCCTCCTCAGAAGAGCCATTTGTTCCTGTTGCTTAACTGAAGTTCCTGCTCTCAGAAGCAGGATGAACTCGACGAAGGAACTCTAAGCTCGCAGGGTCCTCAGCGAGCTGTCTGAGCCGCTGGCCCGCAGCGGGGCCGAGACAGAAGCCCTGCCCTCAGACGACTCACCTGAGCCCCGACTCCAAACCCGCCTGCCTGCACGGCCTCACCCCCTCTGCGCTGTGCTCCTTACACCTGGGGCGGCTTTTGTGTCTGCATTTGTCCTGGAACAGGACAGAGTTAACTGGCCTGGAGAGAGTTTTATAGCTTCCTTTTTGTTTCCGCAGGCAGGGGTTGGCAAACTTCTACCAAATTCTTCCCAGAGTCTGCTTGGGGATGGCCCTTGAGCTAAGAATAGATTCTACATTTTTAAAGGGTTGGAAAAATGGTTTAAAAAGATGAAAAAATTGGCAACAGAAACTCTATGTAGCCGGCAAAATCTGAAACATTTACTATCTGGCCCTTTCCACAAACACTTGCCATCTCTGCCTCAGAGAGAAGTCTCCAGAGCCAGTGGCATCTCTGCCTTTGTTTTGGCTGGTACCAGACCCCCAGCTTCCTCCAAATCCTTTTCTTGCTGTTAGGGTTGAGGGGAGGGGAACAGAGTCATTTCCAGAAACACAGCATGATTGTGGAGAAAACATTTTCCTTTCTTCATGCAGAAAATATCACTGGTTTGTAAATAACCCAAATGATCTGAATTGAGAAGGACCCTTCCTTCGATATTGTCAGTTGAAGCAAGAAGGCATTCATCAACAAATCAACATACAGACACATCGTAAAACATGGCAATTAAATCACAGCACTCTCTCCCCACCTTCCATTTCTTAAGGTATTGATGAGTTCCAGCATTTCCCTTTTGTAATCTAAGATCTAGTCAGGGAATTATAAAGTCTAAAGTCCCAGAATGCACGGTAGGTGACGTCAGCATGGACTGACCAGGGGTAAGACAAAAGGAGTGGTGGGCGCTCTGGCAAACAAAAGTTAAGTTGTCCCATCAGAAGATGTTAAGAGACTAAAAGGGCTGCGTTGGCCAACAAAGCCTGTCTGTAATGAGGTTTCTGCTGCTGGGGTGCTGAACTTTGACCAAGGCCTAACTTTAGGAAACCACGCATTGACTAGGGCAAAATAAGAGCCTGGGTTGGCGGTCACGTGTGGTCCTGGATTTCCACATCCGGGACTGATTTAATCCAATTTCATTTCTGTAAAGTAAGTTCAGCCGAAGAGCTGGCAGTCTGCTACAGTGACTGAGGGCAGCGTCCAGCGCCAGCCGGCCTGGGCCTAAGTCTAGACTCTCCCCCCCAGGGGCTCTAGTCCAAGGTTCCTGCACCATCGTTTTCTCATTTCTTGATGGGGATAGTACCCACATCAGAAAGTTGTCTTGAGAATTAAATCAGGCAACGTATTTAAAGTTCTTAGAGCTGCGCCTGACACAAGTAAGCACTCAGTGAATATCAGTGGTTGTCACATGGGCACGGGTTATCTGAAACCGCCCACTATGCACGTATCCATTATTTAGAAAAGATATCAACAACTATCTCCTATTATGTCAGACGTACAAGGTGTTTAATATGTTACCTCAGTAAAGGGTTACTGAGTTACTGGGGACAGCTCAGTCTCCTTTACAGATGAAGCGTCTGAATGAGTGAATGATACAGTCAGTATCATACCGGTTACCCATTTCAATGAGGATGGAGCTGTTAGATATATGTAACCAGACATCTAACAGTGTCTTAACAAAGAACAGGATGGGACAGGACATTATGGGGCTGGTTTGGTGGCTCCACAAAGTTTCTAAGATCCTGGCTTCTTGCTGTCCTCTGACTCTGCCATCCTTGGATTTTCATCCTTTTATTTGCTACCTCATTGATATAAAGTAGTTGCCACAGTCTCAGGCATCACATCCTCAACCCAATGTCCTAAGAAGGGAGGAAGGTCACAACAAAAAATTTTCTCCAAGTGAATTTCTGTATTTTGATCCTTTAACGCAGAGTACATCTCATTGGCCAAACGTAGGTTACATCCTTATCCCTAGATTAATTATTGCTGAAGAAAATGGGATTTGGTTTAGACAAATCGCAACCAAACACTTCGGGCTGTGGTAGTGACCAGTCTTACCTAAGATCAAGGGGAAAGGGTGCAGGAATGAGGAATGGCCCTTAGGTAGGTAGTGAACAGAGTCTGACTCATGACTCTGGGTTTAGAATTTTTGTGTCGTTGAAGAAGCAAGTTATCTGTGTGTGTGTGTAGGGATGAGAGGGACAATTACTCATATGATAAAACGACTATATGGCAATAACTTTGTAAATCAACTTTATTTGAGTGCCAATGGCTTCTTTCTGGGCCTTTCCAAATGTCAAGAGGTGTCAACTTATAAATCCTAGCCCACAGTCCATTCTTCAAAACACAACTATTTCAGTAGGGAAAAAAAAGAGACTTCCAGAGACTCTCATTAGCTTTGAAGTC
This sequence comes from Dama dama, assembly GCF_033118175.1. Lineage (NCBI taxonomy): Eukaryota > Metazoa > Chordata > Mammalia > Artiodactyla > Cervidae > Dama > Dama dama. Next base: position 81,083,926 of record NC_083703.1, read on the forward strand.
AGGCCAAGAAGTTGGCTTTCAGCAGCCAAGGGGGGAAAAAAGATCCATTAACATCCAATGTGGAAATCTAGAAGGATTTGAGCTAAGTGAGGATCTTATTTACATATACAGACATGAGAATTTGATTTTTCTTTGGATAGTTTTCTAATTTCTTTCCAGGCCAGAGCTTTGGAAAAAATGCTATTCCTTATTCAGAATATACGACTGCATTTGTACATTTTAACTTTGGGTGTAATGGGCATAGTGAAAACCAGATTTGCACTATATTTTAGAATTAAATTTCCTTTGCTTGATTTCAGCTGTTGTTCAGTTGCTAAGCCCAGTGCCTTGCGACCCCATGGACTATAGCTTACCAGGCTTCTCTGTCCATAGGGTCATGTCCAGGCAGGCATACTGGTGTGGGTTGCTATTTCCTTCTGCACGGGATCTTCCCAGACCAGGGATTGAACCCACATCTTCTGCATTGGCAGGTGGATTCTTTACCACTGTGCTACCAGGGAAGCCCTTGACTTCAGTAGGGGATATGTTATATGTCGGATGAAGATGGCCAGTATGACTAACACAGGAAATACACATTCAGCAAAAGGTTTCACTTTTGCCTCTAATATTATACCATATTTACTCTTGATATTTGGTTTATATAGTTTTTACTAGAGCTACGAGTGTCAGAAACTGATTTATAGCAAAATAGATTTCTTGCACTTAAGCTTCACCTATGCCATGATAATATTGATAATATTGACAATTTTTATTTTAGATTTTTTTTAGATCCTTTCTGATTTGATTTATAACCTGATTATTTGATTGCAAAGACATTCTAGAGATTTTATTTTTATACCCAAGTCACAGCTGATACACAGCATAAATGGGGGGGGAAGAAAGGACTTTTGCTATTGAAAACCACTGGCATTGGGGCTTGGTTGTTACTGCAACACAATCTGGCAGATGCTGACTGATAAAGCATGTGAACCCATTGAAGTCGATGGAAAAGAACAAATTCCAGGACATGTATGGTTGCTGCTGGCTGGGTCTCTCCTTTGTTCTGCCCTGGCTGACCTGATGCTGAAAACCTGAGGAAGGAGCCAGGCCTGGACGGTGGAGCCAAGGGAGAGCGTGAGGGCCAGCAAACCTCACTTTCTTTTTCTCCAGGGAGGGCTGGGTGTGCTCTCACTTGCAGCTGATAAGTTTGTCACTAAGAGAAAAACAGCAGACCTACCTGTTCCCCTGACCTTGGAGCTTATAGGGAAGGGAGGCTTTTCCCCCATCATGAGTTAGAACACTACCTCAGGTTAACCAGTGTTCCAGACTTTTTCAGATTCAATATTCTCTGTAATCGGGATAAATAAAAACTTTCCCCTGATAGAACCAGAGGTTCATTCTATGAAAAGTTAATTGGTTTCAAAAACCTTATTTTTCTTTTCATGAAAAAATTTGAAATCCCTCTGATTTGCGCTGGTTGATAGATCAATTTTGGGAACTCGTGGTAGAGATACTTTTTAAAAGTAAACTCAACCACATTTTAGCCGTAAGAAGTCGCGAGTGAAAAGGCTCTTGTAATATGGTTAAATGACACCTATTTGTCCCATTCTGAAAGTTTAGAGTACAGTCCATTGCTCTGACTAACACCACCTCTTTTACTCAGGAGAAGGAAATTAAACTGATTGTTTTTCATACCTCTTCACTCCCTGTGGACACGGAGTCAGCTGTGAGCTGTGTAAATTTCACAAGGAAATAGAAACCCTGATCGCTGGGAAGCGCCCACTTCCTGATGTCACACCACATGTACACTGACGTTCCTGCAGGGGGCGATGCACTTCCTGCAAAAGGCCCTGGGATGACTCCACTCTGCCCTTGCAGCACGAATGCATCACAGGAAGGAAGGTGTCTGTGTTCTAATAAAACTTTATCTATAAACGCCGAAATCTGAATTTAGTATAATTTTCATATATCACAAAATCTTCTTCTTCTTCTTTTTTTCCCCAACCATTCAAAATGTAAGAACCATTCTTATTTAGCTCGTGGGTCATATAAACACAGGTGATGGGCTAGATTTGGCCCGTGAACTAGAGTTTGCCAACCCCTGAATTACTGAGTTCTTTTGTGTTTCAGGCATTATTCACGTAATTCTCACAAGAACCCTTACAAGGGGTGGGTCATATTATTATGGCCATTTAAGAGATGAGGAAACTGAGGTCCAAAAGGTAGCACAGCCTGGGGTGATGGGGCCAAGATCACAACGTATTTACCTTATTCTTTTCAACTAGTAGTCAATTAGAGATGAAATGTGGAATCTTAAAATGAGAACATTATTGGTAGGGCTAAGCAATTTAAAGCATTTAAAAATGCTTCTTTATTTTCTTGAAAAAATATTTTGTGTTCGCTTGCATCTCTATCTGATTTTGTGTTATCTTTTGGTATCAGTCATTTAACTCTAATTCATGTTATTTTTCTGTTCTAAATTTCACAGTAGAAAGTGAGGCCCTGTCTATTTGCCTGTTAGAGATCTACTCTGTATTTGCATATGCAAGCTGCAAGACACACGGGATTCCTCGGATAGGCAACTACACACAGACATACAAGAAGACGTTTCACTTCAAAAAACATGGAACTTGGAAGCTAACAGATGCTTTGGATTTAACCTGCAGCTTTTAAATTTAAAGTTCCTGGGAAGAAGACTCATGGAGTTCCCCCTTGTAGGGTGCTGAAATAGAGAGTCAGATTTTCAAGAAAATAACCAGTAAACTCATGAGAATTTTCTGGAATTACAAGAGTCCTGAGGTTTACGAGCTAGTAAATTTGGCTCCAGAAAGGGGGAGGGAGAAGGAGGGGAGAGAGAGAAGTAAGGAAGAAGCAAAGAGGGAGACAGGAAGGAGGGAGGGAGGAGAGAGAAAGAAGCAACGGCAGCAACAACGCAGATTCCAAAGCTCTCTCTCCCAACGAGAATCACGACATAGCCATTCCAATTTTTACTCATCACAGACAACATTTCTGGACATATTTGGATTTTTAACTTCTGCTCAGTTCCAGCAATTAAATAAAAGTGAAAACACAAGCCCCGTCCATGGCAAGCAAACAGAGACACCACGGAAGAGCCAAACATATTTTGCTTTGGCCAAATAATAGTGATCAGTTTCTATCTTAAGGAGCTGTGAACTTACATAGCCCACTTATAACATTTTTTCCAAAGACTGCACTTCTTTTAGAGCAGACAGCTGCTGCTTTGGGTCTGACACTCACAAAGCCAATTTGTTCATCTCCCTGGAAGATTTTTTATAATGATACATTTGTGTGATGGCTTACACGGAGCCATCTTCTTAGACACAAATGCACTGTCTTGAAAGTCTTGACCATCACTCTTGGAAATTAAAGGCCCCAAAGAGAGTGAGGTTCAACTTGTGTCTGTCAAGTGTAGACCCAAGGAGTCTGCTCTCCTGCCTGAGAGAATGTCTCACAGCATCTATTGCAGCAATATGCTCTGATGCCTGGTGCAACTACCTGCCCTGAGTACCACCCACGGTTAGTAGAGAATCTAGGTTGCCATGGAAATAAAGGCGAACGAGCAATCAAAGTAAAATGAAGCAGAGAGTGCAGCATCATGTCCCTTAAGGAAGTGACAAGATGTTCTTAGGCTGAGTAGACTCTTTCAGCCCCTAAACGGTAACAAATGCTAAAAATGTGTGCTCTGATTCTGCATTTTATCTGCATGGATTCAATGGGTGTTACAACTATTGATCCAAAGTTATTTCCCCATGGTCACTAATCATGTGAAAGGGTGAAAGAGTCTACAGTGGGTGAATCACACTTGGAGCATGCAAGAACCCATAACCCCAGAGCTGACGTGCCCAGGGGTCCATCACACCAGAGATGACTATGGAATGATTCTGTCATTTCATGTGTAACTTACATTCTCCTCTGCACCTGTGGGGACTGAATCCTCTTTAACTGACTGAAGGGAAGATAAAAACAAAAGCAAGAGTTAGTATGTTACCAAAACCAGGGCTAACGGCTTTCTGGTGCCATTCTTGGACATTGCTTATGCCACCTTGTTCCAAGAAGAACTCAAACGAGGTTTATACAAACATAAACAGTGTAAATTAAATCACGTATTTTAAAATGCAACGAAGGAACAATAAACATACAGATTCAGCCTGAATACAAATGGAGTGATGAGGGGATGTTACAGAAACACAAACGACGCTCTTGGCTGTGGGCAAGTAGTAATAACACCTTTGCCTTGACAGTTCCTGGTAGCTGTTGAAAAGAGGGACCTACGATCTGTCACACGAGATAGTCACTGTTGGGTAAGACGCACAAGCTGCTCAGGAAAATTCTGGTAGTATGTCCAGAGCAATCCATCCCATGATCCTCTGAGAGGAAGTGGGCACTGATGTGATAAGCAGGGTCCTCAGCCTTATCCTGATGGTCAGGCAGTGGCCAGCGTCTGAAGCTGCTTCTTACCAGCCTTCGATGTGGGCCAAGGTCATTGTGCCAAAGAGCAGTCTGGTTAAAGTACTTCTGTGGAGGGCACGGGGGCTGGGGTCCAGCATAGCCAGCTTCAAACCCTGTTAATCCCTGCAGTAATTCTAGCATCTCGGTCCTGTCCCAGATTCTATCAAAGGTCAATGTCACAAAAGTCCTATCGGTTTGCCGAGCTCCATTTCTTGCAGTTGTTCTGACGCATTTTGGAGTGGGTGATTGGTGCTTACGGGCCACTGCGAGACTCACTTGTCAGAGCTGGATTCTCTTCCCAGAAAAGTAAGCTTGAACAAAATATTTTATAAATAACTCCAGGGTGTTCATAAGTAAGTGTCGTTGCTCAGTCGTCTCTGACTCTTGGCGACCCTGTGGACTGTAGCCCACCAGGCTCCTCTGTCGGTGGGATTCTCCAGGCAAGAACACTGGAGCGGGCTGCCAGTGTCCACAGACCCTTGCATTTCCTCTCTTGGCCTCCAGGGCAAGAGCTCTGTCTCTGTCGGTGTTAGTTTCTTTCTTTTTGCCTGTGCTGGCTCTCTGCTGCTGTGCTCCGGCTTCTCTCCAGTCGCGGCGAGCAGGGGCCAGGACTTCTCCCTGCGGTGGCTTCGCTTGTGGCGGATCGTGAGCTTCAGCAGCTGTGGGACGTGGGCTCAGAGGCTTGGCTCCTGGGCTCTAGGGCACAGGCTCAGTAGTTGCTCTGAGGCCTGTGAGATCTTCAGGGATTGAACCTGTGTCTCCTGCACTGGCAGGCGGATTCTTCACCACTGAGCCATCAAGGAAGCCCCATCGATGTTGATTTTGTCCCAAGCTCTGCCTTTATTTTTACCTTGCAAACATGCAGTGTGAGAGAGAAGGGAAGCTGACATTCACAAACACATCCTCTTCACTTGGCGCTTTGTGAACATCATCTGACTTAAAGTGGTCCCAAGCGGACAGTATGCCCGTCTTCACTGACACAGCAAGAAGCAGAAGTACAGACAGCTGGAGCCACTTGATTAGGGTGTACAACTAGGAAATGATGGAAACGGTTCCAAGAGCCAGTTCCCCCTGCCGTGATGACCTGAAGGATCAAAGACAGTTTTTGGTAACTGTGTGAGCTTCTTTCTCTTCTACCAGAGTTTTCTCTCTAGATGAGATCTTCAGATTGGACCACTAATTTCTACTTATCTTCTTCTCACACTAAAGCTTACCTGAGCACAGAAAAATGTCCCTAGAATGGATTGTGGGTTTTCTGGAAGCTTCTGATTGTTGGAAAATCATAGACCATTCAGAAGCGATTGCCAGTAGTGTAGCTGTCTTGCAACCACACCCCTTCTTCCCGAGACCACTCGGGTACTATTAATCCTATGGAAAGGCAAAGAATTAAATGATATTTTAAGCAGATTGCCTCAAACCTGACCCACAAAAGTTTCAAGAGTCAATATATTATCTACATTGAGCTGAAAAAAACCCTCCCACCATGTAAGAACAGCACTTCTGGCTTTCCAGGCTCTCTCTGCTATCCCAGGGGGTTGGAAGGAGACTAGTCCGTGTGCTGGTTTCCTGTGTTGGGAAAGTTCTTGGCCTTTGACGGCTCACTGTTTTCCAGAGGAAGCTAAGAACTGAGGGCAGTTGAGGCTGAGATGCAGAAGGGACGCCTCCGGACAGCGAGGTTTCTGGCATCTTCATTACGGCTCCGCGCATCCTGATCCTTCTAATGTTTCGGGAGCTGGTGTTATAAGTACTGTCTGTTCCGAAAGAAATTGCTGTCTCCTACTTTAAAGCTATGAATGAGTGAGTGAGTGAAGTCGCTCAGTAGTGTCCGACTCTTTGCGACCCCGTGGACTGTAGCCCACCAGGCTCCTCCTTCCATGGGATTCTCCAGGCAAGAATACTGGAGTGGGTTGCCATTCCCTTCTCCAGGGGATCTTCCCGACCCAGGGATGGAACCCAGGTCTCCCATATTGCAGGCAGACGCTTTAACCTCTGAGCCACCAGGGAAGCCCCTTTAAAGCTATAAAGCTATACTACCCAGCAAAACACTCCTTATGTTGGGAATTAGTCCAGTGGACCATTTCTCAAAGTAACTTGCACACTGTTTTCACAATTCTTGACCTGTCCGTGTACCATCTGTATTTACTTGATAGTTTTCTTTATGTTGACTATCTTTTCACTTAAACAAATGTATTTTAAAAGAAAACAGCTTAACATGAATGTCTATCAACGTCCTCCCCGTAACAGAAGAATGTACTAAAACCAACCGCAATGTGTAACGGTGCTCATCAAATTCTAATTATTTTTAAGTCTTTGTTAAAAAGAGAGATCAGCAAGTGTTAACACAACAACAACAACAAAAAGCTTCTTAATACCAAGAAGAGATCTTATAATTAACGTCACCAGAGGAAATGGAACAGAGTGGAAAGAAGATAACTTTGTGTTACGTGAGGGATCAAGTGTTTCGCGTTGTCTCCCGGAGCCATTCAAAACCATCCTGCACTTTCTTGTACTTGCACACTGGCTTATGGCACAACCTTAAAGTTGGGGTAAGTTGACACATCCGGTTAGAAGAAGGACCCCAAACGGGTAGAGAGACACCAGGTTCGTTTCCCGTTAGGGTTCGACACGCGTACGACAGCCTGCTCAGAGCCCAAGTCCCGAGCATCTCGGACCGTGGGGTCAGGTTCAAACTCACTGCTGTGCCTTGCAGCCTCAGGCGCGTCAACCCCGTCTCTCTGAACCTCTGTTCACAAAGCAAACGTGGGCGACTGGACGGTTGTTCTAAGGGACACTCACAGTACCGCCTGTGAAGGGAGAGGCGCGCCCGAGGCAGAGCTGAGTCTCGTCTAGTCTGGGGGCTGGGGTCTGGCCACAGGGCAGCTCCTCCCAGCGCAGACGCCAGGACCTTCCTTTCCACGGGCGTCAGAGACGCTGCAAGGTCTCTGACGGGAAGAACAACTTGAACTATGCTGCAATGAGGCTTCAGTTGTCTACAGTCTTTTCTAGAAGTGAGGGGGTATGGGAGGAGCAGAAATAAAAATTTTAAGAAATGGGAAGAGAACTCATCCGTGGAAGTCAAGGACTCCGGGCGAGCCAGCGTCCTGCAGGGGAAGTATTGGGGAGGATGCCGGGGGTTGGAGAGCCCCTTAGCCAACCCAGCTCAGCTGCCCGAGAGCTGGGCGTGCCCTGGGGAGAAATGGGCTGCCCCGAGCAGCTGCTCCCGGAGCTGAGCTTCACCCAGTTTTCTCCACCGCCTCTCAGGGGCAGGGGAGCGGCGGCAGGCTCCGAGGACATCAGCAAGGCGTGGGTGAGTTGGCATGGACCTTCTCTTGGTGGCTCTGGGGGCGGTGGGGTGGTTTGTGAGTGATCACCAGGAGGAACACAGAGAGGCCTCAGCGGAGCCATGATCACTTTCTTAGAGTCCCAGAAGTATCTGAACGGGGTGAGTAGGCGTGTGGATTCACCTGCTTCAGTGGTGGAACGGCTGGTGTTATGGTGAGATGTGTGAAGCACGGCGCTTGCACAGAGTCTGCGCTCAGTAATGGATGGGCTTTTTGCGAATGCTGGGAAGCAGCTTCATCTAGGCCTATTTGAGCTACTTAAGGCTTTTCTTAGGGAATCCCCCTGCTGTTGATGGGAATGTACCCTGGTGCAGCCCCTATGGAAACAGTGTGGAGCTTCCTCAAAAACTAAAAACAGGGTTGTTATATGACCCAGGAATCCCGCTTCCGGGCATATATGCAGACAAAATTCTAATTCAAAAAGATACATGCACCCTATATTCACAGAAGCACTATTCACAATAGTCAAGACAGGGAAGAGATCTAAACGTCCATCAACAGATGAACGGATAAAGACGATGTAGTACACACACACTGAAATGCTACTCAGTCATAAAAAGAATGAAACACTGCCGTCTGCAACGAGAGAGATGGACCTAGCGATTATCACACTAAGTGAAATAAGTCAGACAGAGATAAACATCATGTGATATCACTTATTGTGGGATCTAAAATATGGCACCAACGAACTTATCAATGAAACAGAAACAGCCTCACAGACACAGAGAGAGACCTGTGGTCACCAAGAGGGAGCAGGGGTGGGCGGGATGGATAAGAAGTTTGGGACTGGCAGATGGACACTATTACACAGAGAACAGAGAAACAGTGAGGTCCTACTCAATAGCTCAGGAGACTATATTCTAGATCCTGTGATACACTGTAACAGAAAAGAATATGATAAAGAATGTATAACATGAAAGTGAAAATATTAGTCGCTCACCTGGTCCAACCCCTTGCAACCCCGTCGACTGTAGCCCACCAGGCTCCTCTGTCCATGGAATTCGCCAGGCAAGAACATGAAGGTGGGTAGCCATTCCCTTCTCCAGCGGATCTTTCTGACCCAGGGATTGAACCTGGGTCTTCCACATTGTAGGCAGACTCTTTACCGTCTCAGCCACCAAGGACACATGTCTAATTGAGCCACTTTGCTGTTTAGCAGAAATTAACTTCAATAAAATACATTTTAAAAAACTTTTCTTGATTAATATCATGTTGCTTTTAAAATTCCCTTATATCTGGCCCAGACATATGGTTGCTCCTGAATCCCTTTGGGAGAGACATTTCTAACACTGTTCTTGGGTTATATTAGGTTCCAGCATTGGAACGGGTAACAGGATGGCGTGACTCTGTTAAAATATGTGACGACTTGCTTCCATCAGAACAGTGGCACATTGAACTTCATTAAACAAAAAGTCCAGGACATCCTACCCTCAGCCCATTGTGCCAGTATTGTGAGATCCTTATTGCTTATATTTTGGATTGCATTAATGAGCCCACCCAGCTCATAAACTTGATCAATGTGCTTCACAGTTTATTGACCAAGTTACAAATAAAAACTCTGAATAAACAGGCCTGAGGCCAGATTCCAGACACCGTCCGAAAGACAGCTTCTTGCATGTGGTTTTGATCCTCTAGTAAACATTCTTTGTTGGCCTGCTTCTCCCCATCTTGTGAACATGCCTCAGATGCAACTCTACAGAACTGAAGAAAAATAGTAATACTAACAAAGATAATAATAAAACCCCATATTATTAGGCTATGTGTTAGGCAGCAGGCTAATATATATTTTTTTGCATTAGTATTCCATGTCAGTTTGCAAAATGGAAGCAGACCCCCTGTAATTTCTAGGCCTCTGTTCCAATACCTATTAAACTTTAGCTTTTATTCTAAAACCATGCCTCCCTTTGAAGTTTGAGGTGTGTCTCTAATTTTCCTTCAAAGCTGACATCCTGGAGCTCACATTTAATGTATATCTGTAACCAGCATGGTTTCCATGTTCAATAACAATGACAGACAAAATCATCCGACAACTTCTGCTTTTTCTCCTCCTCTTTTCCACGCGGCAAAAGCCTACGGGCTGAGGACCCAGCAGGACCAGATTCCAGTTCATGATTTCCACTGCCAGGGAGTATGCTCTGGTGGAGGAAGAGGAGAGACGACTAACTCTTCCATGTTGGGAATATGTGCGGGAAGGGAGTTCAGACAGGAAGGCGAATCGGAGGGCACCGCAACTCACTTCAAAGTGAGTGAAGACAGAATGACTCCAGAATGCAAGGTCCGTCTCAGCACACCAGAGCTGTCAAGTCCCTCAGTCGGAGGAACACGATCAGGCGTGGGGCTGGTGAGCAAACACCCCAAGCGTGGGACTCTCATCCAAACCTCAAAACCAGAAACACTTCCCTCCTTTTCAACCAACTGGACATCCGGCTGTTATCTAGTGAGTTTAAATGTTGTCCAGCTTCGTTAACAACGACAAAAACCCGGTTTGAAATCTAAAGGATCTGGTTTGGACATTTATATTGCTGAGCATAAGGATCTAAACGGCACATGTACTTATCACATAAGCTTGATTTACAAGAGCACCTCTCCTTTAAAGAGCCCCGCAGTCCTTAAAGGAACATTCCCTTAAAATGCTGTCACGTGGCAGCACTTAAGCCAGCAGACAGCCTGTTGCTACTGGGTCTTCCAGAAGCACCATCGGGATCACGCGGCGGCTGTCCTGCGTTCACTGACTTCACGGTAGATCTTAAGGAAGACCTTTTCTATCAGGTCTGAATGCTTAAGGCCCGTCTTTCAAGTGCTTCCATAGTTATCCAGACCTAGGCCAGCCTTTTCTTGGTTTATTTATGTATTTTTTGGCTGCACCGTGCAGCAGGCGGGATCTTAGTTCCCGGACCAGGGATCAAACCCTTGCCCCCGGCACTGGGAGTGTGGAGTCTTAGCCACTGGCCCACCAAGGAAGCACCTATGCTGGGCTTTCTAAACTGGATCCCAGTGGACTCTGGGACTCTGGTTTTGAAACAAATAACCCATGTGAGTCAGAGGAATGTTTAAGTTCTCTTAGTCTACTTGGACCCACCCTGGCTGCCCCCTTGTCTAAACACCCGCAGCATTTGTAACCTCCACAGGTTACACATGTTACACAGATTACACAGGTTACACAGATTACACACTTGACTGTTTGGGAATGAAACTATCACTCATCAAATGCCAGTCACTTTGTATCCATATTCCAACTCCTCCCCCAGATCATGAAAGGTAGGTATCACTTCCTATTTTCAGAGCTGAGGAAAGGGAGGCTTAAAGGGTTTATATTCTTTGCTCTCGTTCAAATAGACAGTCCCTGTCAGAGCTGAGATTTGATTATGTGTCTCTTTGGCTTCAGAGCTCACACTGTTTTTCTACTTCATCATTTGTCTCCCCCAAAGGAAAGTAGGAAAAGAGCCATTTTGAAGATACTCCAAATAAATGCATCATTTACCAACCGCGTGCAGGCACACGCACACACAGGCGTGGGTGTATTAATACACATGCTGTCCCTCCGTGTGGATTTCAAGTCTTTCGATGGCAGCAGATGAGCCTGACCTTCCCTTTGCACCTCACGAGCTGGGGGCCCCAGAAGCCGCACTTGGATGTTTAGACGGTAACCAGCGATGTCGTACCGGGAGGAACGAGAGGGGCGCTGTTCCCTGAGCACTCACTCTGTCTCAGACGCTCTCCACGTAAGTGACGATTCTCGGCACAACACCGTGAGACAGACACAGTCCCTGCAGTGCAGACAGTAAGGGCTCCGAGGGGTCAAATAATTTGCCTAAAGTTACAGAACCCCATCTTCCTGATTCTGGCTGTTATGCCAACTTGCCATCCCCAAGGTTTTTTAATATCAGCTATTGCAATCTTTTCACTCAACAAATGAGGAAAAAGAAACCCAGAGTAAATAACTTTTGCGAGCACAAAAAGTCACAGAGCAAACGGTATCCCAACTACTCCGAAAGGGTGCAGTTAGTCCACATAACTGGACTTAAACATCTTTTTGGCAAGCACAACAAAATGTGCAATTAATTTCCTCAAAGGTTATTTTTGTTTATAATAAGAACTACTTTAGCAATCAAGACTATAAATCAAAATAATGTATAATTTCATACTGAGCCTGTAGGGGAAAATTTCATTTCTGATGTTCCTAATTGCAGACTTAGAGACTTCGAAATTTGTTTATTTAAAAGCTTCTCAATTAAAAGAAAGCAAGCTTAGAGTTACTGGAAATATCAGAATTTTCTAGTGTTTCTCTTTGTTCTCAAAAATTTTACAAGAATGGTTTTATAACTAAATCTTATTCTAATTTTAAAAAGACAAAGACTGCCATTTTGTTTCCTACAAGAAATAAGCTCCTCCAAGAGAATGGAAGCTACTAGACGGCAGCAAGCTGTTCGCTGATATTTTTTCAATGCCTAGGACCTGCGCGCGCGCGCGCGCACGCGCGCGCGCACACACACACACAAACAACTTAGCACAAAGACAGTGATTAAAACGGCTGTTGGATGAGTGAACGCCCCCCTCACTTCCATACGGATCTGTTTTCTCTGCATGCAAGAAGGAAAGACAAGATTAGAGGTGATTTGGTTTTTAGTTTCTCTTAGCTTCACTGTTTGTATGACCTACTAAAGAAAGAAAGCAGCTGCCGGTGGAAAAACCAGTGAGACTAAAATAACGAGCACATGAGTGCCAAGGGGTCCTGACTTATTTTCAATGGGAAGAGCCGCAATTTCAAAGAGGAACCGACCACATCTCTCATAGATGCCAAAGATCAGTAAAGATAGAGCATGGGAGGTTTTCACGTTTAGAAGCTTGCCCAGACTGGCTGGCACAGAGATGCCAGAGTGGGCCTGACCCACGCCGCAACCCTCCGCGCACGTGGGCGAGACGCGGGCTCCTCGGCTGCTCCCTGTGAGCCGCAGGGTCGGGGTTTCACCCACGGCCCTTAGTCCTCACTCATTTCCATGATGCGGGACTCTTGCATTTCACAGGCGAGGAAACCGAGGCTCGTGGAGGTGGGCTGGGACTCGGAGTCTGATGTGACTGCAGATTTTAACCCGTACGTCGGTGCTCCTCAAACTTCCACTGTTCGCCAGCCTCCCGCGTGGTCTCGGCCCCATTGTACACACCCTCTGTGGGACTTCCCTGGTGGCTCAGCGCCAAAGAAGCTGCCTGCCAGTGCCAGAGACGCAGGTCCGATCCTACGGCTGGGAAGACCCCCTGAGGAAGGAAATGGCAACCCACCCCAGTATTCTTGCCTGGAGAACCCCGTGGTCAGAGGAGCCTGGGGTCCTCTGGGGTCTCAGAGTCGGACACGACTGAGCGACTGAACGACAATGCACCGTCTGCGGCAGCTGTGGCCGAGAGGCTCCCATCTCCCTGCGGGCAGGGCAGCCTCTGAGGGTCCCGACTTCAGCGCCCACGACCTCTGCGCTCCCCCCGCTGCTCCTAGTGACCAAGCGCAGAGTTCTGGCGATCCCAACACAGGGCCCCCCGAGTGAGCTCTGCTTGGGCCCCGCTCAGCAGCGCCCTCATCCCGAGGCCTTCCGGCGCGCTCCTCCTGCCGCTCTGCCCCTCCCGGGTCCCGCAGCCTCCGCCCTCCCACTCCTCCCCACGCCCTTTCTCCTCCACAGCGGTTTTCCTCCAACAGACATTCTACACATCAGCTCTGTCTTCACGTCAGCCTCCTGGGGGGACCCCAATCTACTACTGTTTACTCAGCATTGTTACTGCTCAGTCGCTAAGTCACGTCCAACTCCTGCAACCCCACGGACTGCAGCACGCCAGGCTTCCCTGTCCTTCACCATCTCCCGGAGTTTGCTCAGACTCATGTCCATCAAGTCGGTGATGCCATCCAACCGTCTCATCCTCTCTCGTCCCCTTCTCCTGCCCTCAATCTTTCCCAGTATCAGAGTTTTTCTTTCCAAAGAGTTGGCTCTTCCCATCAGGTGGCCAAAGTATTGGAGCTTCAGCATCAGTCCTTCCAATGAATATTTAGGCTTGATTTCCTTATTAGCATTAGTACCATTAACTATGTAACTATTTCCTTGGATAATTTTTTTTTTCCAGCTGCAGCCCGTGGCATGAGGGATCCTTGTTCCCTGAGCAGAGATTGACCCCTCACCCCCTGCTTTGGAAGTAGAGTCTTAACCACCAGACGCCAGGGAGGTCCCCCTCCTTGGATTACTTTTTTAAACTAAATACATGTAACTTCAGCTTGAGCAAAATATATGTTAAGTCTTGAGCTTATTTAATGGCTAGTTTTATTTTTCCTAATATATTTTGAATAACACATATGATTATTGAAGTAAAAATGTTTGAACATGAGCCACTTAAATCTATCCCTTGCCACCACTATATGGATGTAACTTGCTTGGAAACTGTTCCCTTCATTATAGTGCTGATAAAATATTTTGTTAAAGAAAAAAGAGAGAGAAGTCAATGATAAAGGAGAATTAGGACGGATCTGCCAAGTGATATCACTCAAAGTTTTCATTAAGTATTAGTGCTTGTGTTCTGGGAAGAACCCAGAAGGGAGATTTCTGTACAATGGAAAACAAACGGGAAAAGGTTTCAGAAATCCCGCGGGATTCTGGACAAGAGAAGAAACCGAACACCCAGCGGCATCCGTACTCACCGCCTTCCTGGCACCGTGCCCCAAGACGCACAGATGTGCCATTGGAATTGCTCAATGGGCGATTCCAGCTCTATTTCACACTCCCCCTCCCCTGATCTCTTGCTCATCTTTGGCCACATTTAAAGCAGGCAAGAGCTCTGGACACGTGTGGCAGCTGAGGTTTGCTCAGCAGGAGGATCACGGAATAGCTCTCAGCGCCAGTCAGCGTGCCCACCTCGCTTCCTCGCTCGGCACCTTCACTCTACAGGGAGAACGCAGACAGCGGTTTGCGAGTTCCCCTCCCAGGACACGCTGTGTGCCTGCCCTGGTGGGGAACTGGTGGACGGCTGTGGTTCTCCAACGGGAGAGCGAGGTCTCGGGCTGCTGTCGGCCGAGCCTCTGCGGCTGGGGGAGGAAGGATGGAACGTCGCGAGGCGGTCCACGGCGCCAGGGCAGGAAGAAACCTGAGGACCCCCCCCCCCCCCCACCACCGCGCTAGAAAGAAGGCGACTCACGGAAGACCACGGCCCTCTGTCCCGAACCGGAGTCATTCCAAGAAGGAAAATTCTACGTGTTCATTTCCTTTTCTTTCCCACAAAACACATGCTTGCAACATGACAGACATTGCATTTTTCTCATGGAGTGAGTTACAAGTCTTCAGCTCAGTGGTGAGTTGAGTCAGTTTGAAGAAGAAACTCCATGCATCATTGAATACCGTGGCTAGCCAACCAGAAACCATTTCTCCAGTCATCCCGGCCCCAGGGACTCCCCTAATCTGGAGACTAGGACTTACCTTTTTCCAGAACAGTTTGCCCAGAGGCAGAGAGCTGGGGCCCCCTTTTTCCTTCGCACCCTCCTTCGCTGTTTCAGCCGATGTAGAATTCTTGGCGGCCCCCTGGGGCTCCTGGAGCTGAACGTTGGCTTTGTCTGACTTGAGGTTGGCTGAAGGGGCGGGTGACTTTTCCTCGCCCTATGAAAGTTACAAAAAATGTTAATCATCGCAGGATTTCAAAAGCGAAAGAGCTCTTTTTTACAAACATGGGCTGAGGCTATGCACGTTAAGTTTCCCCTTTCACAACTTTCTGTATTTTCCAAATATTCTATGTGGTTGTGGATTTGTGTTAAAATCTTGGGAAAAGTCCAGATATTTCTCTCTCTCAAAAAATATAGAACCATTATGTATCATATTTATGTAAGTAACACATTAGGGCTCAAGGTGAGGGAAAGCAGCGCTTGGCTGTTAGAATGTTAGTCTGAGCTGAGTCCATGGGTCTTCTTTGGACTGTGGTCTCTGCAAAAAAAATGTTTCTGAAAGTGCATCTGCAACACACTCATGTTTGTTTATGAGATAAAGATGTATTGTCTTACTGATCCAAAATCTGAAATGAAAGATGGGTTCTAATACATCTGCTTTTGAAGAGAAGTGCTCACGTTCGGCTCTCACTCTGCTTGAGAGGTCACTGCAGGCAGCGGCCCCAACCTCGCTGGCCCCAAGGACTGGTTCGCGGAAGACAATTTTCCCGCAGACCGGGGTTGGGGGCAAGGTTTCGGGATGGTTCAGGTGCATTACGTTTACTCTGTGCTTCATTTCTATTGTTATTATATTGTGATATACGATGAAATAATTTCGCAACTCGCTTGCTACTCACTCATGGGTTTTGACATGTCTGCGAGCAACTGATCTGTTGGGTCGCTGTGCGGTCGGACCTCCCTGCTGAGGGTCATGGGTGTCTGCAGCGGCTCCGCTGGCTCAGCTCCCGGGCTCAGCCCCTGCTCAGGCCGTCGGGCATGAGGCTCTCTCTCATAAGGAGCACCCCACCCAGACCCTCGCGGGCTCTAGCTTCCATGAGAGTCTGGTGCCGCTGCTGACCTGGTAAGAGGCAGAGCTCAGGCAGCCGTGCAGGCGACGGGAGTCGCTGTAAGTACAGATGAAGCTTCACTCGCCCACCGCCGCTCACCTCCTGCTATGTGGCCTGGTTCTTAGCAGGCCACGGATGGGTCCCAGCCCTCGGCCTGGTGGCTACGGACCCCTGACTACAGTCATCTGTAGTCTACAGACATCTAAAGATCTGACATCTACAGCGTTTGTGTAAGGCACTCGGGACAGAGGTTTAGGTCTGACGAGCCATCACAAGCCCCATTTCTCCACTTGTAGACGCAGCCTCCTCGTCTAAAGTAGATGCCAGTGGGTGGATGGTAACTGAGAGGGAACTGCAAACGCGACTTGTTCAGGCCCTGGGCCTCCCCGCCCCCCACCGTCTCCCCACCCCTCCTCCTTCCCTCCCCTCACTGAGCAGCCAGACCGCCGTGCAGCGCGGGGCCACCTGCCCTCCTCGGCGACTGGGCTGTTACATCCATGCTCTCACGGGGCAGGGGAAGAGCTGGGAGGTTTACAGTCTCTGGATCTCGACACAAGTGAGCACCGTGTGAAAAATTCTAACGCTGGGCTCACCTGGCCTAACCTCGTCATCGTACGCGTCTTCATTTTAACGCTCCTTGATCCAGGGGCTCATGACACAACCCTTTAAATCCCCAGGGATGTCAGATCTTTGATTACATTTTCTGATTAAATGGAAAAAAAAGTCTGAGAGTAAAAACACAGTGCGGAAACATTCAAAGCTTTCAGAGTATTTCTGATGTTGGAAAGAGTCTTAGAGACCATCCAGCCCCATGCCTGAATTTTCATGAAGCGGGAAACCGAGGTCTGTGACCCGCCTGACTAACCAGGGGCACAGTCTGGCCTTAGATCGGACTTTCCTCTCTGACCTGGCGCTCTCCCCACACTGCACAGTACCTCTCCGAAGAAAGTTCACAAATCACTGAACTTCACTGTCAGACGCAAGGCACAATATCTTCTGTACTGACTTTTTTTGATACTAAAAGGGAGTCATTTACGGAGCAGATTCTACATTTGAATCAGGAGCTAAAGGGCCAATGTATAGAAATGACTTTTGTGACAGGTGATCCTGGAATAATCCCAGTTCCATTTAAGAGTGTATAAAACTGCATAAAGCTGGGGTTTAAAATAACCTCTGCCTTGTATCAACAATGCGATCAAACTGGCTGGGCTCAGGCGGTTCTGCATTTATGCATGTTCCAAACAGTCTGGGACCCCTGGTGCTGTTTTTAGATCTAAGTGGTAATTAAATTAACGAGGACTGGTTGAAGGGGAAGTGCCCTCCACCAACTAGCTTGCTGTCTTTTTCAGAAAATAGGAAGGAGGTATTATGATGTATGCATTTACTCATGAAAAATGCGATCGACCGCCTTCTCTGACCTGTGACAGATACTGAGTCCTGGGGTGATGTGTTCTCATGAAGAGACAGAGATACCAAACAAGTAATTCCACAGGTGAACGTAAAATTTCAACTATGATAAGTGCTACAGGGTAGAGGGAAGGATTTGGTGCTAAAAAAAAAAAAAAAAAAGGAGGGGGTTGCTAAACTAGATCTACCATGACAGACGAGATCAGGCGCGTTCAGGGTGGTGTGGCCATAGACTAGATCTACCACGACAGTCAGGAAAGCTTGACCGAGGAAAGGATGCTGTGCTGTGATCTGAAGGGCGACTAGAAATTAACTGGGGGAGAGGGGAGGAGGCCCCTGGCACAGGGAACGGCGTACACCCAGAGCCCTCAGCCAGCACCAGAGGCCAGGACAGAAGCAGGAGCAGCAGGAGCGGCCAGGCACGGTCCCCACCATCAACTCCACTTCCGCTCTCCCGGGAAAATCCCCATTTGCTCGAGGGGTCTGTTTTTAGACCAAGAATCTGGGGTGAGGCGGGGCTGACCTCACCTCCATCTCTTAGCAAGCACTGTTGTTGGCTTAAGTAACTCATCGGTCCTGCTCACGTCACTACAGAACATGCTCCATCACTCAGTGGGTCCCACACTGTTTTGATTTAAATGCCGCTGCCTTGCTTCCTCTACTGGGAGGCCGTGTTACCTGCCCTTCACAGCTGCTCAGCCTGCTCAGTCAAAGCCGCATGGGAGCTACAAGAAAAAGCTTGGTTCTGGAGTTCCAGAATTCTACCAGGGCAGGTCTAGTTGCTAAGCCCACAAGACACCTCTGATTTGGCTGGTTTTGCCTCCTTCCCTCAGCCTCCTGTCTCCCTCAGCCCCTTGAAGAGGGGACTATGGTCCTAGGGAACTGGGCAAAGAGATGTCCAACTTTTAACTCTGATGTAACAGCGACAGACGGTACCGGTGCCCAGCACCATTCTAAGCCACTGAATGTTGTAACGACAGGCTGGTGAGGAAGGCAGGAATGACTGTGTCCACACTAGTGGTAAAGAAACCGCCTGCTGATGTGGGAGACACAGGAGACGCAGGTTCGACCCCTGAGTCGGGAAGATCCCCTGGAGAAGGAAATGGCAACCCACTCCAGTATTCTTGCCTGGGAAATCCCATGGACAGAGGAGTCTGGTGGGCTACAGTCCATAGGGTTGCAAGAGTTGGACGTGACTAAGCAACAGAGCATGCACGCATGCATTATAGTCAGGGGAGTTTTGGTCCCAGGTGGATAAATAAGTTGCCTGTGATTGCACTGCTAAGGGGACAGAGCTGCCCTCTGAATCCAGGGCGGGTGATCCTCAAACCTGGACCTTCAGTCCCACGTCTCCTGCATGTAGGCAGATTCTTCACCACTGAGCCACCAGGAAGCTCATACTAGATGTGCAGCAATATAACTAATGTACTAATGTAACTGTTGGCTGTGCATCTCTCTGGCCAGACTGTGTGCTCTGAGAAGGTACGAGCTGTTATGTCTTAGTCACCGTTACATCCCTATATCCCATTAGATCCTGTGTGTGACTCAAAACGGGTATTGAATAAATACCAAATTAACTGATGACGGGGATCACAGGGAGAGACCTGCGCAGCATCATGCCACGCCACGTTTCCGCCCATCCGCCCCCTCGTACCGCGCTGTAGAGTCACAGGCTGCCATGAGTCATCCTCTCCCCGCCCACACACCTCCTCGCTTCCCAGAGAAGTGTCCCAAATGGTGTTCTGCCAGCATCAACCAAATTCACACTCTTTGTTTGTGTTACGGTGGAGACTACGAAAGTTCTATCCATGTTTTTTGGAGAAAATCTCCTGAGTAGGGTTGCCAGATTTAGAAAATAACAGTGAGACCATGGGATGTCCTGTTAAATCTGAATTTCAGACCAAGAAAGGATAATTTTTTTGCCTGAGGATGTCCCAAATATTGCCTGGGACATACTTATTTTTATACTAAAAAATTAGTTGCCATTTACATGAAACTGAGTTGAACTGGGTACCTGTTATTTGTCTGACAACCTACTTGCGAAATTCTAATGTATTAGAATTGGAGGTTGCGTATCAGACGACCTTACCTTCCTCTGCAGTACGTTTTCATCTTCTTTCCACATTTGGGTGTGGAAGAGGGGAAGTGTTAGTAAGATGTAAACACTGAACCAAGAACCAGAAAACAGCGAATGTGTGGCAGAAGCGTATGAATCCTGTGAGGTGGTTGCTGACGTTCTACTGTCTAACCGACAGAGTAAGCACTGACCACACCAGAGCTGGGAAGGGAATGTTTCTGGGCGCAGCAAAGACTCTAAATCCACGTCCTTCGTGCGCACGGTCACGTTCAGCGTCTGCAGGACGTGTAACAGTTTTATGCCGAAGCATCACGTGTGATTAAGCCAAGAGAAAAAAGATTCAGATTCAGCAAAGAAACGCTGACCTCCTTATTATTTATAGCAACAAACTTATTCCACTGATTAACTCCAGGCTTCTCCATTCTTTTAAACTAAGAAAATCCTTTTTATAAGAAGGAAAATTGATCTATAAAGAAACAAACCTAGGAGTTAACGAGGATTGGTAGTCCTTATATTCTTTCAGAGCAAAACTAGAAGGTAATGTTTTATCCTGAGTTTGCTTGTATGAGGTCTTCTTTTTGGTCCTGGCTCAGAATGAACTTGAGGAGGAGGAGCATTACACCTCCCCGAATCAGGCACCAAGGTTCACTGAGAGACTCTGGCTAGTCTCCTGTTTGAGTGGCACTATTTTCCTATCTTTTTGGATGACTGAACAATCCACTGAGGAAAAGTCAAACACTTTCTGAGGCAGGAAGGTAAAACCCAATGAGGCCCACCAAACTGCCGTTAATGAGAGGAAAGAATGTCTGGGACTTGTCCCTTTAAATGACGTAAAACAACAGACAGAACGAGACTCGAGGCAAAACCTCCCTAACCTTCCGTCTGCTGGACAGAAGCCCAGCAAGCGTCGCCACTTCTGCCTCACCCAGGAGTCCTGGAGTCCTCCCCTTTCCCCACAGGCAACGAGGGCAGGAAGTGAGACCCAGGGTTTGGGGAACCCCTGGGAATACTGAGTACTGAATACTTGGGTGGTCCATGTGTGGGAGGGGAAGAGACTCCAGAACTCAGCAGGGCATGAAATGAATGTCACGAGACGGCGATCTGCCAGGGGGTGGTGGGCAGTCATATGTGTCTTAAACTTCCAAGGCTCCCTCCTCACAGAAGCTCCCTGTTTGGGAATTCAGCCAGATTCCTTTGCCCCAGTCTCTGACCCGTTCCACGAGCAGTTACCAAATTGTCTACCGCGTACGGTAGTACTGCTTTTTAATCTCCCCTCCCCCACTGCAGTATCTCTCATCTGCCCCCTTCTCTTTTTACAGAACAAAATAACCCTGTCGGGAAATCGAAGGGTGGCTTCATAACATAGCTTGTTTATGCAAATATAGATTCAGCCAGGAGAGCTTTCTGTGGAGCTCTTATTTGCATACACAGTCCAGGGACTCTAATATCCAGCTGGGGACGTTTTTAAAACAAGCTCATTCAACTTCGTGGAGAATGGTGGACATATTGAACAACTTTAGAAGCATGCTGACCCAAGTCAAGGGTCCGTTTAATTGATGGTTTTAGACAAATACTGGCATTTTCTTAGACATGAGAAGAATGAAATCTCCAAAACCGACTTCTCTGTCATCTTCACTTCTCAAGAACGTGGACACAGAGTTGGTTCTGCCTTCATTCATTGTTTGCTGTGCCTGGGATTCCACTTGGGTTCAGCATAAGTTTAGTTAATGCGGGAAGAGATGGCACAGAGCACGAGAAGAAAAAATCCTGAGGTTAGAAAAATGTTTCCCAAAGTGTAGAAAGCAGACCATTGGTGGGATGAGAGATGGCTTTGGGTTGAGCCAAGATGTGATATTAAATAATATTAAAACCGTGAAAATACTTATCCTTTTTCAATTCTCATCTTTGTAAGACAATTCAGGAGGAAATCTCAGTCTGGTTCTGGTAGAGAAATCTTTAACATTTCCCTACCGTTGGCTAAGTGCCTTTTCATGAAGTTAGAAAGGCAAAAGAGTCAGTGCTTAACATGAGCCAGGTAGCTAGAAGGTAATATATTCTTTACTGCTTAATATAATGGTACCTTCTTCTTATGAAAAATGATTCTGCTTTTCCAAGTATGATGTAATGTCAAGTTTCTTTTCAAGATAACTTTAAATAAGGAGTAAGTCAATTTCAATATAAAAATATCAAATAAATATGAAAGTCATTCGGTCATGTCCGACTCTTTGCAACCCCATGGACTATACAGTTCATGGAATTCTCTAGGCCAGAATACTGGAGTGGGTAGCTGTTCCCTTCTTCAGGGGATCCTCCCAACCCAGGCATCGAACCCAGGTCTCCCACACTGCAGGCAGATTCTTTCCCAGCTGAGCCACCAGGGGAGCCCCAAGTAAACAGGGGTATATCTCAAAAATGATGAGGGAGATATGCAAGCATTCAACATTTGGGAAACATTGGGTTAGAAGAAATAATCTTAGAACCCTGGTCCACACTAGTAATTTGAGATGTTTATAAATATGAGGACTTAAAAAAATCACTGAAAATTGTCTCACATAATATTTAATTTCCCTCTAATAAGCCCCACCACCCAAGGCTCTGTCTTCACTGAAGAGGAGCTGGGTGGACACAGGATGTGCAGGTAAGCCACGGAATGAAGACCAGGGTTCTTTTTCCCCCTCCTAGTTTAACGAGATACAGACCTTATTCCTAAAGAATTTTCTAAAGGCGAGTCCCAGCCTGGGGCTGTGCAGGTGCTTTTTCTTGGCGCCTTTAGCCTGGACCTCGGAGGTCTTCTGCCCGGCTTGTCCATCAGAGACACTTTCTCCCTTAGATGCCTTTCGGGCAACAGCAGTCACAGCTCAGAACTTTGTTTTTAAACAAAATCCATTTTTCTCTTTTGATTTTAAGTGCGGTAATCCTGGTTGCCAATAATCTACTTGATACATCACCCCCATCTCCCAATCACATGACATCATCTGAACGCTTATCTTTGTCAAACTCTCAGAGATGATTTGTTAAAGAGCATTGTCACCATCTATTTTTGTTACACGGTGATTTTCAACATAGTAACCTATTTAAATGACCCAGATTAAGGCAACTCCATCTGCTAAAGACAATGACAAGATATTTAAGCTTTGTCTATAGGTCATGAAATAACCAGGTGAAAAAATTTTTTTAAATGAAGAACAGAATGCAGTCCCTACTGATGGCTTTAAATATCTAAATGCTATTGTCATGTGAAAAAGAAAAAAAGACATATACCTGAAGATAAACAACTTATTTTTGCATCCTGGACTCAAGGCAAATCCTGTCACTGAGTGGCTTTCGTTCTCAAACTGATCTCCCCTTTTTTGGTATTAGAAACTTCAGGGGAGCAGCAGTACCCACAAAAGATTCAACTGATTTCAAGATGGGCAGATCCCCTGGGCAAAAGATGTTTCTAGAATGAGCCAGTCCTCCGAGCCAAAATGAGATGAAATTGGGACTAAAATAGCCCAGTTACAATCATTCAGAACTGCTGACTCAAGTCACAAGTGCCGGGGGATTTTGAGTGTGCTAAAAATTGCCCAGGGCCAAGTGAGAAGATGGACAAAGGTTTCAAAGGCATGAATCTAAGAACTTCAGTAGAAAACATGTCCAGGGGGCAAGCGTGAGAACCAGGTCGGAAGGTCTGTTTGTGGGTGTCACGGGCACCCTACATTCACAAAACCCTCTTTTGAGATCCAGCTGCCTCAGTAATGAACCCACCCCTCTCTGGGCAGAACCATGAGATTTTATCACTTAGGTACTTTCTGCTGGGACCACATTCTAGGTGAGGCAGGAGCAGCGGATGAGAGGGAGGGCACCAGGTCACTCGGAAAGCCACACATCACACCCACACACCCACTGTTTTCAAACAATGCAAGACGCAGAACCCAAAGAGAAACTCGTGGACCCAACCATTCACTGAACTTGACCCTAGCGGCCTTGTAGCAAATAAATAACTTTATAGGGAAATGTATGTAGATGCCTCAGATATATCTTTTTTCCCAATGGAAGAAGAAAATTCTAGAGGAACCAATCAACACAAGGCAAATGTAATCCTGGTGTTCAATCTGTCCTGCAGGGATTAGGGAAATAGGAATCACCTACATTTGAACAGAGCTCCCTGGGTTTACCAGGCATGGTCACACCTTCCTTCTGTGCTGGGGGTGGGGAGACAGGAGTTTTATTGCCTCGGTTTTACGGATGTGGAAATTTGGGCTCACATGGCTTAGGGTCACATAGCCTTTAAGTAGCAGGACTGTGGCTTGAACACAGGTCTTCTGAGAAGACAAATTCTAGGATCCTTTGCATAGCTCAGCCCCTTCAAATACGGGAAGCAGCTGGACCAAGCTGGCCGAGCCGTTTGGGGGTCCCATGGTCTTTCAAAGCACTTTCAGTCACAAAAAGGAGGACACGAGACACCCCTCTGTCACCAAGGTAAGTTTCCTCATGATTCCCGGGAAATTCACACCACGTGTCCTGCTAAAGAAAACCGGCTCTGTTGGCTGTGAAGGGAAAACATCTCTAGAAAGTCGTCGCTCCAGACAAAATGTATTTTGAAGGGAACCAGCTGAATTTCTAGGATGACAGCGAAAAAGTGCATGCTCTCCAGGGCGTACTAACCCCTCCATTTGCCAGGGTCAACTCGTGACTGCTTCATGTCACCAAGCAATTGCCATCACAGTAGAGACTGATTTTTTTTTTTTCAAATGACATGAAAACCAAAGCAGGACATCGTTTTTAAAAACCAAAAGTCTGGAGGCTTCCATCTGCTTTAAACTGAGTCCCACCGCTTCCTCACTTCCAGTGGCGTTGACTCTATTCCCTGGGTCTCTCCATACACAACGAAAAAGACTAAGGTGATATATAATTATTAATGGTCTGTTCTGATTCTGTGTAAGAAATTGGTTTTTGTGACATTATTTAGCTACAATCGGCACATATTTCAAGTTTTCCACCAAAATTTTCATTAAAATACCATTAACATAAATGAAACATTTTAAAGACAACCTAATGGTGGCATTAAACTGCTAAATATGTATACATGTATCTACACACACACATAAAATTCAAAAAACAAAGATGACATAAACCCAAATCCAGTTCCACACACAAACCCAAACATAAACATACTTCAGGCTACCTACCGTGTCTTCCAGATCTTTTTTTGTTTCAGCTTTGTTAGGTGAAACCTTAAAAGTTCAAAAAAAAAACCAAAAACAAATGTTACAAACCATAGCTCTTTAGGGTGATTTTCTTTCTTTCTTTTCTCTCTTTTTCCTTTTTTTTTTTTGGCCATGGTGCAGAATCATAGTTCCCCGACCAGGTATTGAACCCAGGGGCCCACAGTGAAAGCATCAAGTCCTAAACACTGGGACCCCAGGGAAGTCCTTATTTCATATTTTTATTTAACATGGTCCAGTTTACTCTACAGGTAAGGAATATAATAAGAAATCCTGGTAATGCCTAGGTATAGAAAAGTTAATAAAGTTAATATGTTATAGTGTAATGCATCAGATCTTATACATTCACCCAGAGCTTGATCACATTCAAGACCGTCTCCTAGAACGCCACAGACTTTCCAACAAGTCTCCCACTAATCCAAGCAAACATACAGCCCTTTGGTGTTTGTCACACACTCTGTTGATTTTCTTCTGTTTCATCTTTTGAAGCTGGTCTTGGTCTTTGGAAACAGCCCAAACGCTTGGCGCTGTCTGTTTGATTATGCACTCACTCAGCCCTTTTCTGAGTGTCTGGCACGCGCCAAGCCGCGGGCTCTGAAGAGGCAGAGATGAGCAAGCAACGCAAGGCGGGGCTCCCTGCCTTGACCCAGTGAGAGCTTTAGACGTAACAAGATAGAAAGTGACCTCTACAGTTCGATTTGCCATTTGAGGGGCAAAAACGCTGTGACAGGTCAGCAACTCAAGGAAGTTTTTTCCAATTATTTCTATGATCAATGAGCATAAGACACCAGCTGTGGCAGAGTTCCATGACCACATGGCTCACGTTGTATTGAAAGCAAGAGGAGAGGGGGCGGCAGAGGATGAGATGGCTAAATAGCATCACTGCCTCAACGGACACGAATCTGAGCAAACTCCAGGAGATGGTGAAGGACGGGGAGGGAGCCTGGCGTGCTGCAGTCCGTGGGGTCGCAGAGTCGGACACGACTTCGCGACTGAACAACAGCATGTCGTATAGTTTGGTCGCCTGCCGTGCGTCTCACAGTTGCCAGCAGTGAAGACTCCTTCACGCAAAGTCAATTCCCTTCTGAAACACCTTGTCCCTGTTCTCCAGGGTCTGGCTACATCAAGATGACACCCCATTTAGAACCATGCCCTTCACGTCTGTGTCATTCTTAGAACTAGCAAAACTTTCTTGCAATAGAACGTAGGAATAGAATAGAAAAGGAGAGGCAGTTACTCACCAGGGTTTTAAAGAAGCTCATGATGGAGCTGTCCTCTGCCTGGGTGTCCTTTGCAACTTCCAGCTGCTCACGGTCCCCGGGGACAGATCGACTCACAGCTGGGACTTCCTGTCCTCCCCTTCCCTCGCCGTCAACTATGTCCTAGGATTGAGACACAGTTTTCGCGGTTGCAACTTGTTGAATGTGGACTCTCAAAGTAATATTTTTGCTTCCCGCCTCTTTCTCCCTTACCCGCTAATTCCAGCCATACTTTTTCTGCCCACGGGGGTGCAGAACAATCAGGGGCTTATGAGAGTCACTCTTCCTTCCCCGCCCCCTCTCTCTAACAGAATCAGCATCTGCAGTCCGTCGGAGGGACATTGTTCGGAGCCAGAGGCGAGCAAACACAGCAGGGCGCGGTGTGTCCCGAACAAAAACCCTTTTCTCCCAGCTCTGCAGAAAGGTTGTGCGTGAAGCCAAGCACTCTGTGGTCCCCCAGTCTGATCACGGAAGATGCTTCTATCTGGTTTCCCACCATCCCCAGTGGACTGTATCAACTAAGGAACACAATGATGTTTTAGAATAACAATCCCGTCTTCAGGATCTGGGAGTTTATTGGTGAAAAGCTGGGATACAGGGGTGGACTTCCTTTTCTAATCCATCCAGGATGGCAGGATGCTTGCCAAAATGGCCTCTATTGTTTTCTTCACTCCCACGACCTTGGGCCAAGCCAGGTTACCTCAAACCCATCCATTCTGCAGGCTTGGGCTCAAGTCTACTTTCTTCACTGAAGTCTTTCTTGGTCAAGCATGCACAGGACCTGTTCCCTTCTCTGGGTTTCTAGATCACTTCCCGGGGCAGAATCACTTGGCATATAGGTTAGCCTAACGCCAAGGACCAAGCCAGAAGAGTCTGCATCAGAAATGGGGCTTTCTTGGGAACTTCCCTGATGGTCCAGTGGTTAAGACTCAGCACTTCCAACACAGGAGGCGTGGGTTTGATTCCTGGTTGGGAACTAAGATCCCACATGCTGCACGGTGTGGCCAAATAAAGAATGGGGTGCTTTTTTTTTTTTTTTTTTTGAACAGCTTTAAAAATATATAAACACATTTTGGTGAATATTTTAAAAGGTAATAATAATGTGTGTATTCCACACAGAGTTTTCCTCAGTTCCAGAGCTCTCTCTAAATGGAGCAGTGCTTCCTGTGAAATGCCTCTGAAAGAGCTGGAACTTCATAAAACCCAACGTCGATCAGAGCCGCAGCTCTAAGTTCTCAGCTTTTCTAGTTCATTCCAGGCAAAAAGAATTTTACCTGGGAAGAGATGCCCTTTTAAACAGGTTCTAACATAACTTCTCGTTCATGCTGTGTGCTATGCTAAGTCGTGTCTGACTCTTTGAGACCCCGTGGACTGTAGCCCGCTAGGCTCCTCTGTCCATGGGATTCTCCAGGCAAAAATACTGGAGTGGGTTGCCATGCCCTTCTCCAGGGGATCTTC
Organism: Dama dama; assembly: GCF_033118175.1. Classification (NCBI taxonomy): domain Eukaryota; kingdom Metazoa; phylum Chordata; class Mammalia; order Artiodactyla; family Cervidae; genus Dama; species Dama dama. The sequence goes on from NC_083703.1 coordinate 81,111,632, forward strand.
CTGACCCGGGGATTGAACCTGTGTCTCTTACGTCCCCTGCACTGGCAAGGGGATTCTTTACCACTAGTGCCCCCTGGGAAGCCCTTTCCTGTTCATATTAGAACTCTAAAATGAGTTGAACTTTTGATAATTCCAAGGTATAATTCAGATCCAGGTTCTTAAGTAGGTTGATAAGAAGGCTGGCCAGAAATTTTGTGTCTAGCAGATGAGTGGCTTCCCAGGTGCACGCTAGTGGTAAAGAACCCCCCACCAATGCAAGAGATGAAAGAGACATGGCCTCAATCCCTGGGTTGGGAAGATCCCCTGGAAAAGGCAATGGCAACCCACTCCAGTATCCTTGCCTGGGAAAACCCATGGACAGAGGAGCCTGGCGGACTACAGTCCATGGGGCTGCAGAGTCGGACATGACCGAAGCGACCTAGCACTTGGAAAGTGGGGCGCCTGTGTGGGGGATGGTTTGATTTCAGGTGGTGCACATACACGGACACACACAGATGCATGAAGTTATTCTTTAGGAGTGTTTGGGAACATACTTCTTTGGTACATGAACAGTTTTGCTTGGATAGAGTTGAGTAGAAAAACTTTAACTGAAATACTAAATAAAAAAAAAATTACATAAATCATCAAACAGGTGTGTTTAAGATGAGCCAGCATGGATGTGCTACCAGGACTAAATCTAAGGAAGTGCCCCACCAGGCCTGCTGGAGCTGATGCTCAGAGAGTTACGTATTTCCACCCACTCATTCATTCACCTTCATTCAGTAACTTGGTGGGAGGAGGGGAATCCTGACCACGTGCAAGCTGCAGAGAGGCCGCGTGGCGTGAGTGCCGCCTGGAGCCAGCCCGCCCAGACCCCGCCCCGGACCCCGCCCCAGACTCCGCCCCAGACCCCGCCCCGGACTCCGCCCCGGACTCCGCCCAAGACCCCGCCCCGGACCCCGCCCCGGACTCCGCCCAAGACCCCGCCCCGGACTCCGCCCAGACTCCGCCCCGGACTCCACCCCAGACTCCGCCCCAGACTCCGCCCCGGACTCCGCCCTCTGCTCCACAGTTCACACCCCTGCCTTCGCGGGCGTGTTCCCTGACGTCCGTGCCAGGACGTGCTCCTGGGCCAAAAGAGCAGCAGCTGCCTCTGAGGGTCGTCGGGGTGTCGGTGGGATGATCCGTCTAGAGGGTTTAGCGCGTGTGTAGCACATAGTGTCGTTTTGCCGTCTAGTCGCTAAGTCGTGTCTGACTCTTTGTGACCCCACGGACCGCAGCACGCCAGGCTCCCCTGTCCCCCACTATTGCTCAAACTCATGTCCACTGAGTCGGTGATGCCATCCAGCCATTTCATCCTCTGTCCTCCCCTTCTCCTCCTGCCTCAATCTTTCCCAGGATCAGGGTCTTTTCTAAGGAGTCAGTTCTTCGCATGAAGTGGTCAAAGTATTGCAGTTTCAGCTTCAGCATCAGTCCTTCCAATGAACACCTAGGACTGATCTCCTTTAGGATGGACTGGCTGGATCTCCTTGCATCCAGGGGACTCTCAAGAGTCTTCTCCAACACCACAGTTCAAAAGCATCAAGTTCACAGTAAATAGTAAGTGCTGTTACTGTCATCATTCCTGTTGAGTTACTGAGCCTCATCCTGAGCCTCTCTAGAAGTGCTAACAGTCTCACAGTGGATAAAGGCCGACAGAGAAGGAGAAGAACTTGGGTAAAAGGTTACGTGAATCCGACGAGCCCACTTAGCTGCCATTCAGAATCAGCCGAGCAGCAGTTTAAACCCGTGTTAACACCCAGACGCTCCTTGAACCAATCTGATCAGACTGTCTGGAGGTGAGGCTCAGGCACTATTATTTTTAGAGCCTCTGGGTGATTCCAACGTGCATCAAGGTTGAGAACAGCTGGGCTGGAGGGATGAGGAAGGGTTGAAGATGGAGCAGCATCTGCCCTTGGCCCTGGAGCCTGGGCTGCGGGTGGACACGTGGGGTGGGGAGGGCTGGGGTGGAGAGGAGTTTCAGACGGCGGGAAGGCCACGAGGAAAGGAAAGGATGAGGAGGGGACCTGGGCGGGAAGGTCTTAAGGGGCAGGTTATTCAGTTCGACTGAGATCCAGGGGGAAGACAGGCTTCCCAGGCAGCTCAATGGTAAAGAACCCGCCTGCAATGCAGAAGACCACAGTTTGATTCCTGGGCTGGGAAGATCTTCTGGAGGAGGGACAGGCTACCCACTCCAGTATTCTGGGGCTTCCCTGGTGGTTCAGCTGGTAAAGAATCCACCTGCAATGTGGGAGACCTGGGTTCAATCCCTGGGTTTGGAAGATCCCCCGGAGAAGGGAGCAGCTCCCCTCTCCAGTGTCCTGGCCTGGAGAATTCCATGGACTGTATAGTCCATGGGGTCGCAAAGAGTGGGACACGACTGAGCGCCTTTCACTTTCACTTCCTTTCTTTCACAGGTCGTCCAGTGGTTAAGAATCCGCCCGCTGAACAGAAGGTACGGGCTTGGCTGGTCCGGGAAGATCCCCCGAGCCACACACACCAAGCCTGTGCGCTAGAGCCCGCGCCCCGCGACCAGAGAAGCCGCCGCAGTGAGAAGCCCGGAACCGCAACTAGGGCAGCGCCCGCTTGCCACAGCTAGAGAAAGCCCTTGTGCAGTGGGGCACACTGCCCCGAGCGGCAGGAATAAAGTAAATAAACAAAAAGTTTAAAAAGATTAAAACGTTTATACAAGCATTACAGGAGAGGGCTGAAACAGTAGGAATGAAGAACCACTCAAACGTCTCCACGACCCTAGAACAAGTAAATAAAGCAGCGCATGACAGTGACGTGTGGGATTTACCCATGGACCATGTGATGGGATATTTTGCAGCCATACATTCTTTGAGGAATGTGGAATGAGGACAAATGTCCATGGTAATATCATTATAGTGATAACGATCAACCTTTATATGTCAGGCCCAATGCTAAGCTAGTTAAAAAGATGTCATTTAGTTCTTACAACGATTTGTAACTCCATTTTTACTGATGAATAAATTGATTCATGAAAAGAATAAATAACGTGCCTTTGCTCTTAGACTGAAGCTAGGATTTGACCCTAGGTCCAAATGATTTCAGAAGCAAAAAGCTTTTAAGTACCATCTACACGGCGTCACACCTCCCTTCCTTCAGGGGTTTACCCAAATATCAACTTCGTACCAAGAGTTCTCCTATTTTAATTGCCCTTGTCTCTATTCCTCTTCCCTGCTGTTTCCGCCACATTTGTCATCATTCACATATAACACAGGTTCGATCCCTGGGTCGGGGAAGATGCCCTGGAGTAGGAAATGGCAACCCACTCCAGTGTTCTTGCCTGGAGAATCCCATGGACAGAGGAGCCTGGCGGGCTACAGTCCGTGGGGTCGCAGAGTCAGACACGACTGAGCCCAATACAACAGCTACAACATGTAAACATTTGAACCAAAGACATGTTCGAGTTTAGTGTGTGATAAAGATTTTTTATACTAAAGGACTTTTTATATTGAAGATGGCCATCTAAAAAAGTTAACACAGCGCCGTAATCCTACACCAGGGTAAAATCTAAATAGATAAACACACTAGAAGAGCACTTGGGGAAAACTTTCACAATTTTGGGTTGAGAGAGCTTTTGTAACTTTGACTCAAAATCCAAAAGTCGTGAAAGGAATGGTCGAAAGTAAAAAAGTCCGAATGTTTGAAGACATTCTGTAAGGAGGCTGGGGCCAGAAGCAGGCACCCTTGTATGTTACTGAGTGACGTGTAAGTAACTTCAGTCCTGATGGAGGGAGGGTTGAAATTTTGGCTCTATCCCCTAAAATTAAAAACATTACATATTCTTTTAAGGACTTCCCTGGTGGTCCAGCGGTTAAGAATCTGTCTTGCAATGCAGGGGACGTGGGTTGATCCCTGATCGGGGAACTTGAGATCCTAAACACTGTGGAGCAACTAAACCCCTTGAGTGGAAACCAGCGAGGCCGCGCCCAGTGAGGCCGCGCGCTGCAGCCAGACGGATGACGGGTGAAGGGTACTGTAAAGAGCATACAATCCTTTACCCAGCGATTCCACTCCTAAGAGTCGAGTTGAAAACTCAATTCACGTAAGTATGAAATAACAAATACACAAGCTTATTTACTACAATGAGGTCATAGCAAATGCTTGGAAACCTGCCAACTGCCGTTAATAAAGTCCTGGGTAAATAACTCATGGTACATCCATTCATTGGAAAACTATGTGTTCCAGATTTGGAAGCTATACAGATATAGACAGAAGTGTTAGCTGGGGAAAAAAAAGCATGGGCTAGAACACAGTGCATATTATATTACCGTTTGCTTAAACAAGAAGGAACGTGAATTTGTGCTTGTCTTTTGCTTGAATGTGCTCAGGAAAGATTCATTTAAAAATACAAACAGGGATTATCTGTCGGGAGCGGCATTGCTAGACAAGTACGCCATTTAATAATTTCTTATTTTGAGCCATGTGAATGCGTTATGTACTAGAAATTAAAATCAAAGCAAAATGGGTGGCTTCCCTGGTGGCTCGGCGGTGACGAGTCCGCCTGCCAGTCTGGGGGACGCAGTTTCGATCCCCCGTCTGGGGAGACCCCACACGCCGAGAAGCCACTAAGCCCGTGGGCCCCGACTACCGAGCCGGTGCTGGAGCCGGGGAACCGCAAGGCCTGGGCCGGCGCATCCTGGAGCCTGCTCCACGGCAAAAGGCACCGCAGCTACAGAAACGCCTGCAGAGCAACGAAGACCCGGCACGGACAAAACTAAATAATAAATACAGCAGAGTGCGGACGACTGATCCAGACTTAGAGAAGACATCCAGAGAGCCAAACCGCACCGCGGGGAGCACGAGCTGGCCCACGGCCACCAGTTTGTGGCTGATGCCTGAACCACTGGGTTATTTGTCGGATCTTTGTCCTTAACTACAGATATATCTTCCCTACTTTCATCAGGCCTCTGGACTGTTTTGAGCAAGTGGAAATTTTAGACAGAAACATTCTCCAGGAACGAGGCAGGCTTCTCCAGGAAATATCTGGAACTTCTTTTTAAGCAAACAGGCATCCGTGGTGTCAGCTAGTCCTTCATCTGTGCAGAAGAGACCTACATACATTTCTTTCCCTTTCAGTTGGCTTCAAAGGGCAAACAGATCGAAACACTAGCTAACGGATCACAATTTGTCACGTTGAAAAATTGTGCTGCCTTATCATAATTTGATTGTCTGTGATCAAACCCACATGGGGCTTCTGGCACCTTCCTTCCACTGTAAATTGTCAGCAGGGTTCCCTCTCCCTTGAAGCAAGGTCTGCACTGTCCGAGTGAGAATATAAGTGAAGGCAGGATGATAAGGCTGAAAAAGCCTCGCCTGGAACTACTTGTGATGAATGTCTACCTCACCTAGAGGTCCCCACCGATCAGGCAGCGCTGGGTTCATTCTGAACTTTTGTACCAAGAATCACGGGCCAACATGCAGCTTAACAGGGAAAATCTGTCTAAGCAATGTCGACTGGTACAGAAACCCATTACCCCGCTTGCTTCCATCTGTTAGAAATTCGAGCCACATGCCGTCCGGGATAAAAGGGAGGGCTACGCTTCCTCTCCCACTTGGTTGCCCCAGAGGCACGAAGGCCATCACTGGCTCAGCAACAACAGTCTCCAGACAAATATCCAGGCTTCGCTTTCTCCCCTCCGAGAGCACGCCGCCTGCACACACCCACTGTCACACTGAGGATGAAAAATGGGGTTCCGTTCACGCTCAAAGCTAAACCGTCATCCTTCAATTTTCCTAAAAGGGAAAGAAACTAAGCAAATAAGCAGGAAGGGATTCCAAGACCAAAGTCTACTAAAAATGTTTAGTGGAAATTTAACGTTTCTGAAGTAATTTGGGAGTTTTTTTAAACACCTCGTTTTACTACAAAGCTCAAAACCACCGAAGGAGGATCTATCCTGGGAGTTTATTTTGCATTTTTACTTTTTTCCCTTTATTCTTTCCTAAGATTTATGTATACATGTATTTTTCGGCCGCTCTGGGTCTTCTCTGCTCTGTGCAAGCTTTCTCCAGTTCCGTGGAGTGGGCCGACCCTGTTTGTGCATGGGCTTTGAAGTGGCTTCTCTTGTTGGAGGACAGGCTCCAGGGAGTCAGCCTTCAGTAGTTCTGGCCCCCAGCCTTAGTCGCGCTGAGGCATGTGGGATCTTCCCCAACCAGGGATCGAACCTGTGTCCCCTGTATTCTGGATTCTCAACCACTGGACTACCAGGGAAGCCCTTTCCCACTATTCTTGCCCAATTCACATCAACAGATAGAAATGCATTCACATCTTTTAAGCTCATGGCAAAAATAAGGAAAGAACTCAAATAACACAGCCGTAAAATACAGTTATGAAAGAACTTTGAAAACTGCCCATCCGCAGTTTTTTCTCTTTCCAAAACACACATTAGCTGTGCATTTTAAAAGCCAGTGTAATTTCTGAACAAGAAATTGCCACGCAACCTCCGGATTGCACAGTCCCAGAATGACTGTACGTGAAAATAACCCCTGTTCAACCTCTGGTTACTGCGGCAGTTTCTAACACAGCTCAGGACGGCGCAAGCTTCATAGCGCCGTCTAGTGGAGGAACGGGAAACTACCTAGATTGCAATATTTTCCTTTTACTTAGGCAGTTCTCTGTGCTTGCTTCATTTATAAAAAAGAGAAAATTTACATAAGCAAAGAATAAAAGTATTAAGTGCACCCATTATCCCTTTACAGCAAATAACTACTACCAACAATTTGCAGTTTTGCATTTCAAGTCCCTCTTTGGGTAGAAGGATGAATGTACATGTTGACAGGCAAGGCAAACATGATATTTATCCTAAAGGAATATTTCTGTATATACTACTTTGAAACTTGATTTTCTTATTTAACATTATGTTATAGCTATCTTCACAATCAATAATTCTATTTCTATGTCATCTGGTTCATGATCTCCAGTGTAAGGGTATACCAGAATCAGTGCAAAGTCTCTCTAACTAGATCTTTTAGATCTTCCCAACTTGAAAAACTATGACCAACCTAGACAGCGTATTAAAAAGCAGAGACATTACTTTGCCAACAAAGGTCCATCTAGTCAAAGCTATAGTTTTTCCAGTGGTCATGTATAGATGTGAGAGTTGGACTATAAAGAAAGCTGAGCTTTGATGCTTTTGAACTGTGGTGTTGGAGAAGACTCTTGAAAGTCCCTTGGATTGCAAAGAGATCCAACCAGTCCATCCTGAAGGAGATCAGTCCTGGGTGTTCACTGGAAGGACTGATGCTGAAGCTGAAACTCCAATACTTTGGCCACATGATAAGTATTGGCCAAATACTGACTCATTTGAAAAGACCCTGATGCTGGGAAATATTGAGGGCAGGAGGAGAAGGGGACGACAGAGGATGAGATAGTTGGATGGCATCACCCACTCAATGGACATGGGTTTGAGTAAACTCCGGGAGATGGTGATAGACAGGAAGGCCTGGCGTGCTGCGGTCCACGGGGTTGCAAAGAGTGGGACACGACTGAGAGACTGAACTTTTCTCTTACAAATAATGTGGGACTTCAAAAAACACAAAACCTTATGGATAAAACGTTACGCATTTTCTCAATAAATTCCTAGATGTCATATTTTCCTTCCAAATTTCTTAAGACTTAAAAATTGTGTACTGCCAGAGTGCCACAGTTGAAGTAAACTTCCTAGTGAGCCAAGGAGTTGATTGAGAAATTACCAGACACTTCAGAGGGCAATAAAAATAACATAAAAAATATGGAAGTATAAAATCTGGATTTTTTTTTTAAATTCACATTGGCAATTTTAGAAACTGTATTTACTCTTAAACTTCGTTTAGGACTCAGCTGCAGCACACGTGGCCTCGCTGTGTCTTGTAGGGTCTCTGTTGCCTCCAGCTCAGGCCTCCAGCGAGGCTCGCGGGCTGAGCCGCTCCGCGGCATCCGGATGTGAGACCTTAGTTCCCCGCCCAGGGATGGAAGGCAGGTTCTTAACCACTGGACCACCAGGGAAGATCCTGAAATCTAGACTTTTCACCATCTTCTGGCGTGTTTTCTAGGTGGGAGAATCTTCACAACCCAGATCTAAAAAATGCTCCACTGACCCGTTTTCCCCTCCTCTTTTTGGAAGGAGAGAGGGAACCCTGTTCATTTTAGCTGCTTATCCTGATTGAATCAAGCCAGGTTGGACCAATTATCCTGTATGATATGCTTTATTATAAATCACAAGCTCACCACCTGTTTTAATACTCTGTAGACATAACCTCGGGTTATTAATAGCTCATCTTACACCTTTGGCAGCAGAAGTGTAACACAGCGCCTCGACATGGTGGAGCCTCATTAGCCCGTGGTATTGACTGAGGCAGAGATGTGATATTTATGAGATTAAACAAACCAGCTGTCCATTTTAGTCATAGGTGGAAGGTGGAAAGAAATCTATCAGAGAAAGCAATTCACACTTTCTTCCTATAAATAAGGGTTTTCCATTTTCTCTCTCAGCAACTCCTCCACTTGAGGGGTAAGTGAATTTTTCAACTTGATTTCCGATGGCAAGTGAAATGTGGGTAGAGAATTAAGCAATAAAATGTTCTTTCCTCGCTTCTTTTTTAGGCAGCAGTAATTACTTTGGGGATATTCCTAAGGACACATGAGCTGGCATATCCTTAAATAAAGTCCACCATGTATGATATAAAATTGAAAAATGCGTTCACAGCAGGTAAAGAGTGGGCGCAGAGTAATTCCCAGGTCATGTCGGGCAAAAAAGAATCTGTGGAAGATGCTTCGGTTCTGTGATTAGTTCCAACATGGACAACCCCCAGACTGATAATGACATTTTACATTTATTAGAGAGAAATAATCCAACATTAAAAAAAAAACTTTAAAATATAAAAGCAAATAACCCATAGCCTAGAACAAGTTTATCATCTGTTTAACAAACACTTCCCGAAAGTGAGAAAACTGTTTTGAATGCTGCAAAATTAGGTTGCATATTTTCTAAGAATTGTTTGGACTTATTCAGGAAAATAAAAGTCACAACCTTTTCCCTGAATTTTTGCATTAGACTGAATCCTTCCTGACCCTACCCTGTATCCAATCCTAATTATCAGGTTCCTCTCTCCTCTACTTTATATTTCAAAACTCTGTTTATTTCACTTATAACGCTTTTTATACACTGGAACTGATTATTTTCTGGTTATTTGTCTTCTCCTTCATGGATCATAGCCTTGACAGCATAAAAAGCAGAGACATCACTTTGCCAACAAAGGTCCATACAGCCAAAGCTATGGTTTTTCCAGTGGTCATGTACAGATGTGAGAGTTGGACCATAAAGAAGGCTGTGCGCCAAAGAATTGATACTTTCTAATTCGGTGCTGGAGAAGATTCTTGAGAGTCCGTTGGACTGCAAGGAGATAAAACCAGTCTATCCTAAAGGAAATCAACCCTGACTATTCATTGGAAGGATTGATGCTGCAGCTGAAGCTCCAATTCTTTGGTCACCTGATGTGAAGAGGAGACTCACTGGAAAAGACCCTGAGGCTGGGAAAGATTGGAGGCAAAAGGAGAAGAGGGTGGCAGACGATGAGATGCTTGGAAGGCATCATTAACTTAATGGACATGACTTTGAGTAAACTCCGGGAGATGGTGACGGACAGGGAGGCCTATCATGCTGCAGTTCATGGGGTTGTAAAGAGTCAGACAGGACTTAGCGACTGAACAACAACAAAATTGTTGATCTTTACGCCATAATGAAAGCTCGCATGGGGTATAACATTCTGTTCGTCCTAAAATCATTCCTGGCACAAAGAAAGCACTCAGATGTTTGTTGAATGAATAAACGAAAAGTACTGATCCTTCCGATCCACTGCTCAACAGCTGCTTACGAACTGACCGTCAGGCAGGATTTACAGCTTATTAGCTACAAATTGTCTTACACGCTATGAAGGATGAAAAGTGGTCTCTGTTGGAGATATTTTACTGTACTCCCAACTCTGCCACAAGAACAGAGCAGCTCACGTGCTGACTTTGGGGAGCCGCCTGGGGAGGCTGGGCACGTGGGCAAACTGTGGAGGAACACCCCGTTTGGGGGTAGGCACAACTCACAGCCCACCAGGGATGGAAGCTCCTACTGTCAGAAATGTACAAAATAGGGATTCTACAGAAATCTCATAATTCAAAACTGCTGTCAACTTTGTCAATTCCAAAATGCTATCAACGGACTAACATATTGTTTAAAACACTGTGTAGACCAAATGGGCTTCCCTGCTATCTCAGACAGTAAAGAATCCCCCTGCAATGCAGGAGATCTGGGTTTGGTCCCTGGGTTGCGAAGATCCGCTGGAAAAGAGAAGGGCTACCCACTGTAGTATTCTCGCCTGGAGAATTCCGCGGACAGAGGTCAAATGAAACCTATGTGCAGCTTCATACATCCCACAGGAGCCCATTTTTCAACTTTGGTCTATGTGCCTAGCTCAGCATTTTCTAGAACTATTCCTTAGGCGGTATACCCAACTGGTAAGACAACTGATAGTTCTATGCAGATGGAAGCCTGAGAAACACTCAGTTAAACAAAGCAGAGCCCCGGCGGCTGCAGGACTTCTCAGAGCCGTCAGTAGGCGGGTGTCCACCGGGAGTCTTCGGGAGAGACGACAGAACAGGTGCTGTTTCCCGAAACTACTCGGGGACGGTGCTGCATTTCCAGGCTGATCTCACTGAACTCATGAGTCTACAGAATATCAGTTTGGGAAATACTAGCTCCAGGAATTTAAACAAGATATAAGATGTTCCCAAAAGTTCAAAGTGTTCCCTCTTTCTGAGCTCACATGCACAATGGTCAACCACATAGGCGACAGACTGGGATCTGCCACTTTCTAGCCACGTGATCTTAGCCACGTTACTCCACCTCTCTGTGGGCTATTATTGTGTCGCGTTAGTCACTCAGTCATCTCTGGCCCATCTGAGTCAGTAAATGCTCAACAAATCAGGGCTGCTATGATAACCTTGAAGAGAATTAGACTGGATAATGCCAAAGGGTAAGTAAGTAAGTAAATAAAATCACTCAGTCATGCCTGACTCTTTGCAACCCCATGGACTGTAGCCTACCAGGCTCCTCCATCCATGGGATTTTCCAGGCAAGAGTACTGGAGTGGGTTGCCATTTCCTTCTCCAAAGGGTAAGCAAACTCAAAATATAGTTTGCCAGTTCACTGCAAAACACAATTCACTTAATATTCAACCATGACGATTTGCACCATAACATACTGAAGACTGAATGAAAATATCAAGTAAATAGGAGAGATATATGACTCTGCACAGTTTATTAAAGCTTCTATAGCATACGTTTTGCTCCCCTAGTGGCTCAGTTCAGTTCAGTTCAGTCGCTCAGTCGTGTCCGACTCTTTGCGACCCCATGGACTGCAGCACACCAGGCCTCCCTGTCCATCACCAACCCCCGGAGCATGCTCAAACTCATGTCCATCGAGTTGGTGAGGCCATCCAACCGTCTCATCTTCTGTCATCCCCTTCTCCTCCCGCCTTCAATCTTTCCCAGCATCAGGGAAAGACTGCTCTTTTCCAATGAGTCAGTTCTTCATATCAGGTGGACATAGTATTGGAGCCTCAGCTTCAGCATCAGTCCTTCCAACAAATATTCAGGACTGATTTCCTTTAGGATGGACTGGTTGGATCTCCTTGCAGTCTGCCAGTGCAGGAGATGTTCATTTAGTCCCTGGGTTGGAGAAGAAAATGGCGGCCCACTCCAGTATTCTTGCCTGGGAAATCCCAAGGACAGAAGAGCCTGGCGGACTACAGTCACAAAAGAGTCAGACATGACTCAGCAACTAAATAGCAACAACCACAGCACAGCATACAAACATTTTGAAACCATTTTTCTTGAAAGTGTGTTTGGCAGAGCTAAGCATGAGATTACAACGACATCCTCTAACACGCTTTGAAAAATTGGAACATGATGGGTACCGTCTTTATCCTTGTCAGAGTCATCTAAAGAACATTACTGCCTGCCAAGGTGTGCCAGGCAGGATCTCCTGGACACACCCAGTTGCATAAGAGACAGTCACTTCCTTCAAGATCACTGTCTCCCTATATGAAAAGGATGACGGTGGTGGAAAAGAGCCTTTCAAACTTCAGATTGTGACTGTGAGTGGAATGGAACATAATTTAGTGGGTGAAAACCAGCACTGTTGTTGTTGTGTAATTACTAAGTTGTGTCTGAGTCTTTGCAGCCCCATGGACTATAGCCCACAGGGCTCCTCTGTCCACGGATTTCCCAGGCAAGAAAACTGGAGTGGGTTGCCTTGCCCTCCTCCAGGGGATCCTCCTGACCCAGGGATGGAGCCTGCGTCTCCTGCATTGGCAGGTGGATTCTTTACTGCTGAGACACCAGGGAATTCCAAAATTAGCATTAAAACCTATCAAATGAAATAGACTAGAAAGAGTAGAAAATATCAGCCCATGTTACTTGCTGTAAGAATGGCACTATTTTGGGAATTCTCATCTATCTCTATGGGTTGTAGTCAAGTTACAGAGCTAGTGCAACGAGCGTATTTAAATACATGATCATAGGGAGATGCTGCAGTAGCGTCTACCAGCTCCATCCACTTAGTGATTTTCTGACATGAAGTTGGACAGAAAATAATGTATCTGGTTTCTACCTGCAGCATATCACCTTTGCTGGCAGAGCCTGCTTTCTGTTGAAGAAACTTTCCATCCTTACCCGACCTTGCACCTCCAACCAAACATGTGACTCAGTTCCTCCAATAAGCAAATTTTAGGAAACTCATATTTCATCTGGTAGGACGTTATGACTCTACACACTGCTCAGAACTGTGGCAGCATTCTTAAAACCACAAAACCAATATTTTATAGCCACTGTAAATGGAGTATAACCTTTAAAAATTGTGAATCACTACATTGTATGCCTAAAAGTTATAGAATGTTGTACATTAACCACACCACAAAAAAGGAAAGCGAACACCCACAAGCCTGTGAACCAAGTCGATACTCAGAGGGTGCTGGAGACAGATGCATCCTGGGGCTGTGAAGATGCTGAACGGGATGGAACCCATCACTTCTCAAATTCTTATTTATTATGTACAAGAAATGTACATTTTCCACATTAACTAATCCACTGTTGAGTCAGCAGTTCTGCTGTTTTTTTAAAACTGCAGCCAAAGGTACCCTAGATGATCTACTACTCAAACTCCATCATGCTGGAAGACCACTTGCTCTATTTCATAATTCTTTATTTCTAAGTTTCTGACAGTTTAGCAAATACCACCCTTTTATTTAGCCTCCTGACTACTGACTGCTTATGTCTCCTTCTGTCCCTTCGGCAGCCTCAGGGCAGGCAGTATCTTCCTCTTGTGAATGAAACACAAGGTTCTGAACGACGGAGTGGCAGAGGCTTTGCTTGTTGCCGGGTCTTAATTCCAGCTCTGCCTGCAATTCACTTGTGTGGCCTTGAATCAGCAACTTAGCTTCTCTGAGCCTCAGTCTCCTCATTTGTTAAAGGGCAATAAAAAAGTCTGCCTTGTTGTGTGGTTACAAGAATCAAAGCACATAAGGTGTGCCAAATGCTTACTACTTGGCCTAGGAAAGCTTAACAAGCTATTAAACACTGGGGCAACTGCTATTATTTAACTTTACCAAACTTTGCCAAAGTGGTAGAATCTGAACTCATTTCCATATCCATTCAGGCTGCTATCACTTCACATCACGTCTGCTACCGTAAATGTTTTATATCAAAGGTTTCTTAGTGCTAATTTATAAAGTTCATAAAATTACAGTGCTATAGCTAAAATTTGAATTGTGGTGCTGTGAAAGACTCTTGAGAGTCCCTTGGACAGCAAGGATTAAACCAGTGACTCCTAAAGGAAATCAACCCTCAATATTCATTGGAAGGACTGATGCTGAAGCTGAAACTGAAGCTCCAATACTCTGGCCACCTGATGCAAAAGAGCCCACTCATTGGAAAAGACCCTGATGCTGGGAAAGACTGAGGACAGGACAAAAAGGGGGCAACAGAGGATGAGATGGTCGGATGGCATCACTGACTCCATGGACATGAGTCTGAGAAAACTCCGTGAGATAGTGAAGGACAGGAAAGCCTGGCGTGCTGCAGTCCATGAAGTCACAGAGTCGGACATGACTTAGCAACTGAACAATCATAGCTAAAAGCCTCGCTTATTTCATAACTTGATAATTAAAGGTGAGGTTTCCCTCTGTTTTGACAAAGTCTTTTGGGTGGATACTTCTCTTAAGTTATGACCTTATCACCAGAGGTAAACAACATGAAATAAAAACATACCTTGTAATTTTTACCTGGTCTTTCGAATGTTGGAGGTAGGTGGGGTTTTTTGTTTGCTTGTTTCTGATTTGAGGTTAACTTGGTATTTCCACACTTGCATGTACTAACATTTTTGAATAGCACTTCCTCTCATTATCATTCAGTTTTCCATAGTCACAGTGTTACTGCAGTTTCAAATAATTGGTAAAAATATAACATTGAGGATGAGAAGCATGGGTTTTAGAGATGGACAATTGTCTTTTGCTGCGTAATTGGGGTAAGTGGCTTGGTTTCACTAAAGTTTTGATTTCTTAATCTGTAAAATGATAAAGATATTAAAATTCCGTTGGACATTTTGATGTTTCAATGAGATGATTCCTTCAAAGAGATTTTATCACAGAATTTCACTGAATATATAGAATACCCCCCAAATACTAGAGGAATTCATGTCCTCAGAAACCACCCAGGATGGGGAACATCTGATCAGCTTCATGGAGAATTTGGCCCTTGAAGGTAAAGTAAATTTCTGATAAACGGAGAGAGAAGGAGATGAAGGCAGAGAGAGGCCTGGGGAGCAGATGGTGTCTGCACATGTGATCTGTTGGCAATTTTGACCAGATAAATTTAAGGCAATAGGAGAAAATACAGTTAGGAAGACAGACAGAAGAGAGCTAATAGAGACCTTGAATGTCACACTAAGAAACTGAGGCTCGTGTGTATAAGCACTGAAGTTCTATTCTTTCTAAAATAATTTCACTATTTCTGCATCTTTTTTTTTACAACCCACATTAGGACATAGGCCTTAGCTTATGCAGATTTAAAGTTAGATTCAACTGTGCTATCTCTGCAAGTTTTAGTTGAAGACTATGGAAGGGAAGAGTAAAAAGACTAAAACTGTGAAGTAATAGGAAGAAAAACTATGGCGGTAGTTAAATTTTATTTTTCTCAGAATTCAATATTTCTGTGTCAAGTACTTCAAAGACTTAGCTTTCACAGGTGTGAATACTGTAAAAATGTGTTGATATGATTATTGCCCCCATTGTACAGATGAAGAAACTGAGGCTCAGAGTAGCTGTGTAACTTGCCAAGGTCGCACAGCCAGTAGGTGACAGAGGCAGACTTGAAACCCATGTAACCTGACATCGATGCTTATGTGTTGGTTCTCTACCTTATACCACCTAGGGAAGGCCTCTGGAGACCCTGGTTCTTCCATTCCAATTCCACCGCTAAAAAGCAGGGCTGTAAGATGGAGTTGCCATTAACTGAGATGAGAAGCCTATGGATTAAATGAGTAGGTGTTTTGTTGTCATCGTTGTGGGGTGTGGATGAAGAGTTCCGTTTGGGACATATTGAGATTGAGATGATCAGCACATCTCTTAATATCTGCAGCTTAATATCTGATGCTCTCTTAACATCTGTAGCCTGGACGAATTTGTGCATCAGTGCCTTTATCACAACCTCCCTTGAAAATGTGTGTCTCCTACTACATTATACAATCCTTGAAGGTCCAGGACCATAATTTTTCATTTAGATGCCTTGCACAAATTTGGTGTTTAAATAACAACTGCAAAATTTACTTCAACTTTAAAAGAAAAAGAATATCCTTGTTTAAATCTCCTGAATCTGTTGGCAACACTTAAAACATCTCCTCTACCCCCAACACAAAGACACCTCTGGAATTGCCAGTGACAACAGAAATTTAATGTTTTTCTTTTTTTAACCAAAAAAGGTCAAGTTTTCATGATGTGATCAGTGTTGAGGGGAATGAAGCTCCTAAATAAATGCTTATCTTGAAGTTCTGGTTCAATTGTTGGGGAGTGGAGAAAAAAAAAAAAAAGCCTCCCTGCCAACATGTTGGTTTGTGTGAATCACAGCTCAGTGAAACCTTTCAGACATATAATTTATCTTTTCTTTGGCCTATGTAGTAAATGCTTCATTTGTTCATGAATTCTGGCCTTGTTTTAATTATGCTATGCTCTGAATGTAGTGTTATGAGGCACAAAAATAAGATTGTCATTCTGAAAACACAGAAGATTTGTGTGTTTCCCCTAGAATGAAATGGTGGTATCTTTTTCCCAGTTCACAGCTCTGTGGGTTTGCGGTTAGAATTCCAATCCAGCAAGGAACACAGCAGTGAAACTGGGGGGAAGGGTTTGTGTGGTGGGCGGGGAGGGACAGCTGAGCCCAGGGCATAATTTACCCTCAGAATTCTGAATCAATACATTGATGGCCACGGATGCATAATGCGCTCTTCCCACCAAGAAAGCCATTGATTGAGAAGTTTTATTTCTGTTACTTTCTGTGGGCCGTCCTCTTTCATTCCACTTCCAAGACAATTGATTTTTCCTCCTAAATACAGGCTGTATGGCCAGGGAGCAGGTCAGAACTTTTAACAATCAGAAGGCTGTTCTGTTGTTGTTTAAAATCTTTGCAAATATATGTATCTGAATATCCACAAGTTTACAGACTAGCAGAGACATCAGCGTCTATTTCATAACTTTTCCATAGGCCAGTGCAGGTTTGATCCCTGAGTTGGGAAGATCTCCTGGAGGAGGGAATGGCAACCCACTCCAGTACTCTTGCCTGGGAAATCCCATGGACAGAGCAGCCTGGGGGCTACAGCCCATGGGGTCGCAAAGTTGGACATGACTGAGCATGCACGCAGGCAGACAGGCAGAGTGAGCCCTCCATATTTCAAATTCCAATGACACAACTAACCAAAAATGGAAATTTGCTGTGTAACAAACACAGATGCAAATTTCGTGGGTGAGTCTAAGGAAACCAATGCACTTAATTCCAAAAGAACGATAAGTGACCATTTTTAGATCTTCTGAGAGGTTACTGTAACTTCAAAATATCACCCACGGGCCTTGGTATATTAAATACCTGCCATGTTGCCAACACAGACCCCATCTCCTGAATCAAATTTGATTTTGGAACTCATTTCATTCCAACTGAGGTGCTGTCCCAAAGAGCGTGCAATTAAAAAAAAATAGAGTTGATAAAGCACAATTCTTAAACTTTGCTGCCCATTTTTTAGGATAGGAATGGATTGACTGCCTTAAGTTTTTATGGTTAAAGATGTTCAAGGGTCGGTTATCAGAGACGGAACTGGTTTACTTGACTACTTTGGGGATTTTTCTATTCAGAGATGGAATACTCAGTCCTTCATTCTCTTTCCATAGATGACGCAGTCTTTTCCCACCTTGGGCAATGGGCTGGCTTTGGATGCCCATGGAAATGAAACATGACCACGCAAAACTCAGAGCGGCCTGGGGAGCCCATGACCATTAACGGGACGGCCACAAGAGACCCCTGCTCAAAGTAAAACAGTAGGTAGTTTTTCAAATATTCATGAATACTGATGTCCTTGATCCAAGACAAGGACTCTGGGCTCCAGGTGCAAACATTTGACAGACGCCTCCCTGGGCCAACTAGACTGATTCTCCTCGAGTCTGGACAACTTCTCCCACACGTGGCCCCTCCCAGGCCCCCGCTAGAGCCCTGAGTGCTTGCATCATAACGGTGAGTTTTTTGTACCTCTTCCCTCACTAGACGGCAAACCCCCTGAGGCCAGCGACCTTCTCCTGCCCACCGCTGTGGTCGCGCCTCGCCTGTGTCTGGCAGCGTCGCACTCGGTAAAGATCTGATGTGGGCGTGCACGCTAAGTTGCTTCTGTCATATCCGACTCTGTTGACCCTTTGGACTGTAGCCTGCCAGCCTCCTCTGTCCACGGGCTTCTCCAGGCAGGAGTACTGGAGTGGGGTGCCATGCCCTCCTCCAGGGGACCTTCCCCACCCAGGGACTGAACCTGAGTCTCCTGCACTGCAGGCAGATTCTTTTACCGTCTGAGCCATCAGGAAAGGGCAAAGATTTGATGCCAGCATACATCTGAAAGACTCACTTTGAATTAAACAGATAGTTTATTCAGTAGGCTCCTGAACTGTTGCATTTGGGGAAGGGGGCATTTAAAGGGCAATTTTTCTAACTTTTGGAAGAAAATTGAAAAAGCAGCTCTTGGAATAAAAATTTACAGAAAGGACATGGATGCTGATAGCATGAGCCTAACATACGAACCTTATTTTCTTTCCCCAGCTCTGTCCAGGATTTTCAGCTATTGTCTAGTATTTACAATATAATTCTTGACACCACCTGGTGGTGTCAGATTAATGCGATACTTATTTTTCTGAAGAAAAATAACATCTGGACAGCGCCTGGCACATTGTAAATGCTAAATAAATGACAGTCAGCGTTACTGTTAGCAGCTTGGCAGGGATGCTAGCTGTCATTAAGACAATTATATTGACAACCACGTAATAATAATCAGCCCACCTAATTTTTTCCTGGCTCTAATCTCAACTAGAGATTCTTGACTCCCAAATTTTGAAAAATACTGTTGTTTAAAAATCCATTAGCTAGAGGAATAAGGGTCTTAAAATACAACGTATCTACTTTTATTTCCTTCTTCACTCAAAGAGTTCTTTTCTGGGTCCCCAATACAAACAAACTCTCAAAGTTAAAAGTAAATGCTCTTTTTTTAAGATCAAAAGAACTTGCCTTTCTTTGCACAGGAAAGAAAAGGACTAATTCGGATGCCTCTTAAAAGAAAAAAAAAATTCTTGTTTTTACAAAGGGACTACCCCAGTGTGTTGGAAAATAATTTGTACACAAAAGAGTTGGCCCAGAGTTGTAAAAGCCCTTTACGCACACTTTAGTGCAGAAGATAGTTAAAGATTAGCCCAGGCTATTAAAAGTAAGAAATGCAATGCATTGCCAAAAAAGCCCATAAACACACTGTATATGAAACCAGCTACTGAGACGGGTGGGTATTGCAGTCTGTTAGGAACCGTCTTTATTCTGCTAATGCCTTTCCTCCAGACTCCATGGATCATAAATGCGACCTGTCCAGCTCTGCCTTTGATAAATGGAGGGACGGATTCATCCGCATGTTAGTCACCTCCTCTTTTCTGTTACATAAAACAGATGCCAGAGCTGTTATTGTTCTTGCAACAGATGTTTCTGCCACAGAAACACGGGCAGGCACCGGCCACAATGTGCTGCCTGTTCGAGAGGGACCTACGGCCTGTCACCTTGTCAGGACCCCTCAGTGATGGCAGAGCAAGACGCGCGCGATCATCCCGGCCCGCAAGCACCCCCGGGCACCCCACCCCCCGAGCGTGCACTAAGAGCAAGGCGGATGTCTCACCGTCTCTGCAGGGCCATCCTCGGCCTGCGTGGGTAACCCAGGGACCTCGGCGGCGGGGCGAGGGCGCTCCGTGCTCTCAGCCTCCTGGGGGAGGTCCACGGGGGCTTTGTCCCGTCCCTTGTCCAGCTTGAAGAGTTTGTCCAAGAAGCCGGCGTCCTTGGGCTTGGTGGGGGCTGCTGCCCCGGCCGCAGACGGAGGCTGCTCCGGCCCAGGGCTGGCAGGGAGGCCCTCCGCCTGGGCCGGGGTCTGCCCCGGGGTTTTATCCGGGCCGGGCCCGGGTGCAGCTGCCAACGGAAGCGCCATGGGCTCACTCGGGCCTTTGTTTCCTGGAGCTTTATCGGAGCTGACATCAAGCCGCACGGACCCGCTGGATGAATCCGTGGCTTGGTCTCCGGTACGCCCTGGTACAGGCCGAGAGAGTGTCAAGAAAAAACGAGATTTAGCAGCTGGTGCCCGGGGTTTGGCCTCCTTCCCAAGACTCTCGCCGTTGGCCTCCGCAGCCGCGCCGGTCTCCATTGTCTCGGGGGAAGAAGCGGCCACAGTATCCTCCCGGACGCCGGCTCCCAGATCGACTGTGAAAGCAAAACATGAACAGCGGTCATTCACCCCAGCGAGGACAGCGAGGGGCGCGGACGGACTCCCCGCCTTTCACACACAGAGGCGGGGAGACAGGCCGGGCCCCGCCAGGCCCTGGCCCCTCCGCGGGGCAGAGGTCAGCTGTCCTGGCATCTTCCGACCCAGGCGAGCGGAGGAAGCCAGGAGGAAAGGACCCGCCAGGGGCCGTGTGGGGGACGCTGACCGTCTGCTTTTACCTCCACGGGATCCTGGGAGAGGCAGGTCATCACGATGTCACCTGGGAGGCAGGCCGGCCGTCACGGGCTTAGGAGAAAAATCTCTGGCCTCAGCCTCCTGTCTGGGTCGGGAGAACTCTTTGCCGGGTCCACCTCGTGCCCCGCAGGGTGCTGGGCAGCACCCCACGGGACGCCCGGAGCACCCCGAGTAGGGACACCGGAAATGTCTCTGGGTGTTGCCAAAGGCACATTTGAGAAGCACAAAGCTGGACTGTCCATTTGACTCTGAGTTAGTGAGCTTTTCCGTGCCTCCGTTTCCTGGTAAAATGAGGAAAACAGTAGAACGTACCCCATCATTTTGTTACGGAGATTCCGTGGGTTAATATTCTCAAAGCACGTCAAGTGGTGCCTGGAATATAGCAAGTGCTCAATAAATGTCACCAACATCAGTTATCATCGTTACTGCTGAGGGAGAAAAGTGACGGCCAAGGACCTGGGCGTCCTCTCCCGGCCGCCCAGCAAGCAGGCTGCTTACAGGCCGAGGTCTGACTGCAGAGGTCACGCTCTCTGCATCTCACCCGCGTTAGCGTGACTGCCGAGAACACAGCAGATTTTAAAAAGGACTGCTCAGACGCTTCCGTTCTGACCTTTGGAGGTGCAGGCATCTACACAAGCAGGTGGGCTATACCCCGGCCACAAGACTGGATACGGGTTCTGCCTCCTCCAGGGAGGGGCTCTGCTTCCAGAATCCACCCGCTTCTGCTCTGAACTCTGCACAGACCAAATGGAACCGCCTCACGTTCTGGGTCGCTTTTATAAAGCAGTGCGCTATTTAGGAGGAAGATACACTACAAACTGGATATCACAGGTGAAGGTCAAGACTCTCGGGCTGCCCTGGCGGTCCAGTGGTTGACCAGTGCAGGGGACGCAGGTTCGACCCCTGACCTGGGAAGATCCCACAGGCCGCAAGGCAACCCCCAGGCTGCAGCCACTGAGGCCCGTGCGCCCTAGAGCCCGTGTTCTGCAACAAGAAGGGCCACGGCAGCGAGTCTGAGCCCCACTCCGAGGGAGCGGCCCCTGCCTGCCACAACCAGAGAAAGCATGAGTGTGCAGTGGCAAAGACCCAGGGCAGCCAAAATCAATCAATCTCTTTTAAAAGATCAAGATCCTCTACCCACAAGCTGTGTGACCTTGGGCAAGTCACTGCAAATCTCTGAATTTCTTTATATGTAAAATGGGGAAACAGAAGCTCCCTGGTAGAGTTGTGATGTTTCAAGAATAAAACATACAAAGAATCAGGAACCCTGCCTTTCCATAGTAGCTGATTAATAATTGACAGATAACTGTGACTGTGTAGTTTGGAGTCAACTGCGTCTTAATATCTGTAGGAAAATAGAAAGGGAAAGAAGAGATGCTAGCTAGGGCCTTCCATGGTGGTCCAGTGGCTAAGACTGCATGTTCCCACTGCAGGGGGGCGGGCTCCATCCCTGGTCAGGGAACCAGACACCACAGTGAAGGGATTCGCATGCGTCGTAACTACACAATGCCCCAACAAAGATCGAAGATCCCACATATTGCAACTAAGACCCGGAGCAGCCAAATAAGTAAATTATTGTCTTAAAAGAAGAGAACTGAGGTTTCTTTAGGTCACAGATCGCTCGTAAGTAGTGAGAGATACATACATCCATTAGCAATTATTTTTGCCAAGCTCTAGTGTCTCACTGCGTCTGAAGTCAAGAACAAACAGTAACGCAGACGGAGAGACACAGACAGCCTGCACCCCGCACTCCTGGGCCGATGGCGGCCTCCTCGTCAAGTTTTGAGGCGCAGAGAAGAGACGGCACAGAAGACCATTGACGAGCACCAGGGGCCCATCGTAAACTCAGACCTCAGGGAAATCACCCTGCATGAGCACTGGGTGTATCTTCTAGCCCATGGTTATCATTTCTCTATGGCCCTGGAATTCCTAATTGTGGTAAATATTGTACTCAGAAGAGAAGAGGGAGGGAGAACGGGGGAATGAGGAAGTGACGGATGGACGTGTCAGGATGCCAAGTAGGCACATCAAGCAGTCAAAGTGTCAGAGTGAATGTGAATGACTTGTGGGGCCGCCCCACGCAGGGAGAAAAGGAACCAGCTCACGAGAAAGGGGAGCCGAAGACTCAAAACAAGGGAGGGCTTTTCAAATGCCAAGATCAT
Organism: Dama dama; assembly: GCF_033118175.1. NCBI lineage: Eukaryota > Metazoa > Chordata > Mammalia > Artiodactyla > Cervidae > Dama > Dama dama. The sequence continues at coordinate 81,134,145 of NC_083703.1, forward strand.
CAGCTGAGCTCTCTTGAGCTTTCTGCCTCTCTTCCTTGCTCTCTTAGCTAGTGATAAGTAAGAGCATTTTGGTCAGAGAAAGTTTGAAAAGTTTGAAAAAAAGTTTGAAAAAAAATCTTCACATAGACAGACTTTAAAAAAGTGCCAATGCATTGCTTTGATAAAGGATCCATTCCTTACACAAAGTACCTAGAGTAAACTTCAATGCACCAAGAGTTACAGCAGATGCCAGCCATAAGCACTGTATCAGAGGATGGGTTAGGTGTTTGGATAACTTGTGAGACTTAGGACTTCTTAGATAGGACAACGCATAACTACGGAGCTCTGCCCGCTCCCCAAACGTGGGTGAGCACATATCCAGTTCCATCACTTGGAGTTTCTACTTCTCTTGCTAAAATGCTCACCTCTCAGGAGGGCACATGACCTAAGCTGGACTAATAAAAATAAATCTTGTGATTTTTGCTGAACCTACTAGAACAGAATGGTGATCTTTGTGCTTGAGTAGGCAAGCCAGTAAGGGGGTAGGTCTGGAACTGGTGGCCTTGGCTATCACATTCGAGAGTGCTTGCCTGAGAATCAACACAGATGAAAGCCCCAAGAGGTTCATGGGTGCGTTTGGACAGCTGGATCCAGCTGTCCTTGAAGCTGGTTTACCATTCCACAGCCAGTACATCTTTGTTTTTTTGTTTTTCCACTCATTCCAGTTTTAAATTAAGTACATACTCTGTGACTTGGAGAGAATTTCAGCGACTTAGTCAGTACCTATTTCACTTGTTAATTAATAGCAATCAATCTTCTCCTTGAGACGTTGTCTCCAGGCTCTTCAAATATATCCAGGAGGCATTTAATATGGGATGAAGGGGAGGAAAGAAAATGAAATGCAGGAAAGTGGTTTGTAAGGAGCTGTATAGAAACAAACAAAAAACCTCACCAACACTTTGCTTTCTCAGTAAAAATGAAGGAAAAAAATTCACATGGGGAAAGATATTACAGTCACTTGAGACCTTGGATAAGCATAAAAAGCAAATGAATTATATTACGAAACATTAACTTACACATGCACAGTCTTTGTGAATGACTGGGAAGAAAACCCACTGGAGTTCCAGGTTTTATAGTCTTGCAAAGATGGGGATAACCTCCATGCCTTCCTCACATTATTATGGGAAGGATAAAAAGTTCCTTCTGGGTGACCAGAACTAAGCTTTTCATTCCTACGAAAACCTTGGGAGAAGTCCATCTGGAATCTGGTTTCAATAAAAGGTTTTCTCACAAAGCAGACAGATGACATACCAAAGAGATTTTACTTCCCCTGTAAAAAATGTGTAAGAGTTTAAGGAAAATAAAAAGAAATCAAGTAAGAATGCAAATGGAAGCTCCCAACTATTTAGGAGAGTTGAAAATTTTGATCTCCTTAGTGCAGAAAAGACATTTTGTAGTGTGTGTGTGTGTGTGTGTGTGTGTGAGTGTCTGTGTGTCTGTGTGTGTCTTACTTAAGAAAGTCATTTTATCTAAACACATGATGGAGAACTTATTCCCATGACACCCTGGTGTCGCTGAAAAGTACTTAGATTGTGGATCAGAGGAACGTGGGTTTAACTCTAAAAATGAAATATGTGGCCTGGACAAGTTCCTTTATATCATGTTTACTCAATTTTCTTTAAAAAAAAAATGGACAGGAAAATAATTGTCTTCTTCAAAAGGTAATTGGGAGGACTAAGCAACATGCTTCCTACAAGGTACTTAACATAGGTGGATATTTAATAAATACTATTTTTTTGGCTACATTTATATGGTATAATTACTATGCATTTCCTAAACAGAAGCCTAAGGAAAGGAGTCATTCCAATGAGTTAACCTATACACTTGGGGGGTCTGGACAGACTTTGAAATAGTAACGATATGTGCTTCCCTGTTGGCTCAGCGGTGAGGAATCCGCCTGTCGGTGCAGGAAGCTGAGTTCGGTCCCTGATCCAGGAAGACCCCACATGCTGAGCGGCAGCGAAGCCCGGTGTGTCACGACTGCTGAGCCCGAGGCCCGCGGCTCCTGAAGCCCGGGCCGAGCGCCCCCCACCCCCGCCCCCGGCCCCGGCTGCGCTGAGAAGCGCATGCGCCCAAGCTGGACGGCAGACCCCGCGGGCTGCAGCCAGAGAAACGCCGCTCCGCAGCAGCAAAGACCCCGCACAGCCAAAAACAAGTAAGTGCAATTTAAAGGGCGATGATACGAATTCACTGATCTTCAGAAATCTGAGAACCTGGGCCGTGGAAGGTTCAAGGATGCTTTTTCCAAGCCCCAAGTATTCTTAGTCAAGACAAACTGCTTCATCAGCGATCTGTTACCTATTTAAAACACACACACATACACAGTTCATATGCTGCTATTCAGAATTTCTGAGTAAGGGCTACCTTTTATTTGCTTTTTTCATGAGCCAAAGCTACAATCTTCACTTGATACAACTGTGAACACAATAGCTGATATTCATTGAATGCTTCCTGCATGTCAGGTGGTAAAGTGAACGCTGAATGTAACAAGAAATGTTTTGTTTCTGTATTACAGCAAACGCATGCCAGGTATCATGGTCCCTCCCATTTTACAGGCGTAGAAACTGCAGCTCTGAGAATAAAGTCACTTTAAAAAAAAACATTTGGCTGCACCAGCTCTTATTTGGGGCATGTGGGGTCTAGTTCCCTGACCAGGGGTTGAACCCCAGGGCCCCTGCATTGGGAGCCCGAATTCTTCACCACTGGGCCACCAGAGAAGTCCCTAGAATTCTTTTCTCTTAAGAACTCAGTATCCAAACATTTCCAGTGCTGAAGGTTAAAGAGCAAACTGGAAGCTGTCGTCGTAATTTTATTCATGAACGGAGTGTCCACTTAGGCCTCCCGCTCACACACCGTCATATGCGTCTCCACAGTGACCAGTCAGGAGAGAAGCCGAGAGGGAACACAGCGCGTGCTAATCGCAGAGGGAAACTGCAAACGATTGCGGACTTCACAGGGCCGTGTAAAGATCACACACAGGGTTACTGTCGGATGAGGACCCGAGGGAGTTAAAATAGCTCACAAAGGAGAAGGAAACGTAGATGATGACACAGTAAGTTCTTCAAAAGAGAACTCCAGTTGAATATCAAAGGATTACCACAGGCCCTGGGGCAGACGGTGAAGACCTCCGTTTTGCAAAAATGACCCCTCTGCGGTCAGGCTGCGGGAGTCAAATGACACTTCAAACAACCGTGGCTTTATGTGTTGTGTAAATGCGTTTGTTGTTTTAAAGATCTTGAAATGAGGATTCACGGGTCAGCTGCTTGTGGCTTGAAGGAAGATGTTAGATTTGAAACCTTCACCGAATGATCAGATTTCATGCTCTCCATCTCCATATTAACAGGGCAGGATGTCCTCTCCAAGAGAGTCTAGCAAAAGTAAAAGAAAGGAATGGGTTTGGGGGGCAGGCGGGGAGAATTCTCAACTGTCAGTTGGATACGACATGTCTGAACATTTGATGCTGAAAATGCTGGACTCAAACATTATGTGGGCAAAAGGTGACTTACCCTACACGCTCTCTTGAAAGCATCCTCTGAAGTCAGCCATCACTGTTAGTGACTGTGGGGGCCAGACTGCACCAGAGACTCTCAGCATTTCCCCTCCCTCTCTTCTTTTGTTTATTTTTATTTATTTCTGGCTGTGTTGGGTCTCCATTGCTCTGCAGGCTTCTCTGCAGTTGTGCTGAGCGGGGATGACTCCCTAGTTGCAGCCCACGAGCTTCTCTTGTTGCAGAGCCCAGGCCCCAGAGCCCAGGCTCAGCAGTTGCGGTGCACAGGCTTCGTTGTCCCGAGGCATGTGGGATACTCCTGGATCACGGACCAAACGCGTGTCTCCTGCACCGGCAGGCGGATTCGTCACCACCGTGCCGCCAGGGAAGCCCCCTCCCCCACTTGCATGCATCTCCTGTCAGTCATACGCTTATAAAAGTCTGGAACATGCAAAGATTACCTAAAAGCAGAACCAGTCTTTGCTCCAACATGAGCAAATACTGTCACTCAAAGACAGATGTTTTATTTTTTTCTCAATTTGCTAGTAACACACATTTAACATGTGCTTACCTCCCATGTGATTAATCTCTCAATGCTTCCCTTTCCCTGTCTCTGTCCCTCACCTTCATTGCAGTATAACGAATCTTTGCAGCCTGGTGTAGCTTATCAGACTTTGTTCACGCTCAGACAAATACATACAAGCATCCCAGATACAAGTACTTGGAGGCTGTATTTGTCCTTGTTGGTTTTTACAAATATAGAATTATATTAGATATGATTTTTGATTGCGTTTATGTATCATTGTTATGGATTGAATGTTTGTGTCCCCCAAAGTTCATATGCTGAAATCCTAACTTCCACTGTGATGGTACTAGGAGGTGGAGCTTTTGGGAGGCGATTAGGTTATGAGGATGGAGCCCGCATCAGTGGAATTAGTGCCCTTGTAAAGGAGGTCCTAGAGAGCTCTCTTCCCGCCTCCACCATGTGAGGATACAGTGAAGAGATGACTGACTGTGACCCAGGACCTTGTCCCTCCCCAGGCAGGGAATCTGCTGGCACCTTGAGCTGGGACTTCTCAGCCTCTAGAACCAGGAGAAGTAAACGGTTATTTTTTAAGCCTCCAAGTCTAAGCAGCCCAAATGGACTGAGATAACCTCAGTTCTCCCCTTCCTCAGTCAATATATCCCAAATCTACCTTATCTTTTCAAAATAGCTGCAAAATGTTCCTTAATATGAATATACCAAAGGACGTTTATGTCATTGGCTGATCAGTGAACATTTTGATAGTTTCCAAATAACTTTTTTTCCATGTTCATTACAAACAATGCTGGGGAAAACTTCTATGATCAAAAGTCCTAAGCTAGTGCTTTATCTGTATAGAATAGAGTTACAGATGTAGAATCACTGCACTCGAATTAACATGCATTTAATTTTTAAAAATAGACACTGCCAGATTAATTCCCGAAAAGAGGCTCCAGAGATTCACATTTTTGACAGCAATATGATACATGTCTCTCACCCCCAAGGGTGGCAGGGAAGAAAAACAGCAGGAACGCTGATCATGTATACCATATTAAACGCCTTTTAAATGGTAAAATTAAAAAAAAACCAAAGCTTACCAGGGAAAATCATACAGCACTGTCTTAATGCTCTCAGCTATCAGGACACGAACGCTAAACTCTGGAGATGGGAGGTGGGAGCAGGTTGAATTCAGCCCACACAGAACACTGCTAGACAGAGGCAATTACTAGTTGGGACACTGAGAATAGCTAGAGAGAAAGTAATATGAGACAAGGGGCCCAGAGGAAAAGGATGGGGAAAAGAGCCAAATCAGGAAGACTTTACAGGGACTTCTCCGGTGGCCCAGTGGTGAAGAATCCACCTGGCAAGGCAGAGGCCGTGGGTCCGATCCCTGGTTGGGGAACTAAGATCCCACATACCGCGGAGCCATGGAGCCCCAGCGCCCCAACTAGAGGATCCGTGGGCTGCTTGGCAAGGTCCCACGTGACGCAACAAAGGTCCCTTGTGCCACAGTTAAGATCCAACGCAGCCAAATAAATAGATAAATTCTTTAAAAAAGGAGACATATTCTCCAGAGTGGGAGATGCAAATGATCAATGAGCACACAGAAGATGCTCAATACCCTCAGTCATCAGGGAAAGGCAATCAAAACCACAAGGCGCTACCACCCCACACCCACCAAGGTACCCGTGATCAGAAAGACACTACAACCCAGGTGAACCTGGAAGACGTTACGATCAGTGAAAGGACCCGAATACAAAATGCCACCTGTGGTGTGGATCTCTGTATCTGAACTGTCAGGGGTAGGCAAATCCAGAGGCAGGAAGTGCATTCGCGGTTGCCGGGGTTGGGGAGGAGAGCTAGGGATTTACTGCTCGAGGCATTTCTTTGTTTGATGGAATTTCTGTGATGAAACGTGGAGTCAGACAGTGGAGGCGGCTGTACTACCTCATGGATACAGTAGAAAGAAACCACGTCGTATAATACACGTGAAAAGGGTGAATTATCTGGTATGTGAGTTATATCTCAATTTTGAAAATGCAGACCCTGTAGGAAGGAACACCAGCTCTGGGGTGGGCGGTAAACACCGAACTTGAACAGAGAATTCACAGTCAAGGCAGGTGACTTTCAAGCCAATGAGAAGAAACGGATGGGATACTTCTACAAAAACAGAAATTCTCCAGGAGAACTTCTGATGAGAAAAAGCGCTAAGAGGCTGAGAAGTATGAGATTTCTCAGAGAATGTGCCTGCTGCAAGGAGGGGCACGGAGGTGGGGCATCTGGCGGGCCGTTTTCAGAACTGTCTGTAACCGCTTGAGGCAGCGGCCTGATGCCGCAGGGTCTGTGTGGGTGGCGTGTCCAGCGGGGCTGCAGGGGGCAGAGCTGAGGGTAAGGAGACTGTCTGCTGAGGGAGATGTATCCAGAGAGATAGTGGAAGGGCAGAGAGGGCGGGCGCCCAGGAAACGCGCTGGAGCCCGGGTAAACGCCCGCAATCTCTGTGGTTCAGCTGCGTCCTTGGGAGTCAGCGTGGGCGGACACCAGGCCGGGCCAGGGGCCAGCCCGCGCCTCCTCCTCTTCGCCCAGAGTGGCCCCGACCTCCCAGAACCCCTGCAACTAGCGTGGTCTCGTGCCGTCCTGCTGGCCGGTGAGGTTTAAGTGGACGCCTGCTTGGGGCACGGGCTTCCGGCGAGGACCCTCCTTTCGTTCCCAATAAAGGGAGAAAAGCCAGCGGCGCGCGGTGGCCTTTCCTGCTTCTGGGTCGCATGGCCCCAGGACGGGACGTGTGGGTGGGGGCAGCCCGGAGCCGCCGTGCACATTTAGCACACGTGCCTGGTGTCTGATAAGGCTGGCGAGCTGCCGCACCGCACTAGGGACCCCCAGCCTCCTTTTCATAACGAAACGTGCTGTCTGCTCAGGGCTCTAGCGCCTGCAGAGGATCCACGAGGATCGAGGACTCGCCCTTCAGCTGCTTTTCCTGCTCGTCTCCTGGAGGGTCTGCTGTGTCACGGTTCATTAATCTGCCAGCGTCTGCAAGCTTTCTGTGCCTCTCAGAGCCTGGGCCAAACTCTAGGGTCACTGCAACAACGAATGCAATGTCCTGTTCTCAGGAACTTGCATCCAAGTGGGGGAAACGGATTTGAAAAGCCAGCCAACTGGGGCAAGACCATGAGTGCCAAGTCACAGACCTGTTTGCCCCCTTCCCAACCAGAGATGCTGGTCCCAGGTCTGTCCCTCCACCAGGTGTCCCATTTTTGGCGTTGGGTCTCCCAGCACACTTTGCCCAGCCATCCTGACTGGCTCCTCTTCTCACTCCTTATGGCACAGCATTATTGGCAGGCAGATCATTTACGCAAATCAGGATTTTCAATCCAGAAAGTATTCCATTTACTTCTTTTTAAAAAAGCAAAATTAGGCAATTTTTCTTTTTAGGATAAAACTGACTACAAACAAAAATGAAAGACTAATGTTTTTAGAAACTTCTTATCCAGGTGAGACAGAGACGGTCTTCTATTTGTGATAAATGACGGTTTATGACAGATAAATCATGCCTTAGTCTCTGCCATTCGTTAGGAGTGAGAACAGCTTTCTTAAAAGGGTGAACTGTTGTGATAAATGTGATAGAAAGAAATCAAAGAAGGAGGTAAATGAGGTACTTCTATTTCCCTAAAACTGATGAGGTTTTAGGTGTAAATACGCAGATGAAAAGTTTGGTCAGGCGATACAGCAGGGGAGAGGCCCGTGAGCAAGGACACTCATGACTGTGGACTCTGGCCGTGGTTTTTCCCTGTCTTGTTTATTTCCTCACACTTATCCTGTGCCAGCCACTCTATAGAGGTCATGTTATCATCGTTCCCATTTTCCAGGAGAGTCTCTGAAGGTACACGTTCCTTGCCAAGGTTACACAGCTGCAGTGACAGAGCCGGGCTTCCCAGGAGGCACTGGTGATAAAGGAGCCGCCTGCAAATGCAGGAGACAAGAGAGACGCAGGTTTGATCCCTGGGTTGGGAAGATCCCCTGGAGGAGGGCACAGCAGCCCGCTCCAGTATCCTTGGCTGGAGCATCCCAGGCGCAGAGGAGCCTGGCAGGCTGTGGTCCACGGGGTCACACAGAGTCAGACGCGACTGAAGCGGCTTAGCACGATGCGTGACAGAGCCGGCAGGCGGCCCGGGAGCCTCCGTGCGCTCCTATTAGTTTCTCGTTGCTGCGGTAACAAACTACCACCAGTTTTTGTGCCTTAAAACAACACAGGTATCTGACATCACAACCACCAGCGCCCTGACAGTGGACGGTTGCCATGGCAACAGCTGAAAGACTGTCTACAAGGCCTGAAAAGGCGGGCGGCCCCAGTCCTGGGCGTGTCACACCCCTGTTCTCAGGTGAGTCATGAATATTCCTCCCTCTCTTCACTCAGTTCCCTCCTGTTTGCCTTGACCTTCCATATATACATGGTGTCCCAATCCAAGTCAGGCTGAGAAGTTGATTTTTGAAATAAGTCCCTGCTTTTCCATTCTCTGGCCATTGGGTAAAACTTGCACTGTTTTAGGCTCAGCATCAGTTTCTTTTCTGATTGTGTGACTCTGAATGAAACAAGGACCTTCCCCACCGAGGAAGAGGGCCTCGGCCTGGCTAGGACCTAAGTGGGGATTCTGCCGTGCAGCTGCCAAGCCGTGTCTGACTTTTTAACCCCAAGAACCGCAGCGCACCAGGCTCCTCTGTCCCTCAGCATCTTCCAGAGTTTGCTCCAATTCACGTCCATCGAGTCGGTGGTGGCATCCAAACATCTCATCCTCTGTCGTCCCCTTCTCCGTTTGCCTTCAATCCCTCCCAGCATCAGGGTCTTTTCAAATGAGTCAGCTCTTCACATCAGGTGCCAAAGTACTGGAGTGTCAGCTTCAGCATCAGTCCTTCCAATGAACACCCAGGACTCATCTCCTTTAGGATGGACTGGTTGGATCTCCTTGCAGTCCCAGGGACTCTCAAGAGTCTTCTCCAACACCACAGTTCAAAAGCATCCATTCTTTGGCACTCAGCTTTCTTTATAGTCCAACTCTCACATCCATACATGACTACTGGAAAAACCATAGCTTTGACTAGACCGACCTTTGTCCGCAAAATGACGACTATACATCTCTTTGCCTACAACCAATTTGGTAATACACCCCCACACCTTTTTTTTTTTTTTTTTTTTTTGGTAATACCCCTCTTAAAAGGACCCTGTGGTTATACTGGGTCTACCTGAATAATCCAGGCTCAGCTCCCCACCTCAAGATCCTTAATTTAATCACATCACAAAACCTGCTTTTGACATGCAAAGTGACATATTCGCAGGCCCTGGAGATTCGGATGTGGACGTCTGGCCTCCCGTTCTGGCATGATAGTTTTGTACTTGATGTGGTTCATTCCTACTTCTGCACAGGGATGTACCATCGTGTGAATCTGCCCTAATTGACACAGCCACTCTACTGAAGGACACGCAGCTCTTTGGGAAGTACTTCCTTAGCGACTTTGGAATTCTAATCAACATGTATTGGAAAAAGAGAGGGAAGAACTGAAGAAACGAATTTAAACAACCACGTTTTGGCAGAGCAAACACATAGCCTCTGCCCCAAAAGTGCAAGAAACGGTGCAAGCAGCAAGTCACGGCGCACGTGGCTCTGGCGTCGTCACCAGCTTTCCCCGAAAGAAGACGTTCAAATGGAATCTGAAATTGGCAGCTGAAGCTGGAAATATAATATGGAAATAAAAATCAGGCATTTTGATTTTCTGAGATATTGTTATTGAAGATGAAGTATGATGCTAAACTTTGGCGAGAAGTCCCTTATCTACGTGACTTGTACTCCTTGATGTTGGTTTGATATCAAGATCTCTAGTCTCTTACCCTCACCAAGAAAAAATACTGTGCAAGATAAATTTATCTCTACAAGGCAACAGAAGGCAATTTCATGAATCAGTTTTAAAGAAGGGTTGTGCCTGATTGATCTCTCCCACAGTGTGTCTGGAAGACAAATAAGTAAAACACTGAAAAAGTACAAGGGATGCAAGAAAAAAAAGTTTCAAGGTTATATTTTAAACTTGCAAGAGCTATCTAGATGGAGCTAATACATTTAACTTCATACCCGAATGATGGCCTTTATTAACATTAAATCCAAAACAGAAAAATAAACGTTCCTCACATGTTGACCACATGTCAGACACTCTTCCAAGTACTGCAGGTATATCAACTCATTTAAGCTTTCCAACGATCTTCAAAGCTTTGTCCTACCGTCATTACGATTCCTGTTTTACAGATGTGAGACCAGAGAGGCTCAGCAACTCGCCTAAGGTCACAGAGCAAAGCCACGACTTGCATTCAGGATGCCGCTCCCTAACGCCTAGGCTGTGTGCTCAGGCACTGCTTCTCAATAGCTCTTCATGGGAGATGTCCCCGAGTGGCAGTGAATGTCTTTAACAGGAGAAAACGGGAAGGAAAGGTATAGGTAAAAAGAAGGAAAACGGTCACTCAGGGTCCCATTTATCTATTTTTCCAGTTACTTTTCTCTGTTGTTCAGTCGCTCAGTCATGCCCAACTCTTTGTGACTCCACGGACTGTAGCTCACCAGGCTGTCTGTCCATGGGATTTTTCAGGCAAGAGCCCTGGAGTGGGTTGCCATGTCCTCCTCCAGGGGATCTTCCCAACCCAGGGATTGAAGCTGGGTCTCCTGCTTTGGCAGGCAGACTCTTTACCACGGACCCACCAGGAGAGCCCGAGTTTCTCTATGTGCATACATACACACATGCACCAGATGGACACAAACATGCATCAAAAGGCATGGCCAGAGAATTTTGTCCAAAGGACAAAAAGAAAATCACCCACTTTTGTAGCCCTTTAAAAACTGCACTGAAAGTGATGATAACCCGGAGAAAACAGCACAAGGATGATAAGCTGCCTTCCCAGTTAAAACGGATAATCACTCCAAAGTGAGTTCCAGAGGGCGCATTGTCAGTGGAGGCAGGCGGAGGTTTTGGCTTCAGAGGATTTAAACTTGCTACAGATTCTTCAGTGGGTGCCGATGCAAGGCTGCATCATACGAAAGCTGGTGCAACCAACCCACGGGTCACTCAAACGAGATTTTTTTCCCTGTGTATGCAACACACTGTCCCAGATTGTTCCCTATATTTCTATTACCCATTTTCCTCTTCCCAGGAAGACCTGCCAATTATATGTATATTATATATTATAAAGTATATATATATACACATTGTGTATATATATATTATACATTATATATAACATATTATAATATATATTATATTATAATAATATAACATATATATAATATATATTATTTTATATATATATAAAGGAGCGGAGAGGAAAGTAAGGAAGGGGGGAGAAAAAAGGAGAGGGAGAGAACAAGAGAGGGAACTGTCTCGATTTCCAACGTTTTGTTCCCATGTTCTTCCTTCCGACACTCTCCTCACCCTTGTGCCCCATATTAAAAATAGGGTCCAAAAAAATAGAGGCATAACCTCAACAACAACAGTGATTGAATGACAACAAAGAAAACCATTTCCGTAGGACACATTACATTGTCAGGGCCTCTGGATCAGTCGAGAACTTCGACAGTCTGCACGTTATAAAAACGATACGACTCTGCTTTCCAAGTGTGTGCATCTCAGCAGCCAGCTTCACACCCCTCTCACCGAAGCTGCTGCTGCGGGTTCAGTCCATTCCACGCACATCAAAGCAGACATCTGACTCACAGGTTGAAAGGCAGGAAGAGACTTGTGACTTTATCTCATCCTGTGGTTGCCAATCCTGCCTGTGCCTCTGAACCCTCTAGAAAACGTTCAGCAGTTCAGACCCCCAGGGGCTCAAGAAGAGGGTATTCTGGAAAGATGGGACCTGGGCATCTACGCTTTTAATAAGCAACCTGGGTAAGATACTGGGACATCATATAATAAGAAATATATATTTGGTCTTCATCCCTGTTCCTGGCACAGAGCTCCTCAAACTCATATTTGAGTCAAGAAGATGACTTTTGTTATTGATGACAAGCCAGCCCCTTTTAACCACATCTGAGTTTATGTTAATGAGGTGACTTTGGAAAAGCCCCTCTAAGGATGGGGCCCCTGTTGCCAGAGAAACAAGACATGTGATCAGAGGGCTAGGATTTCAGCTTCACCACCCCAGCCAATCTTGCAGGAGGGGAGAGTGGCTGAAAACTGAGCTCCACCATCAATAGCCAGCGATTTAATCAAGCGCGCCTCCGAAATGAAGCCTTCACAAACGTCTCTGAAGAACAGGGTTCAGACTGCTTCTGGGTTGATGAGCAGGGGGAGGTTCTGGACCGTGGCTTGTCCAGAGAAAGCACGGACGCTCCCCTGCCCCCAGGGTCCCCTCCCCCGCCTCCCCATCACCTCCTCCATCGGCCGTCGTCGCTGAGTTGTATCCTCTTAGAATAAACTGGTGACCTAGTAAGGGGCTTCCCTGGTGGCTGAGCGTAAATAATCTGCCTGCCAATGCAGGAGACATGGGTGCAATCCCTGGGTCGGGAAGATCCCCTGGAGAAGGGAACGGCAACCCAGTCCAGTATTCTGGCCTGGGAAGTGCCATAGACAGGAGCCTGGGGGGCCTCAGTCCAGGGGGCCGCAGAGGACTGGACATGACTGGGCAGCGACCGTCTAGCAAGCACACTGCTCTCCAGTGCCCTGTGAGCCGTTCTGGCAAATGATTGCACCTGAGGGGGCAGTCGTGGGAACCTCTGGTCTGTGGCCGAGCAGGACAGACGTTGTGGGTAACCCGGGGACTCCCCACTTGCCATCGGCAACTTTAGTGGGAGGTAGTCTTATGATACTGAGCCCATAACTGGTGGGAGCCGATGCTAACTCTTGGTAAACGGTGTCAGAACTGAACCGAACTGTGGGACACCCAGCTGGTGTCACAGAACCCCTTGGTATGGAAAACCCACACAACTGCCGTCAGATGTGGTGTGAGCAGCAGAGCATGGACAGGGGAGACAGAGCACTTTCTTCTCTCACATGAGGAAATTCTAAAGCTTCTGGAAGCAGGGCTGTGATTCATCTCATTGTTCAGTGAAGCCCAGAGCTCATGCAAATGACAGCAGCCACAACCGTCATGGAGTCATAAAGCTAACACGTACGGAGCACTCACCACGGGCCACGGAAATGTGTGCTTTTATCATATCTGAGACTTAGCTTGTAGTCACTGTTTTTATCCCACTTCTGGGACAAGGAGGCCGAGGTTCAGAGAGGCTAAATAACTGGCTCAAGGTCACACAGCTGGTAGGTGGCAAAACCAGCAGTCTGATTCCAGAGTTCTTACCCTCAACCACTGGGATACCCTGACTCTTATAGAATTTATTGGTATTTTTACACAGTAGAACTCAGTCACTTCTGATGCTTGGAATTTATAGCCTTGTTGTTGTTTAGTCGCTCAGTCGTGTCCGATTCTGTGTGACCCCGTGGACTGTAGCCCACCAGGCTCCTGTCTATGGAATTTCCCAGGCAAGAATATTGGAGTGGATTGCCATTTCCTTCTCCAGGGATCTTCCTGACCCAGGGATCAAACCCGCATCTCCTGCCTCTCCTGCACTGGCAGATTCTTTACCACTGAGCCACCAGGGAAGCCCTAATAGCCTTATACTCCAGAATAAAATCAAATAGATAAGTACATTTTCCAGTTTCAACACTGCCCTCTGCTGTCTTCTATATTTCACTTGTTTCTTTGGAATTCCAAAGTGCTCGGTAATAAGTAAAATACTTGGCGAAGGATCACCTTGAGTCCTCTCAGCAATTCCATGAGATAGGTATCATTATCCCCACTTTACAGATGGGAAAACTGAGGCTTAGAAAGCCACATGACTTGCTCCAGGTCCCACAGCCAGTAAGTTGCAGGGCAGGGGTTTTAACTTTGGTCTGCTGGACTCCAAAGAGACCTGGCTCCCAGTGTTTCTATTCTGTTGCTTTTCACTTATTGCCGTAAATCCTCAGACTCTTCCAGACATCATACACACCCAAGAGAGACGAGCACTGTTAAGAGCTGAATTGCAGAGACGATGGAGTTCCCCGCGACCTCACTTGGAAACAGGGTCTCTGCAGAGGACCAAGTTAAGACGAGGCTGGGGCTGTGCCCAACCCCACGTCCCTGTGTCCGTACAAAAGGGAGAGGCTTGGACCCAGAGACAGATGCTCATAGAAGGAAGATGCTGGGAAACCAAGGAGGAGTGCTGCGTCAAAGCCAAAGAGTGTCTGAGGCCACCAGGAGTCAGAGCAGAGGCAGGGGACAGTCCTTTTTTTTTTAAAAAAGACTTTTTTGTTTGATGTGGACCAATTTTTTAAGTCTTTATTGAATTTGTTACAATATTGCTTCTGTTTTTTGTTTTGGTTTTTTGGTCATGAGGCATGGGGGAGTCTTAGCTCCCCGACCAGGGATGAACCTGCCACCTCTGTGTTGGAAGGTGAAGTCTTAACTACTGGACCACCAGGGAAGGCCCCAGGGAACGGATTTTTTCACACACAGATCTCTCAGACGATCCCGACCTTGCCTACACCCTGAGTTCCAACTTCCAGCCCCAACACGGTGAGACGGTACATTCCTGTTGCGTAAGCCGTCCGCCCTGCGGAGCTGCGTTTGCAGCCCCAGGAACGACACGCGTGCCTTCCACGCGGCTTCAGCGCCGGCATCTGTTTCGCCATCAGCAGGGCCAGCAGCCCTTCCCTGCCCGCGTCTCCACCCCCAGGATTAGCAGTCCGCCGGGACACTCACCTTCCTCGTAGGGTTGCACCGGGCGGGCGGATATCATGACCGGCAGGCCGTTTTGACCACACGCGTCTCCAGACGCGACCTGGAACAGAACGTGTGGCAGTATTAGCCAAGTCTTGGATGAGAAAAATCAGAAAAACTCAGGAAAGAAACTCAAGGCCACAGGGGCACCTCACAAAATAAAGTCTCCACTTCTAGAAACCACCCCGCTTTCTATCACGCCTCAGTGAAACGAAAACCCCGATCTAAAGCACTGGCTTCCCGGGCTGGCGAGAGCTCTGCATGGTCTATGCCTGCGTTCAGCCAGCCCCGCGAGCCCGGGCAGCACAGACCCCTCCGCAGAGGCGGGACTCCCGGGCAAACGGGGGCGCTGGTGCGACAGGCGAGGGGACCAAGAGCGTGACGGGCTGGGCGGTTAACCACAGCCCAGGGTCCCGCACGCGGGCACAGCCTCCAGGCCACACTCTCCTCAGATTCAGGAGGTTGCCCTTTGCTATTTTTCTGCTCCACGCCCACCCCCTCCATCGAGCTGTGGCGACCCCTTTCCAATTCTAGGTCACTGCTGGATTATTTTCTCTTCTGTTATTTATTGCTGACATTTAAAAAGACTACAGACATATATGTAGGCGTATATGTACATATATATATATACACATACAGATATACTCACATGGAAAGAAAAAAAGAATGTGTTACCCGATGTCATTTTCGTAATAAGTGATACCGCTCGTAGTCGGCATTAACTTAATATTGATTATACGCTAAGTACTTTGCATATCTCATCTCATTTTGCTAACACTATTAGTAGTTAATATATGTTAATAAGTGCAGAGAGAGAAAAAAAAGCTAAGAGACGAAATACCCATCTTTTGGAAGACTTTTCTTTACTTTATATTTTTGTAACAGTTCTGTTTAAAAGAAGCTTGTGTTTGGAAGTTCCCTGGATACCGGGGTTGTGATGACCAAGAAACACCTCCAGATATTGCCGGTGGCGAGGTAGAACCACCCACAGCTGAGAACCACCGGTCCAGACCCGCCTGCACCTGTACATCGGATGGATGGGAGTCATCACCATGGAGACTCAGGTTCCACGGGCCCCCATCCCTGCGATTTCTTGTTCCCTGGGCCTTGAGTGGGGCCCTAAGAGCCTCCACTTTTAACAGCTCCTCGGTGGGGTGTGGAGGTTTGCGTCCCACTGAGCAACCCCCCGGAGCAGCAGCGGCCGCATCGCTCGCCCTGAGGAGCCCTGGGCAGGCTCCTCCTTCTGCCGTCATCCCGACCCTCCCGACCAATAGCTAATGACGCAGGGACCGTAAGGACACCACCTTGTGAGTGTCTGCTTCCGGGTCATTCTCTTGGCCTTCAACTCTTTGGGGAACACTCATTTGGTTACCCATTGTTCCTGCAACAGAGAAGAAGAGAGACACAGGGAAAATTAAAACCCAAGAGAAATGGGAGTCTCACTTCTGCCTATAAACTAAGATGCAGAGACCTGCCCAGTCACTGTGGGAGTATTATCACAAGCACCAGGGAGACCAATTGCTCATGTCTATTTTGAGGAATGAGGGAAGATTTGGGGCTCATGAATTCAACAGAACTAAAGTCAAACGCAGGAGCTTCACTGGTGGTCCAGTGGTTAGAACTCCACACTTGAGCTGCAGGGGGCACAGATTCCATCCCTGGTTGGGGAGCTAAGATCCCACAAGCTGTGTGGTGTGGGGAGAAAAAAAAAAGTGTAATAAAGATTTGGGTAGTTTAGTCGCTGAGTCGTGTCCAACTCTTGCAACCCCATGGACTATAGCCCGCCAGGCTCCTCTGTCCATGGGGTTCTCCAGGCAAGAATACTGGAGTGGGCTGCAATCTCCTTCTCCAGAATAGAGTTTGGGGACCTGAGAAAGAGTGGATACGTGTGTATGTGTGACTGATTCCCTTTCCTGCACAGCAGGAGGGAACACAACATTGTAGAGCAGCTACACGCCCATAAACTTTCTCACAATTTCATTATTTGTTTTAGGCTCTTCTGGGTCTCTGTTGCTGCCCGGGCTGTCCTCCAGCTGTGATGCCCCGGCTCCTCCCTGCAGTGACTTCTCGTGTGGCGAAGCGTGGGCTCTGGGGCACGCAGGCGTCAGCAGCTCGTGGGCCGGGTACGTTCAGCTCCCTGTCTCTGGGCAGGCTCCGTAGTTGTGGCACATGGGCGCGGCTGCTCTGGGGCGTGCGGGATCTTCCTGGACCAGGGATGGAACTTGGGTTCCCTGCATTGGCAGGCAGGTTCTTTACCGCTGAGCCACTAGGGAAGACCCCTAAAATTTCTTTAAAATGCAGTCCCAATTTTCAACTGCTTTTCATTTCTGGGGGAATGTTATCATATGAAAAGCATATTCCACGTAGATATCATTTTCTTCCTTCTTAGCCACTCACAGCTATTAGATCAAGGAGATTTTAGAATGGGGACAGTTAAAATGACATACAATTTTCAATAGTCTCTGATCCTCAACTAAATTAAATCCTATGTGAAAACCTCTTGTAGCACAGGCATTTTTTCATAGCACTTAGCACTATGTGTAATTATATCTCTATTTGGCTATATTTTCATTCATTTATTGATTCAACAAATGTACACTGAACACCAGCCCTGCACCATATGCTGAAGCAGACACGAATTAAACAGATGAGCCCCTTTGACTTCACGGAGTTGAAATCTGTTGGGTGGACGGAGAATAACAAAGAGACAGTAAATACACAAATCAAGTCACGTCCCATAGCTCAAGGCAGCACGTGCAGTGGTGTTGAGCATAGACCCGGAACAGGACAACCTGGGCTTGAAGGCTCTCCCTGCCCCTCACTGCTGTGTGCCCTTGGATGAGTTAATTAGCCTCTCTGTGCCTCAGAGGGCTGCTACAAGTACACAATGAGTTAATGCTTGTGAAGTGGTTAGAACAATGCGTGACTCTTCATGAGCAGTATAGAAGTGTTTGTTAATCCAAACACATAGGGTTCAAGGCTATGAACAAAAACGTAATATGTCTATTATTATATATGAACATTAAAGGGGGCACACAAGAGGGCAGGAAGCGGCAGCGCTGGATAGGATGGTTCTGGAATGAAGTACAACTGACCCAGACTTAACTCTGAGGGCAGGGCAGAACATTTAACTTGCATCTCCCTTCCCCATTAGCTGTAAGCACCATGAGGGCAGGGACTGTCTCTCTTGACCCACCATTATATCTCAGCACTGCGTCTGCACTGATCAGGTGTCAAATGATTGCTTATCAGTTGGGTGGAGGGAGTAATTATTAGTAACAATCCCTCACCCCAGCACTGAACTAGGCCCTAACCCTCTAGAGCCCCGTGACAGCACTGATGGCGATAGTTCACAGCCGTCCACGCGTCCTCAGCTCCAAGCTCTGTTTCCAAGAGTGCGTCCTGGGCCGTCTCGTGTGGCCCTGCACACCCGCGTGAAACGGGGTCACCATCATGTCACGCTAGCCGAGAGGAAGCTGAGTCACAAGGAGGTAAAGTCACTTTCCAGAGGCCAGCTGGTCAGAGACGGCAGAGGGAGACGCCTGCACGGGCTGCCTGTGCCCCAGCCTCTGAACGTCCCCACGGAACTCCCTCCCCCGTGGAAAGCGGGGAACCGAGCCTCCCGAACGCGCACATCTGGAGAAAGGCCACGTGAGGTCTTGACCCAGAGGATGTCTGCTTCCAGAGCTGCGGCTCTTTCAGTCCCCCTAAGCTGCCTTACTAGTTAAAAGCTGCTTTTTTCACGCACATAAGTGATTCCAATGTAGCCCTTCTCCAAAGACCTGGCTCCTGACTCTTGGAATAATAGCCAGGGGTTTTAATTCCTGGCCAAACGCAGTCAATGCATCTCCAAGGATTTCCATGGGAGGAGACTTGAGTAATCAGAAATTTGGGAGGCCACAAAAGGGCTTTCTTGGGGGAACCTGGTAGATATCAGAATTGGGATTTTATATATAAAATAACAACAGGGCATTACAACAGGTAATAAAGCTGAGCAGTGCTAAAACATACAGGACCCCTGTTATGTTGCAATATTTTTTATTTATAAAATCCAAGATATCCACACTCCCAATAGGCCATCACTTCATCTATAAATGGGATACTATGAAAATAATACTGCATATTCAAGGCCAGGGTCAGCAAATGACAGCTGGGGAACAAATCCAGTCCGCCGCCTGTTTTAGGCTGGCCTATGTGCTAAGAATGGGTTTTACACTTATAAAGGGTTGGGGAAAAAAATCAGAAGAATCATAGATTGTGACACATGAGAATTATATGAAATTCAAATTGTTGTATCCATAAATAAAATTCTTTTGGAAGACAGCCATGCCCATTCATTTATCTATAGTCTACCTACAGCTGCTTTCATGGACTGAGGCAGAGTTGAGGACTTTCAATAGAGACCATATGGCCTGCAAAGCCTAAGATATTTACTGTCTGGCCTTTTCTAGAAAGTTTATAGGTTTTGCTTAACATCAGCCTCAGTAACATATACTCATTTTGCAAACAATGAGATTGAAGCAGCTGAGGGATTAAGTGTTGCCCAAATTAAGACTGACCAGGAACTGAACCCACTGTGTATAAAAATAATGACAACTCTAGCAACGACAGTAATGATGAGACAGTAATAGTAGGAGCTTCTCTGGCGGCTCAGTGGTAAAGAACCCGCCTGCCGGCGCAGGAGACACAGATCCGATCCCTGGGCCAGGAAGGTCCCAGGTGCCACGGAGCAGCTAAGCCCGAGCCCCACAGCTGCTGCAGCCTGGGCTTTAGGGCCGGGGAGCAGCAACTCCCGAGCTCACGAGCTGCACCTCCTGGAGCCCTGACCCCCGAGAGCCCGAGCTCTGCGTCACGCGGAGCCACCGCAGTGAGAAGTGTGAGCCCCACCTGGAGAGCAGGCCCCTCCGGGGAACCTGAGAAAAGCTTCACACAGCAACAGAGGCACCCGGCGCAGCTTCAGTAAATAACATCATGTTTGAAAGACGGTGATATTAATAATGGCCTTGACCAGACGGATCTTTGCTGGCAAAGTAATGTCTCTGCTTTTTAATATGCTATCTAGGTTGGTCACAACTTTCCTTCCAAGGAGTTACTTCCTTACTAGTTAAAAGCTGTTTCATGGCTGCAATCACCATCTGCAGTGATTTTGGAGCCTAGAAAAATAAAGTCTGACACTGCTTCCACTGTTTCCCCATCTATTTCCCATGAAGTGATGGGACCAGATGCCATGATCTTAGTTTTCTGAATGTTGAGCTTTAAGCCAACTCTCCTCTTTCACTTTCATCAACAGGCTCTTTAGTTCCTCTTCACTTTGTGCCATAAGGGTGGTGTCATCTGCATATCTGAGGTTATTGATATTTCTCTAGCAATCTTGATTCCAGCTTGTGCTTCTTCCAGCCCAGCGTTTCTCATGATGTACTCTGCATATAAGTTAAATAAGCAGAGTGACAATATACAGCCTAGACGTACTCCTTTTCCTATTTGGAACCAGTGTGTTGTTCCATGTCCAGTTCTAACTTGCTTCCTGACCTGCATACAGGTTTCTCAAGATGCAGGTCAGGTGGTCTGGTATTCCCATCTCTTTTAGAATTTTCCACAGTTTATTGTGATCCACACACTCAAAGGCTTTGGCATAGTCAATAAAGCAGAAATAGATGTTTTTCTGGAACGCTCTTGCTTTTTTTGATGATCCAGTGAATGTTGGCAATTTGATCTCTGGCTCCTCTGCCTTTTCTAAAACCAACTTGAACATCTGGAAGTTCATGGTTCATGTATTGCTGAAGCCTGGCTTGGAGAATTTTGAGCATTACTTTACTAGCGTGTGAGATGAGTGCAATTGTGCAGTAGTTTGAGCATTCTTTGGGATTGCCTTTCTTAGGGATTGAAGTGAAAACTGACCTTTTCCAGCCCTGTGGCCACTGCTGAGTTTTCCAAATTTGCTGGCATATTGAGTGCAGCACTTTCACAGCATCATCTTTTAGGATTTGAAATAGCTTAACTGGAATTCCATCACCTCCACTAGCTTTGTTCGTAGTGATGCTTCCTAAGGCCCACTTGACTTCACATTCCAGGATGTCTGTCTCTAGGTGAGTGATCACACCATCGTGATTATCTGGGTCGTGAAGATCTTTTTTGTACAGTTCTCCTGCGTATTGAATTGATGCTTTTGAACTGTGGTGTTAGAGAAGACTCTTGAGAGTCCCTTGGACTGCAAGGAGATCCAACCAGTCCATCCTAAAGGAGATCAGTCCTGGGTGTTCATTGGAAGGACTGATGCTGAAGCTGAAACTCCAATACTTTGGCCACCTGATGAGAAGAGCTGACTCATTTGAAAAGACCCTGATGCTGGGAGGGATTGGGGGCAGGAGGAGAAGGAGATGACAGAGGATGAGATGGTTGGATGGCATCACCGACTCGATGGTCGTGAGTTTGAGTAAACTCTGGGAGTTGGTGATGGACAGGGAGGCCTGGCGTGCTGCAATTCATGGGGTTGCAAAGAGTCAGACATGACTGAGCGACTGAACTGAACTGAATATTAATAATAATAATGTTATGGTTTAATTGCTAAGTCATGTGTTAGTCACTCAGTCATGTCTGACTCTTTGTGAACCCATGAACTGTAGCCCACCAGGCTCCTCTGTCCATGTGATTCTCCAGGCAAGGACACGGGAGTGGGTTGCCATGACCTCCTCCAGGGGATCTTCCTGACTCAGGCATCAACCTGTGTCTTCTGCTTTGGCAGGCGGATCCTTTACTGCTGAGCCACCAGGGATGTCCCAATATAATAATAATAACAAATTTGGTGAGTGCTCATCACCTGCTGGGAAACTGTCCTGAGAGCTCCATGTGCCAAAAATGAGTTCACTCCTCACAGCAAACCAACAAGGCATTTCAGTTCAGTTCAGTTCAGTTCAGTTGCTCAGTCGTGTCCGACTCTTTGCGACCCCATGAACCGCAGCACGCCAGGCCTCCCTGTCCATCACCAGCTCCTGGAATTTACCCAAACCCATGTCCATTGAGTCGGTGATGCCATCTAACCATCTCATCCTCAGTCGTCCCCTTCTCCTCCTGCCCCCAATCCCTCCCAGCATCAGGGACTTTTCCAATGAGTCAATTCTTCACATGAGGTGGCCAAAGTATTGGAGTTTCAGCTTCAGCATCAGTCCTTCCAATGAACACCCAGGACTGATCTGCTTTAGGATGGACTGGTTGGATCTCCTTGCAGTCCAAGGGACTCTCAAGAGTCTTCTCCAACACCACAGTTCAAAAGCATCAGTTCTTCGGTGCTCAGCTTTCTTTATAGTCCAACCCTCACATCCATACATAACCACTGACAAAACCATAGCCTTGACTAGACGGACCTTTGTTGGCAAAGTGATGTCTCTGCTTTTTCATATGCTGTCTAGGTTGGTCATAACTTTCCTTCCAAGGAGTAAGTGTCTTTTAATTTCATGGCTGCAATCACCATCTGCCATGATTTTGGAACCCCCCCCCCCCAAAATGAAGTCAGCCACTGTTTCCACTGTTTCCCCATCTATTTGCCATGAAGTGATGGGACCGGATGCCATGATCTTAGTTTTCTGAATGTTGAGCTTTAAGCCAACTTTTTGACTCTCCTCTCTCACTTTCATCAAGAGGCTTTTCAGTTCCTCTTCACTTTCTGCCATAAGGGTGGTGTCATCTGCATATCTGAGGTTATCCTCTCAGGGGCGCTGGCTGAGAGGAGCTACCCCACGCCCGAGGTCAGGGGCAGCGGCGGAGAGGAACAAGGCAGAAGTATCATCATTCTAATTTTACAGATGAGAAAACGGAAATTCATAGGTTAAACGCCTCGACCAAGGGGACTTGCAAAAATGTATACACAGTAGATGATGTCTCCATCTAAAATCTAGCTTTTTACAAAATTAAAAATAACTTACCATTGGGCTTACAAACTTTCAAAGCTCCTATTATTCAATTTACATTTAATTCAATTTGGGAGCTAACTTCAATAAAAATGTTTGAGGTTATAAAAACATCTTTGCCCTGAGAGAGGTGTCGGGTGTGCAGATAGGAGAGAAACTTTCAACCCGCAAGAGTTTGGGTTCCGTATCCTGACCATTGCAGGTTTTAAGGCGCCTCTGGGGCAGTGTCGAGGCCAAATGGCCTGAAAGAAGGAAAATCCACTTGCACGTCTTTTGCGGGGACAACTTGGACTCAGATAACATTGGTTTCCGCCAGCAGTTACAACATACGTGTTGTGAAATTGCTTCCGCCTTTCAAATTTTGCGAGAGGCCAGATTTTCATGAGCCGAAAACAAACGGTTACTGCCACCTATCGGTCAACGTCAGTATTGGCCGAAACAAACGCACTGGGCCTGCAGCGCGCGTGCTCGGTCCTGTCCGACCCCGCGACCCCACGGACGGACGGCAGCCCCCCAGTGAGGTCAAAATGTCCGGGGACATCAAAGGAAATGCTTTCACGTTTAGCGGTTAAACCTTCCGTTAAAGGTTCGCAAGACCATGGCGCGTCCTTTTGTGCCCCAAAGATGCTGCTGTTTTTAGTCGCTCAGTCGTCTCCGACTCTGCGCGACCCCAGGACTGCAGCCCGCCAGGCTCCTCTGTCCATGGGATCCTCCAGGCAAATTACTGGAGTGGGCTGCCATGCCCTCCTCCAGGGGGTCCTCCTGATCCAGGGATCGAACCTGCGTCTCTCACACTGCAGGCAGATTCTTTACCAGCTGAGGCCACCAGGGACCCGCCCCAAAGGCGGTACAGCTAATGAGGCGGTAGCGTTGATCACACCCGAGTGGGGACCTGCCAGCGCTGGGACCTCTAGGTGGAGAGCAGTGCAGTCAAATAAGGGCGCGGGCTCTGGGGACTAAACACCCAGGCGGGCGTCCCCACCCAGCCGCCCACTGAATGAGTGACACCGGGCAAGTTACCCAGCCTCACGAGGCCTCAGTTTCCCCTTCTGTAAAACGGGGATAATAAGGGCACACACTCAAGAGGCTGCTGTGAGAGGTCAAGGCACTAGTAGACAGAAGCTGCCCCAAACAGGGTGTGGCACGCAGTGAAGGTGTACCCTGAAGCTGATCTTCATGGTTAGAAGTGTCACCATGATCCCCACTGATACTTTCAGAGTCGTCTGATACAATCGGCTAAAGAACTCGGCAGCACTGCTGATTTCCGTGATCATCTCACACAGTCGGCTAGGGATCCTGGATCTGTATTTTTAGCAAATGCACACAGGTATGGGGGACTGGGTTGGAGAGCAGCACCCAGGTTGTCCTGGGGATGAGGACATTCTGGGGAGGCAGAGCCATCCTGTTTTAGCCAGGAAAGTCCAGGCAAACCAGGATGAGTTGGTCACCATGAAAGCCATGTCAGGGACTCTGTGAGGCAGGAACCCTTTTTATCCCCATTTAGCAGATGGCAAAACTGAGGCTGCAAGTGGTCCAGACTGGACCATTCCTGTCTGTGATGAAGTTTCCTCCAGTCTCCAACAGAGGAGAAGAATAAATCAGGTGATGCATTTTTTTCCATCAAGAAAAACATTCTTTGAAAGAGCTAGGTTTTTATTTTGGAAAAAAAAAAATGAAGGTGACATCAAAATGCCCTTTCGTGACCTGATGGTGTGCATTGTTTTGTTCTTATGAATGTCCTTAAATCTGACATTAAACACAAGTCTCCATATGGCAGAGAGGTTTGTTTTTGAAATTAGACTCAAGGGCCTAGCATTCGGAGAACGTGGGCCAAGTCTTTGGCTGGGGGTCATTCAGATGAGAAAGTCTCCTTACTTCTCCTTTTCCCACCTCTGTAACTGAGGCCAGTCTTCAAACTGTTACACATTCCAATCCCCACGGGAGATTTTAGTCCCCGTGTCCAGGCCCCCGCCAGACCCATTCCATCAGAACCCCTGGCTGGGGCCTGGGCATCAGAATATTTTCGAGATCTCCAGGTGACTTCCACGACGGCAAGGGCTAAGAGGTGCCATCCTGGACATTTTGGGGGAGTAAGGTTCACTTGGGCCAGGGACTCCCCCAGATGCTGACTCCCCTGGTACGTGGAACCAGGGTCCGGATTCTCAGAGAGAGGAAGGGCTTTGGCTTTAAAGGTCCACAAATCACAGCCAGCTCAGGGAACCTGAAAATGTTTGCAACCCTTTCAAAGCACTCTTTTTTTTTTTTTTTGGCCAAACTGTCCACGTGGCATGCAGGATTTGTTTCCTGACCCAGGATCGAACCCAGGGCATGGTAGCGATGGTGACAAATCCTAACTACTAGGCCAATAAGGAACTCCTGAGGGGGGCGTTCTTGTCCCCATTTTACAGACGCATCACCCGAGTCCAGAGAGCCTGAACTCCTTGTCTAAGGTCAGGCTGTGAGCTGAACTATGTCCTCCTCCAAAGTCATGTGTCAAAACCCTAACCCAGCATGACTGTATTTAGAGATAGATTAGAGGAAGTTATAAGGGTGGGGCTCTAATCCTAAGGATTAGCAGCCTTATAAGAGAAGACACCCAAGAACTTGCTTCCTCTCTCTATTATGTGAGGACCCCACAAGAGGGCAGAGGTGTGAGGGCTGCAAGCGAGGAAAAGCACTTCCACCAAAACCAGAATTAGTTAGGATCTTCATCTTGGATTTATTAGCCTCTTGGGTTGTGGGAAAACAAATATCTGTTGTTCAAGTCACCCAGTCTATGGGTTGTTTGTTTGTTTGTTTGTTTTTTGTTATGCAGCTTGAGCTGACTAATACAGATCATCAGCTAGTAAGAGGGAGCATCAGGGCTTAACCCTTAGCAGCCTGGCTCCACAGTTCAAGCTCTAAACTTTTCCTTACTCTTACTGTCTCTTCTGCCATATAAGTTATGCTAAATTTTATTAAGTATTTGCATATAATGTAATACAACATACACTATAAAATACTTATTGCATTTCTATTTTTGCAATGAGAAATCAAAATCATAACTAGTCAAGGAATATGGCCAGATCTAAAGTGAATAAAAAATTGAAAAGTCATCAATAATCTTTGGAAAGATTTAGCCCAAGGGCCTGGCAGCAGTCAGATGAGAAAAATGTTAGTTCTTACTATTTATTTCTCTTCTTAGTGTTGTAATCACATCAGCTCTGTTTTGACCCACAAGTGAATTCGCCATTCTGGAAAGTTTCCTTTGGATTTCTCCTCATTTACTCCGGTGACTGGTGTTCAGGCAGCCTCATTTAATGTAATTAATCAATTAATCAATTTTAGAGAGTTTTAACTGAATGACTTTGACATGTCACATTGATAAGTTTAAGGTGCAACATGTTTTACTTTGATACATTTATATATTGTAATATGGTTGCCAATACAATGATATTTACCATACGATGCAGTTAAATGTCTGTATTCATTTCCTGTGGCCTCAGTCTCTAAGCTGCTACTCCTTACAAGGTCCTTCCCTTAAACACTCTTGTCCCCGCCCACCCTTCCACCACTGACTCTTCATTTAGTTAAAAGTTAACAATGTCCTCCTTCTCCAAACAGATCAAACACCAAAGGTGGTACCAGCTGCCTTAGAGAAAGAGCATTTCTGCAGCAGCCTTGCCGGCAGTTAAATGACTGTCAGATGGAGGAGGAGGTCCTCAAAGGGCGCAGTGATGACAGAATTAGTCACCGGGTAAACAGAAACACCTTTGATCAATGTAGTGGAATGTAGGTAAACTGGAGGCCCTTCTCACCACCCCTGAGGGTGGTGCGCACAGAAGCAGGCTGGCATGCCCAGCAGAGCAAGCCCTCTGCCCGCAGCTCCAAAGACAGGGTCGAGGTGAGTGAAGAGAACAGATGTGCCAGGCCCCGCAGTCCTGCACCGCCCATGGCCCCCGGCTCCGTGCTGGAGCTCGAGCTGCTGTGTGCAGAGGCTGAAGGCCGGTCCTCTGCGCCCCCAGCCCTGTGCCCTGAGCCCTGCGCCCGAGCCCCGGTGTGGGGGTCGGGGGGGGGGCTCCTTATCAGGGTGCTGCTGAGTGTGTGAGGCGGTCTGGGGACTGAGGTGCTGCTACTGGAATCCCTTCACCCATCGCTGTTCCTGGAAGGCTCGGAGCTCAGTGTCTTGTCCCGAGTGTTGCCCCAAACATCTTTAGGCTGGTAGTGATAGCAGGCAACATTAGCCGCAGCCTCACTATGAGCTCGGCAGGGTCAGGAGTGGGGCGGGGCAGGAGAGGCGTCCGGGCGCAAAATGCAAGGAGGCGTCCCCTTCAAGGTTGGGCAGGTACGGTGGGCGCCTCACAGTGAGTGCCTGCCGGCATTGCCCCTGCAAGCTGCCCAGGGCTGGGCACTCGACTCACGCTGTCCCCGTTTTCTCTCATAGCGGCCTGTTATTCCCCCATCACGCAGATAAGGAGACTGCAGCTTGACGATGCAAGCCCTTCACCCCGAGAATGTAAACCCCTTGGGGGTAGGTACCCCACCTATCCTGCTTGCACAGAGTGTGCCCTGATTTAATGGATGAAGGAGTGTAAGGTAACCCTGATCAGACAGAAAGTTCTAGTGAGGCAGAGCTCAGGTTGAACCTGGTTCCATGGGACTCAGGCACTCAGACCCTTCAGGCTGCCCAGCCCAGCTCTGGGCGGCAGGAGAAGCTGCTGACACGGTGACTCTCCACGGATGTTTAAGCCGCCAGCGGCTCAGGCGGGCCTGCAGCAGCAGCCCCCGCCGCCCTCCCGGGCCGTTCCCAAACCTCTTTGTGCGTCCCCATCGTCATCAGAAGCCTGAAGCACATGTCTCTCCCTACAAAGACAACCCTTCCTGAGTTTCAGAACCCTCTGGGAAAAAACAGCAACCCTGATTTGGGACTCCTTCAACTGAAAACCATATTCACAGGGCCCTCCCTTGGTTTTTATTTAGGGGCAGAGCAAGGATTATACGACTTCCCAGGTGGCTCATTGGTAAAGAATCTTCTTACCAATGCAGGAGACGCAGGTTCAATCCCTGGGTCTGAGAGACTCCCCTGGAGAAGGAAATGGCAACCCTCTCCAGGATTCTTCCCTGGGAAATCCCATGGACAGAGGAGCCTGGCGGGGTACAGTCCATGGGGTCGCAAAGAGTTGGACATAACTGAGTGATGGAGCGCACACACACACTCACACCAGGATCCATTCCCTCTAGGCCTCCAAGGCAGCTCAACTCTAGCAGGGCATGATGAGAGTGGGGTCAGACACCCTGGTGCAAAATTTAAGGGGGCACCAGAAAACTCAGCCATCAAGATAAATTATATATATATATAATTATAATTATATATTTATATAATTATATATATATATATATATATATATTTCAATAATATATTATCTTAAAAAACCAGAATTAATGCTGGGACTGATTCTTCACAAAATATGTGGTTACTTGGTTCATTGTGGATGTTTTTGCATTCACTGAAAATTTTAAAAATATTGCTTTAAAAAATAATTTATCTCAAAGATGGAGTTTTTTTTTGGTGTCTCTTAAATTCTGCCCCCAAGGAGAGGACAGAGCCTCACTCATCTCACTGAAGTCGGCTCTGATGGGAGCCCAGTTCCCTTCCATGGATCCAGGAGTCCCTACCCACCCCTCCTCAACCTCATTTCCTAATGTCACACGGAGATGACAACAACAAGAAAAATAACAGCTAATACTCATTGAGCACGTCAGTAGGTGTCCCCTGCCTGGGTCCCCTCAGCTCTCGTGGATGTCACTTTGATCTTGAGACTATTAACTTGCCTGTTTTACAGAGGAAGACACTAAAGCTCAGAAAGTGAAGTCACCCACCCCAGGGCGCCTAGCCGGTTGGTGGCGGGGCTGAGACTGGATTGGGCATCAGTAAGGCTCCAGACCACCCACTTTTTCATCACCAGGGCTGTTCACAGCAATAAGTGGAGTTTCTGAGGGCAGTGCAGATTCTGGAGTCTGCTGCTGGGATCTGAACCCTGCAGGTGCCTCCAGGGGAGGTCTTGAATGTTAAATAAGAATTTATGTCAAGAGCCAGATTCACAAAAGTCCCTGGGGGAGTCCTTCTCCCTATCTCCCTCACCTCCTTAGGCACTGCCCCTGGACACAGGCTCAAAGCTGGCTCTGAGTTCTGACGGTGGTCCCCCAAGCACGCAGCATACCCCTCCATCCGCTGACTTTCCCCCCATACCCCTCCATCCACTGACTTCCCCCCCAAGTTTACACTTGAAATGACACACAATGGGTCCATGCAAACAGGAGTTATTTCTGCTGTTGTGAACTCAACACTGCCCACATTATCACTGAATCCTTGTATCCTTTTAGGTAGGGCTGTCTTTGGGTCCATTTTACAGACGGTGAAACTGAGGCCCTCACAGACCCAACGCCACTCCGTGACTCACTGGCAGAGCAGGGTCAAGCTCAACCCTCTCTGGCCTCTGGCTTCTACAGTTCATCGTCTGCAAGTAACGAATAATGAAGAACAAGCCCTCCGGCCGCGCTGAAGAGCTCTGGACGCAGTTACCTGCCAGCCCCGTGGGAACGCCTGCTGTCCTCGGTGCCTCCTGGAGCTGCGTCCGCGTGGAGCGCCGTGAGTCCAGCTGCCGCTGCCCAGGGCCAGGCTGCCAGCTGAGCCGGGCCCCTTGCCCTTTGCTTCCTCGTCCGGAGCCCGCTGGCTGAATACACAGGGCAGGCAAACACAAGCCTGGGTGGAGCCGCCCCTCCTGGACCGCCCTGGAGGAGCAGGTTCTCTTCCTGGATCCGGGCTGGCCTCGCCTCTCCAGGAGAACCCGAGCTCCCCATTGCTCTTGTGCTGACGCCTCCCTGGCACCATGAGCGTCCTGCCCTCACCGGCTGCGTCTACTCAGGCTGACCGGGCAGCTCGCTCCCTTCCCCAGTGACCACGGGGCCTGGGGAAAGCCGGGAAAACACGTTCTGTGAGGTCGTGCAGTTCTGCCTGCCTTTCACCTTCATTCTTTCTGGAACACCACTGAAGGGGGAGGAACAGCATCTCACCCCCCGACAGCCTCCAGTCAGGCAAACATCCCTCCCTGAGGCCTGCGGGTGCCGGAAAGCAGGTAACCGAAGGTGGTGTACTGCTCTGGAGACAGAGCCTGGCACTGGAAAGGGCACTCTTCTTCTCTGCAAGCTAGAAATTCAAGATAGGCCATCTAATGTATTTAATTCCAGCAAGGATGTTTACTCTGGCATCTTAGAAAGACACATGCAGGACAGTAGGAGAGCCTGAATACAAAGATAACGAGGGACTTCTTTGGTGGTCCAGCGGTTAAGACTCCACACTTCTAAGGTAGGGGGCACAGGTTCGATCCCTGGTTCAGGAACTAAGATCCCATAGGCCACACAGTCAAAACAAAAGCAAAATCACGATGGCTATGCTGTCAGTTATGCAGCTCTGCAACTATACCAAAAATCACTGCATTGTGCAAGTAAAGCAAGTGAATGGTATGGTGTGTAAATTATAACTCAATTTTTAAATTTTTAAAAAGGGTAACAAACAAAGGCATCACCGACTCAATGGACGTGAGTTTGAGCAAGCTCCGGGAGTTGGTAATGGACGGGGAAGCCTGGCGTGCTGCAGTCCATGAGGTCGCAAAGAATCAGACACGACTGAGCAATTGAACTGAACGGAACTGAACAAAAGAAAATAGAGACATGAGAGTGGGTGTACTGAACGGGGCTTAGACCACCGGCCAGTGTGTGTGTGGGTTTATAAACGGGGCTGAGACCACCGGCCAGTGTGTGTGTGGGTTTATAAACGGGGCTGAGACCACCGGTAAGTGTGTGTGTGGGTTTATAAACGGGGCTGAGACCATTGGTAAGTGTGTGTGTGGATTTATAAACTTGCTCAGATGTGGGTTTGAGCTTCCTAACAGCCCGTGCAAAAGGGGAAACGTGATGAGTTATGTTAGTCAGTGTTCTTGAGAAAACATTCCAGAGAAATAAAACCAGTAATTATTGTGGCTTTACTCATTAATATATGCATCCAGCAACCATCATGAATGCTTGTCAAGCACCAGCTATATACAGGCCTATGCTTGGAGGCCCTGCCCCCACCTGCCCTGGCCCATTGTAATTAAACACAGAGTACTGCAAATAAACAGTCACAGAGTGGGATCCTCATCACGAAACAAAAGCTGAGGCTGCTAGGAGGCAGAAGCAGGGAGAGCTAGAGAAGGCCCCTTTCAGAAAGCCCCATTTAAGGAACAGAAACACTGTTGAAATAAATACTGAATTCACAACTGGATGTGCCATAATTAGGTCTATAAACTGGATTCCAGCTCCGCACTGTACCTTTAAATCTGGAAGGTAATAAGCCCGATTGCCAAGTAGTCATCAGGCATGCACAGCATGCCCACACAGACAAAAGCACGGAGTCAGGCGGCCTGTGGGGCGAAGGCCTGGGCTCCCGGACCCCAGGCCCACGGCGGACCCCAGGCCCATGGCGGACCCCAGGCTCACGGCGGACCCCAGGCCCACGGTGGACCCCAGGCCCACAGAGGGCCCCAGGCTCACAGCGGACCCCAGGCTCACAGTGGATCCCAGGCCCACAGAGGACCCGAGGCACCCCAGGCTCACACGAGACCCCAGGTTCACAGCAGACCCCAGGCTCACAGCAGACCCCAGGCCCACAGAGGACCCCAGACCCACAGAGGACCCCAGGCACCCCAGGCTCACAGCGGACCTCAGGCTCACAGCGGACCTCAGGCTCACAGCAGACCCCAGGCTCACACCTGACCCCAGGCTCACGGTGGACCCCAGGCTCACAGCGGACCCTAAGCTCACAGCGGACCCTAGGCTCACCCCACGCCTGACCAGCTGCTGAGTGGGAGCCAGCGGCTCGCTCTCCCCTAGGCCTCGGTCTCTTCCGCCCCTCCTGGCTACGGGTGCTTTTGTGTTTATCGTGTGCTGGGTTTTGTGTCTCTGACACCCAGATCCCTGCAGAGCAGGGTTCCCGCTCCCTGCTGCAGAGGAGGGGCTCAGCAAGCCGTCCCTGAATGGACCGGCTCCCCCGTCGTTATTTGTGACAGGCAGTGCCCTGTGGATGGCGTCTTACCACGAAGAAGCATCATCTAGGCAGGGAGCGTGTCTGGTCTATCACAGACCCTCCCCGAGTGTTACTGAGGAGTGGTCCCATGGGCAAGGCTGGCTCAGTGATGGGCAGGACCTCATGCAAGAGGAAAATCCAGAGACCCTTGTTCTAAAAGCAGGAAATAGTGCTGGGAGGGGTGCTATAGGGCTTCCCCATGGTGCAGTGGTAAAGTATCTGCCTGCCAATGCAGGAGACACAGGAGACTAGGGTTTCATCCCTGGGTCAGGGAGATCCTCTGGAGGAGGAAATGGCAACCCACTCCAGTCTTCTTGCCTGGGGAATCCCATGGACGGAGGAGCCTGGCGGGCTACAGTCCATGGAGTCGCAGAGTTGGACATGGCTGAGCACGCATGCAGAGGTTCTAAAACAGAAAGCATTTTCCTTTCTCCCACAGCCTCTCACTATGTGTTATGCATTTTACCTACTATTCTAAGCCAGCAAAATGGAAATTTTCAGTTATTAGCCTGAGTTTTACCATTCAATTTTCTACCATGCAATATCGGTTTTAAATGCAATGAACTCCTTCTCAGAATACCCCAATTCACACAACTCATATTCCTTTTTTACCAAAACAGAATAAATGCCACACAGACGGACTTGATCGTAGATGTTGCTTCGAGGCACTCACGCACTGTACCCGCACTGTCTCCTCTCAGCTGGCTGAGGAGTAAGGGCAGGTTGGGGGGAAAAGAAGCCACTGGCTGCTTCATCTTTCCTCCTCTTAGCCATCCCTGCAGGGAGGGGGCATGAGGGAGAAGGGGTACCGTGGGTTCTGCTGTTTGCGCTTCTTAGAACGCACGGCCTTCTCTCTGCTCTGAGATCGTTTCCGATTATGAATGGACACCGAGGCTGCTCAGGCTGCCAGGGCCCCTGCAAGCTCGGTTGCAGCCGTGACACACTTCACTTCTACTCACCCTGAGGCTGCTAGACGCCCACCCGCCAGGGTCCACGGGGACCTCCGGCCCGTGGGCGCCATGGAGACCTGTGAACGGGCAGCAACCAGCAGTGGGCGTGGGCACGGCATGTCCTTCCTTCATACACACACCGCCCCTTTGCCATCAGGCTTTTTAAAAGACTCTTTTATTTTTTAGCTTCACAGCTAAAAAATTTATTCCTCCCACCCTCTCCTTCCCCCGCTGTGTCCACAGGCCCTTTCTCTATGTTACAGTTCACTCTTGATGTTATATCTTCTACGGGTCTGGGCAAATGTACAGTGACATATGTCTGCCACTGAAGTGTCATACAGGATAATGTCACTGTCCTAAAGACCTTCTGTGTTCTTCCTATTCATCCCTCCTTCCCCTAAACCTTGGGAAACTGTTCATCTTTTTAATGTCTCCATAGTTTTCCTTTTCCCAGGACGTCACATAGTTGGAAATACAGTTTGCAGCCTTTTTCAGATGGGCTTCCTTCACTTTGAAATATGCATGTAAGTTTCCTCCATGTCTTTTCGTGGCTTGCTAGCTCATTTCTTTCTGGCTCTGGATAATATTCCATTGTCTGGATATGCCAGTTTATTTATCCATTCACCTTCTGAAGGACATCTTAGTGACTTTCAAGTTTTGGCCATTACACACATCCACATTCAGGTATTTGTGTGAACATAAGATTTGCAATCCTTTGGGTAAATGCCAAGGAGTGTGGCTGTTGCATCACATGGCATGAGCATCTTTAATTTTATAAGAAACTGCCAAACCGTCTTCCAAAGCGGCCATAGCGTCTCCCACCCCTGCGACCATCTGTGAGCGCGCCTGTTGCTCACACCCCCCCCAGCATTTGACGGCTCGATGCTCTGCCCTGGCTTTTCTGACAGGTGGTCCCATCCAATCCTGCGTCCACAACGCAAGTTCAACGATGAAACTGTCAGCTCGAGATGGCGACTGCAGAGCCTTAATCCAGGCTCAGGGCTCCGGCTGGGGGCAGCGGCGCGTTCACAAACTTCTGGGGGGAAGAATCTACTTCTGAGTGTCTACCCGGCAGGAGCCGCTCCCAGGCACGCGTGCTTCAGCTGCTGCTCATCGCCACGTCTCATGACCCCTTTCTCCTCCTAATCTCCTTTCTTTACGCTCTCCACCCCTCCTCAAATATTGACGCAGTCATGAAGCTGTCGGCTCCTCTTATCAGACTGCTTCCCTGGAATGTGGACGGGGGTGGCCCCTGTGTTGAAGATTCACTGGAAATCTGCAGCCTCTTTGACACCTTTTCCAGGCCTCCCCCAGCCAGAGTGGCAGACACTGCTCCTTTCTACACGCAGGGCTCTCCCGACTCACTCTGAGTCAACTTCAGCCCTGCTTTTGATCACTGTCCCGGAGAGGGGACCCACCCGGACATTAGAGTGTAGTCATGCGTGCTACAGAAAATCTAAGATACACCCTGCCTTCCTGTGGCCACCTTCACTTGGCATTTTCCAGGTCACTTTCTTCTACGTTACCTGATATATGTGCGTGTGTGCTAAGTCGCTTCAGTCGTGTCCAAATTTTTGCAACCCTTTGGACTGTAGCTGGCCAGGCTCCTCTGTCCATGGGATTCTCCAGGCAAGAATACTGGAGTGGGTTGCCACGCCCTCCTCCAGGGGATCTTCCAGACCCAGGGATCAAACCCGTGTCTCTTAACGTCTTCTGCAGGACAAGTTCTTTACCACTAGTTTCACCTGGGAAGCCCAGGTTACCTGCTATGCTCCTTAGTAAAATCCCATGACATGAGAAGTACCCACTTGGGTAAGGAGGAAACAAAGTTTCAGAGAAGACACAAGTCTTGCTCCAAATTAAACCATGAACTGATTCCGGAGATAGTAGAAGGCTAAACCCAGGGCCCAGCCTTGCAGAGAAACCCAGGCTCTAGAGCATGCAGTCTGGAGAAGAATCCTGGCGTTAGTAGCTGAGTAGCTGAGTGACCTTGAGGAGGTGGCTTGCTGTTTCTGTGCTTCAGTTTTACCGTCTGTGAAACGGGGGTATTGGCAGCACCCATGTCATAGACTTGTTGTGGGAGTCAGATGAGATCGTTCACAGAAAACACTTCATCCCAGTGCCTGGCACAAAGTATGGGTCTTGGTCTGGAGGCTGGGAAGATCCCCTGGAGGAGGAAATGGCAACCCACTCCAGTATTCTTGCCTGGGAAATTCCATGGACAGAGGATCCTGGCGGGCTACAGTCCCTGGGGTCGCAAAGAGTTGGACACGACTGAGAAAGGGATGATGAGAAGTGAAATCATGACCTCATGGATCCTACTCTGGATCTGGGGACTCGATTTTGAGCGTAGATGGGGTAAGGGGGCCCCACAATCTAGCCCACCTGGGTTTGCACACCAGTCTCCAACACCAGGTTCGCACTGGTCTCCACCTGCTTGTTCAGAATCTACCAGGACACACAGGCCACAGGAGGAACCGCACGCCTGCAGGGAGGCGGCCGAGAAGGCGCGCAGATCCACACGGACTGCCCTGGACACCTCACGCCTCGCTAGATCCCAGCTTTGGTCATCCGGCTCCTCCTTCTCGTCGTCGTAATGAATGGCTTCCTGGTTAGCCCCTGTTCTTGGGGATGGCAAGAAGATAGGATGAGACTTTCTCCCATCTTTCTCGCTGGTTCCAAGACCTTGTTACTGCGAATACGGCTAAAGCTGTCTAGATATCGCACGGTTGTCAATGTATCTGCATAAGAGATTTCGGTCAGAAAGCTGTTTCACATTAGAAGCATCTGTAAATACTTTGTAAATCGAGCTGGAAATATGGTATTATGAGGTGCTAATAATTCTCCCTCCTCGTGTGAATTCTCACGGGGTTTTCCTGCTCACAGTGAATGAAATAAGAGGCAGAAAATATAGACTCCAGGGCAGGCAGGGGTTTCCTTTGTTTTCTTTTCCCGCTTTCAGGAAGGTGGATGGGGTTTCCTGAGTAGGAGTGTCGGAAAACCACCGCAGCTCTCTGTCTGCATGACAGCGAACATGAGCCACGACTCAGAGGCCCACCCCAGATTTCCTTCTGTGGGGGCTTCCAGAACAGAGAAAAAACAGGCACAGGCGGTCACGGTATTCCTCATGGCCACGTGGGTGTAAGAGGCGTTTGTGGCCCCTGCAGCTGGGGACACCACCTGCGGTCTTACAGAGACGGACACGGATATTTCTGGGCTCCCCAGGTGCCACCACGGTAAAGAATCCGCCTGCCGATGCAACAGATGCGGGCTTGACCCCTGGGTCGGGAAGATCCCCTGGAGAAGGAGAGGGCAACTCACTCCAGTATTCTTGCCTGGAGAATAGCCATGGACAGAAGGGCCTGGTGGGCTGCAGTCCATGGGGTCACAAAACAGTCAACACATGACTGAGTGTGTGTGCGCGCGCGCACACACACACACACACACACACACACACACACACACACGGATATTTCTGTGTCGATTATTTCTCTGTATCAACATGAGCGCTTTGGACACAGGTGAGTCTTTCAAGGCATAATTTCTAAGTTTCCTTTCCCCTTGCTGGTCTGTTAGCTTATCCCCATCACCAAGGGGAAGTGTGTGAACCTGCAGGAAAAGGCCTCCACTTTCGCAGAACCCAGTCCGTGAGAGCCCAGAGCGAAGGGCAGGTTGCCCTGCTTGTCGTGTTTGTGATTGGGGAGCGGGGCGAGTCCCACCGCGAGAGGAGCAGGGATCAGGGAGCCAGCGGCCTCGCCAGACAGGCTGGGGGACAGAGCCCGCCCTGCATCTTTCGCCAGGAACTTAGGGGTGAGCTGCGACGGTCACCACCCACAGGGATGTGTGGACGAGTCTGCACCACGGGAAGGAAGTGTTCGGAGTCTCATTACAGAGGCTCCAGAGTCACCTGGCGGGGCGGGGTTCAACCCCAGCTCCGACGCCGAACCAGCGGCTGCCGCCGCAGTGCCCGCTCAGACCACCCCTCCAGGACTGAGGGCTTCATCCCGGCTTCTGGGGGCTTGGCTGTGCTGGCTCCCTCTCTCTGTCTCTCCGGAACTTGCCCACACGCACCAGCAGGCTCCTTGGGCAGTCCGCGTCACATGCAGGGTGTACAGATACACAGGCCGGGTCCGGCCCCAGTGGGGCCGCCCTGAAGGGCGGACTCGGCTCCCTGTCGACGGGCAGGAGCGCCCTCCTCCCTCTGCCCAGCCCCGCCCCGTTCGCGCCCCCACCGCCCTGGGAATGGCTGAGGAGCTTGCAGCCCAGCAAACTCCCCAAAGGCAAATCTCCATCCCAGAGTCTGCCTCCCAGGAACAGATCTATGCTAATGACCTTAGGAAAGTTGATTTTTTTAATTGAAATGCACCTGCGGGGAAGTGGAATAAATAATTCAAAAGGTTATTCGGGCAAAAGTAAACAGGAAAGTGGAGCTATCACCGCAGCTCTCCGGGCGGACGCCCCGGAGCTGCACGCTTTCTTGTGGGTCATTTAGGATGGTGATCCTCAAAGGCGTGGTCCCGGCCTCTGTGGCTGTCTCCGAGCCTTTCAGGTGCTCCAAGCGGTCACACAGGGGTTCGTGTTATCACTCAGATGCACGTGCCTTTTTCTCACTCACCCTCCCACAGGTATAGAGAGAAGAAAAAGTTCGTTAAGTGGTTTCAGATCTCACACTACAACTGACCTTAAGAAGCTACCCCTTGTCGAGTTTTGGTGTGGCTTCATAGCACATCACCTCTATCTGAAGAGGGTGTTAAAATGCGTTTTCCTTTTCCAACTATGAAATGTGTGGGGCTGGATTTTCTTCCTATATTTTAACCAAAGCAACATATGGAAACACATTGGACGCAGAGCATATTTGAAAATCCAGCTGTCTCCTCTGAAGGCAGCAATTTAAAAGATTGGCAAACATGAAAAAACATACCATTCCTTTTGCCTTTTGTTTCAGTTTTGGAACAAACCAAATTGTTTTGTTGGAAGCTATTAGACACAGAGCTATTTTTCATAAAATGTGATTTTTGTTAACATGGTGTGGGTTTATCGTTTTTTTAAAAAATGAATTTATAAATAAATGCTCTTAAAAGCCTCAGTTTTAATTTCTAATATGGCAAATTTCTGTAGCTCTAATATGCATCAATGAAAGCACTCTGGGATTCCTCAACAGTTTTTAACAGTTTAAAAGAGAAAACAAAGCTTCCAAAACTGCTCCGTGTCCCCCTCGTTACAGAAGGAATAGATGTTCATTATAAAATACACAGAGAGGAAACGTAAAATAACAACCCATAATCTTATCACTGAGAAGGGCTCTCTTTTGGAGTTTGTCTCACTCCAGGTCAATTCACAAATACTGTTTAGTCACTAGGCTGTGTTTAATTCTTTGTGACCCCAGGGACTGTAACCTGCCAGGCTCCTCCGTCCATGGAGGTTTTTCAGGCAAGCATGTTGGAGTTGGGTGGCCATTTCCTTCTCCAATTACAAATATTACTGATTCTGAATACTGTTTTGAAGAAGCTAAGACATCTTTTTTTTTTAATCACTGTACACCCTGCCAAATATGTCATTTAAAAGAGTGGGGGAGCTCCTCTGTGTGGTTGTGTCCTACAAAGAGAGACGGAAAGTCCCAGCTGTGTTGTACATGTAAGTGTTTGACATTTCCCACTCTCATAAACATGACAGAGATGGACATCCTCACAGCAACGTTACTGAAGTCACTTCCTAGATTTTCCTCTGAGAAGCATTTCACAGATGTTGAAGTATGGGATCAAAGTGTAGTCATGGTTTAAAGGCATCTGAAACACACGGTCAAATTCCTCTCCACTGCACGGGTTTCCGCGAGGCCAGAGACTGGTTCTCCATCACTCATGATTATATTCTGTATTTCTACAGATGAAGGGATGAATGGACCAATGTGTGAGAGGGACAGATTCTGTGTGTCCAGGTTAAATTTGGACGTTCATAGTTAAAAATTATTTTACATTTGCTTAGTGAAAAAGGATGACCTCACGTCAGTACTCCACCTCATAATTTTTTCCTCTTTAGTGAACATGAGGGTGAAAATGTTGTCACATGTTTACTGGACATGTGTCTTTATTCTTTGTCAACTGCCAAAACAATCGACTCTTAATACCTAGTTCCTTTTATTTTCTAGAACTTGTCTTCCTTCCTGATCAGCTTTCATTACACAACCAAGGCAGAGGTGGAGATAAGTGATGTGAAGGCCATGATCTTAGTGATTCATCTCCCTGCTCTTGTTAGAGAGAAGAGTGCTTTAAAAAAAAAAAATTGGTTTTTGGAATATAGTTGATTTACAACGTTGTGTTAGTTTCAGGCATACAGCAACATGCAAGTGACTCAATGATACACATACATGTGTCCACTCTTTTCTAGATTCTTTTCCCGTATGGACTATTTCAGAATATTGAGTAGCATTCCCTGTGTTGTACGGTAGGTCCTTATTAGAATGCGTTTTATCTATATATGTGTGTGGTGTAT
This sequence comes from Dama dama, assembly GCF_033118175.1. Lineage (NCBI taxonomy): Eukaryota > Metazoa > Chordata > Mammalia > Artiodactyla > Cervidae > Dama > Dama dama. Next base: position 81,173,426 of record NC_083703.1, read on the forward strand.
ACATGTCAATCCCAACCTCCCAATTTATTCCTCTCCCTCTTACCCGCTAGGTGACCATGAGTTTGCTTTCTACGCCTGTATCTCTATTTCTGTTTTGTCGATAAGCTCATGTTTACTTATTTGAGACTCCACATATAAGCAATATCATATGATACCTGTCTTTCTCTATCTGACTTCAGTACGACAATCTCTCGGTCCAGCCATGTGCCGCAAGTGGAATTATTTCATTCTCTTTTATGGCTGAGTAGTATTCCATTACATGTGTGTGTCTCATCTCTATCCATGCGTGCATGTATGCATGCTTAGTCACTTTGGTCGTGTCTGACTCTTTTCAACCCTATGAACTGTAGCCTACCAGGCTCCTCTGTCCATTGGATTTTCCCAGGGAAGAATACTGGAGTGGGTTGCCATTTCCTTCTCCAGGGGATCTTCCCGACCCAGGGATCAAACCTGTGTCTGTTGTTTCCTGCACTGTATGTAGATTCTTTACCCATTGAACCACCTAGGAAGCCATATCTTTATCCATGTGATCCAGCAGTCTCACTCCTGGACATATATTTAGAGAAACCCATAATTTGAAAAGATACATGCACCCCAATGATCATAGCAGTGCTATTTACAACAGCCAGGACATGGAAGCAGCCTAGATGTCCATCGACAGAGGAATGGCTAAAGGGAAGAGAGCTTTTTAAAAGCAGGAATTAATAATCAGGGAACCTCATATGAGAATTCACAGTTCAAATTGGGAAAGGGTTTGAAAGTAGCCTATCATCACTGTTGGAATGGACTGGACATTGGCTGTGCCTTTTTAAAGAGCCATGTTCTAGTATCATTAACTAAAGCATAGATCATGATCAAATTTCACAAAATGCTATGCTAGTGGCCATTATTTGTTTTCATAACTTGTTCAAAGTTCCACATTGTATTTAGTTTTACTGAGCACTTTAGCAGCAGCAACAAATTCTGGTAAATTCTCTTTTCATTTTTACTGTTACAAACATTTTCAAATTTCCCTTGTTATGGCTTCTTAGATACACCCATCATTTAAAAGTGTACATTTAGTTTCCAGATACATGGGTTTTTTAAAAGTACCTTGGATATTAATTTCTCATTTAAATTCTTTCTTCTCAGCAGTCACCCTCTGTGTTTCCTAAGCCTTCTAACTTTAATGAGGCTTTCAATGGCTCAGTCAAAGATCTCTCTTGGTCAATGTCACATCGCACTTAAAGATATGCGGGTTATTCTCAAACATGTTTTGATATTGATTTTTAACAGAATTCCACAGTGAACAGGACAGACTGTATGAGTTCAATACCTTTAGACCATGAATTTCTGCACCTTGTTTTATGTCCCTGGATACGTTCCAGTGTCTCCGAGTTTACAGTCTATGGGAATTTGAATAGAATTTGTATCCCTCTGTTGTGTGAAAACTGAATAAATCTTAATTATGAGAATTGGTTCCTGGGGCTTTTCAGGTCTATTACATCCTGCTGCTGCTGCTGCTGAGTCGCGTCAGTCGTGTCCGACTCTGTGTGACCCCACAGACGGCAGCCCACCAGGCTCCCCCATCCCTGGGATTCTCCAGGCAAGAACACTGGAGTGGGTTGTCATTTCCTTCTCCAATGCATGCAAGTGAAAAGTGAAAGTGAAGTTGCTCAGTCGTGTCCGACCCTGTATATTCATTCTATTAATTTTTGAGAGTTTGATAGTGAAATTCCAACTAAGGATCTTAATTTATCTACTTAAAAAATAAATGTAATATACAGTGGAACTGTATGTAACTTTGTTCTGTATTTTCCAAGTCTCCTGTAAGTGTGTTACCATACTTTCATAATTTGAACAATAAAAAGGAAAGAGAAAGAAATAAAGAGCCATGTTCCTTGTTCAGTTTCTGATCCACCTTGCCCCCGCTCACCCAGCCTCTCTCTTCCTCTCTTCCTCTGGCCCGAGTCCCCACATCATTTGCCATCTGTCCTCACCTCATGCTGCCATTTTTCTGAGGGTAAATTTAAAAGAACCACAAACTGCTTCTTTGGGGCAAGTTTCTATCACAAACACCAAAAAGAAGAGTAGGAGACTGCATTGTCTCCATGAAAATGTGTATGTATCCATCGTGAAAATGAAATTACATACATTTCATAGGACACATGTTGAATGTGACTTGATATACTACATTTTAATGCAATGCATTTAATGTGATGTACAATACATATTTGTTGTTGTAAGGTCACTAAGTCATGTCTGACTCTTTTGGGACCCCATGCACTGTGGCCCACCAGGCTCCTCTGTCCCTGGGATTTCCCAGGCAAGAATAACTGGAGTGGGTTGCCAGTTCCTTCTCCAGGGATCTTCCCACCCCAGGGGTCAAACCTGTGTCTCATGCATTGGCAGGCGGGCTCTTGATGCTGAGTCACCAGGAAAGCCCATAATATATATTAAATGTATATAAATATTTAGTTGCATATATTTAGTATGCAAAGTGTATGTGTTTAAAGCAACAGGTGTGATTTTTTTTTCATCCAATACATAACTACCATTAAAAAAAAGACAGCACTGAAAACAACGCCTAGGCATCCAGCTCTTCTTAGATGGAGAGTTTATACCAACATGTGTATCACATACCCTGGTATCTATGAACCTGTAGACACTTCAGTTTTTGAGTCTCAACAAGACTCTCAAATGATGGCCATCCATCTTTCTCTTGCATCTTTAAGTCAAGCTTTGTGAATGTTTTTCTTTCCCTCAGGAGAAGGATATTTCCCAATTCACCCTATGCAGCGTTTAGACATCTGGGTTATCTTAGCCTCTCTAAAGAGTCAGAGCTGAGAAATTGAGAAAAGCTATCTCTAAGGACCAATAACGGACACTGCTCTGACAGCTTAAAACAGACACTGTAGGCAAAGAGATGGCAAATTTTTCATGGTGGATTTAACATTATCCATATGGCCATATTTATATTTTCTTCCTCCTATGACAGGGTTTCCAAACTTCAGTGGCTCACTTTCGGTTTGTGCCAGGCCTCCCCTGCCACCTAAACGCTCACTTACCTATTTCTTTAAAATTGATTCATTAGATGTGACTACCGCAAAAGGAAAACCGGTATTACCTCCCACAATTAAAAGGTAACATGAAGAGCTTCCCCGCTGGCTCAGCGGTAAAGAATCTGCCTGCCAATGCAGGAGGCGTGGGCTCGATCCCTGGTCCAGGAAGATCACACATGCCGCGCAGCACCTAAGGCTGAGCGCCAAGACTGGCGGGCCCGTGCTCTGCAGTCTGGGGGCCACAACTATTGAGGCAAGAGCTGCAGCCACTGAGGACCTCGGCCGCAGAGTCCACGCTCCACGACGAGAGGAGCCGCCGCGGGGAGCCGCCTGCCCTCCGCGGCTGCAGACAAGCCCGCCGCGGTGAAGGCCCAGCGCAGGCCACAAGGAAATACACATATGAATAAAGAACCTTGGGAAAAGGTAACGTTCGAATAAACGTGAGACAAAGAAAATGCAGGTTTTACATTTGATCAATAGCTAGATGCTGTTGCCTGCCTAAGATCCATACCAGCTCCTTAAGAAAGTCCCAGCATCAAATGAAGATTTCCTCCTTGACACAATTAGAAGCAGTAATTCACACCTAAGATAAAGTTGCATGGAGAATAACTTTCCCACTTCCTTACTTGGTGAGTTCATGTTATTTAAAGCTCATTTTATTTACAAGGGAATTTTTTTTTCTCCATCACCAGTGGTAGGTATAGGTATGCCATAATTTGTGAAACTCTATCCTAGTGTACTATTAATCATTTATTAATTGAATTGAAAATATTTGTTTTACCATTTGCTTTACTTCCACCTTACAGCTACCATGTCAACCTGTTACTGGATGAACGATTACTACACCGTGCTAGTTTTTGTCAAACCCTGGCAAAACTCTTTGAGATATCCTTTCATGCTGTGCTTCAATCATTCATACTGCCTGTTTTACAGATGAGAAAAGGGAGGCTTAGAGAAGTTAAATTTAGCTAAGTTTTCTCACAACTGGAAGTGACACAGTTGAAATTCAAACCTGGTCTGATACTACCTGTAGTAACTTGGCATTGCTAACCCTTCAGATCAACATTCCTTCATCAGCTGCCTCCTAGAAGCATCTAAACACCTGTCCACGCATCCATCCATTCATCCATCCTTCTTTCCCTTTCAACATTTATTAAGCACTTGTCATGTGCCAGGCTTTGTACCAAGTGCTAAGATTACAAGAGGATACAAAGATACAAAAAGTACAGTTTTATCTGAGCCACAGACGAACAGGAAGAAACATAGATTATGTGCGTGCATAAAGTAAAATAGTGTTCACACAGCAGTCAGAAAAGTGAGACTGAGGAGGAGACGCCCCGGCTCAGCCTCAGGCGGGGAGAACGGCTCCTGGAGGAAGCAGCGTGTACGTGAGTGTGGCCCAGCAAAGCGGCACGGTCAGGAGGCGGCCAGGGCTCTGGTGGGCGCGGGAGGTCGCTCCTGACACAGAGGTGGCACCTGAAAGGCCCCCCATTTCAGTTCAGAGGTGGCACCTGAAAGGCCCCCCATTTCAGTTCAAGGGGTCCCCTCAGCCCCTGCTGCTCTCCCTGGACACTCAGATTCCTGCCTGGACTCTCTCTGCTAAGGATTCGGGTTTCCATTCGTGTTTGCATTCTGATGTTGGCTGAATCATGGTCAATATTGTCTCAGTTCCTTTGGCACCAGGATTAAATGCTACAATATTACTCAGAGCAATTAACCTTTAGTGTTCAGCCCAGCGTATCCACCGGATGTCTGTCCAACAAGAGAATGGGCGTTTCCCCAGTTTTTTTCTCCTGGCTCAGGGCTGCCTGTTGGAAGCATTTGATGCAGAATTATTTTGTCTGCAGACAAATGGCTTAGAAGTTCTGTGCGATCTTGGAGGTTAAGCCGGTACAGGGCTTGCAGTTTTAGCATCCCCTCTGAGGCCATGATTCCCCCGGCCCCGTACCCACACCAAGCTGTTCTATAGTGAGGCTGAGGGTTGAAAACCAGTGTCTGTTTCCTGCACCCCTTTGCAAAGAACACAAGTTTATGACCTAGGAGTGCATATCGCTAAGTCTATGGGCAACTCACACTTGTCAGTTCCAAAATACTACAGGGCCTGACGTTGGTTTCATTTGCAAACTTGAGGAAAAGTGGCTTTGGACTTAGAAAGGCTCTGTGATCTTGGGCAAGTGATTTAACTGCTTTGGCTTTGGTTTTGTCCACCTGTGAAAATGAGATGATACTAGCACCTACCTCACGCAGTTTTTATGAGGATGAAACAAGTTAATATTTGAAGTGTTCAGAACAGTTCCTGCCACAGAGTAAACAGAGAAGGTTTGTTAAATGCAATAAAGAAAGGAATGCGGCTGAGGACAGGGCGTTGGAGCTGAGGTGTCTGAGGCAGGCGGGCGTGGGGAGCCAGGGTGGGTTCTGCCACCTGCTCGCTGTGTGGCTTTGGGCAGTTACTTCCCGTCTCTGGTGCCCAGTTTATTCACTGCTCAAATGCGGGTAATAATCGTTCCTCCCTCTTAGGACTAGGTGGGGTTGAAATGAGATCGTGCACACAGCATTCTTGGCACAGACCTCCAAAATAAATGTTCACGTGCGTGTGTGCATGCTCAGTCGTGTCCGAGTCTTTGTGACCCCACGGACTGTAGCCCGCCAGGCTCTTCTGTCCGTGGGATTTTCCAGGCAAGAACACTGAAGTAGTTGTCATTTCCTCCTCCAGGGGATCTTCCTGACCCAGGGATCAAACTTGTGTCTCCTGCTTTGGCAGGCAGATTCTTCACCACTGGTGCCACCTGCATTACTATTCCCCAACTGGAGCCCTAGGTGAGTTGGCCAAATGAAAACTCATAAAAGCAGATTTGCAAAGAGACCACCTTGCAATTCCAACCCCTTGCCCTTCTCCTGCAGGTTCTAGAGCATCCACTGTGTGACGGGGGTCCCTGAGGGGCAGAAAGAACTTGGGTCCATCTGGACAGCAGTCCTGGGGTGCAGATGACATTGGCTTTATTGTATAAATGTGGATCCCGAGTCTTGGTGGCTTCCCCAGGCGACCGAAGCTCTCACTGCCAAGGACAGCATTTGAGCCCATGTTTGCCTCCCCACCAGTCCTTGGCCAGCCCTGGGCAGCGCTGGGATCAGACACACCTGGGTTTGAATCTACTTTGCCTTTTGCCAGCCGTGTGACCGACTGTGTCTCACTGCTCTCCTATTGCCTGCAAATTCCTCATCTGTAAACTACGAAGAACAGTCACAGACACGCTCGGGGCAGTTGGTGAAGATTAAGTGAACCAGATCCCAGGGAGCTTGGCCCTCCTGCCTGGGGCACAGGAGGCCCTGAACAGGGGTTTGCCATGGTTAACGTGCTGCCATTGGTGCTGCTCTCATGATTCAGCTGGAAACACTCCAAGTTTCCAAAAGAAGACAGAGGAGAGAATTTTTGAACACCAGAACTTATAGTTTTCCCCGCCCTCTCATGTTATCATTTATTGCTGCCGATTTCCTGGGAATTCTGTTTTTCCCTAAGTTACAGTGTGCAAACTCTCATAAAAGGACACTGCCTTGTTTAAAAGCCATGAACAGCTGGTTGCAGAGCATGTGTTGGCTGGAGTTTCTCAAACAATCGCACACGCTTGCCACCAAGTTGCTGTTGGGAAGAGCAACTTGCCAGCCCTGGCAATTGCTCCTCCTAAAAGGCAAGTGTGTCTGTCACTGGATCGTCCCCTCCACCAACTGTCTTCTCCTGTGTCTTTGGAACCTTACGGCCAAGGCCAGAATCCACGAGCCCTCCAGGGGCGCATCAGTCAGGGTCAGAAGGGACCAGGTGGCACGCTCAAATGAGGACGATTCAGGGGAACTTTATCTCCCGAGAGATTCATCCCCAAGGTGTGGGTGGGTCTCAGCCTGGAAACCCAAGGGGTAGCAGCCCTGGACCCAGAAAGAAAGAGATGGCGGGAGAAAGCTGGTGGCTCTAAGAAGAACAGTGACTTCCTCTTGAGGGACATGGCCAACCTGAGGTCACCTCCTCTGTCCCTTGTCTCTAGTTTCCTATCTGGTATCCCATTGAGGGCTTCCCAGGTGGCTCAGCGGTAAAGAATCTGCCTGCCAATGCAGGAGACACTAGAGATGTGGGTTCCATCCCTGGGTCTGGAAGATCCCCTGGAGGAGGAAGTGACAATCCACTCCAGTATTCTTTCCAGGAAAATCCCAAGGACGGAGGAGCCTGGTGGGCTACAGTCCACAGGATCACAGAGTCGGACATGAGTGAGCACACATGCGTGAATCCCACTGGCGAAACAGCAGGGCACCAAGGCATACGCAGCACTGCGTCCACCATGTGTGGACATCACCCGCACAGGCTGGCCTTGGAGGCAGCGTGCGGGCGAGGGGGTGGAAATGGAGGAAATGCCCCCGGAGAGGTAAGGCTCCTGAGTTGCCTGGATGAGACGTTTCTGGAGAAGCTAGTCCTAAAGACCAATGGTATCACGGATCAGCTATTGGGCTAGCGATGGAAGGTACCAATTAAAGCCGGGCAGCTCTTTTAAAACAAGAATATCAAGCTGCATTCCAGTCCACAAACCACCATATCTGTTTCAGGGTAGTATATTTCAAAGCCCAGATAACAGAATGATTGACTAAAGCAAAATGGATCTTGTTATTCACCTCTGGATTAACTTTTCCTCCATTGCCTCTGTAAATAAATGGTTCTTTTATTGCACACACAGAGCCTGGAAAACACTCGCAGATGCCCTCCGCATCCAAGGGCTCATGGGAGTCGGTTATTTCATGGTCTGGGGGCTTCCTTTATTTCTTCCTGTTGGAGTTTACATTTATAGGACTCGATTATGTTTGTCCCCATACCTGCTGACACTAGTGGTACCTGTTAGTGATCACCGACATAAATGATAAATAATTCAGTAAACTATCAGGATCAAGGGCCTCCAGTGGTAGAGAATCAACCTGTCAGTGCAGGAGATGAACGGGATGTGGCTCCATCCCTGGGTCTGGAAGATACCCTGGAGGAGGGCACGGCAGCCCACTCCAGTGTTCCTGCCTGGAGAGCCCCATGGACAGAGGGGCCTGAGGGCTACAGTCCATAAAGTCTCAAAGGGCCAAACAGGACTGAAGCGACTTAGCCCGCACGTCAGGATCAAAATAAAGGGAGTTGTTGCTTCAGTGAAAATTTAGTTAAATTTCTTCAGGGGAAAAAAAAGCCTTAGCAAAAGACAGCTTAAAAAAAAAAACTGCTTGTCAAATTAGTTGTGAACAAGGCAACTTGTTCATGATAAGGGCATGAACAAGTGAATGATAAGGCAAAACCTTGTGAATGATAAGGACAAAACAAGAATCTGGAAGGATCTATTTGTAATTTATGGTTGTCAATCTCAGATTTCCCCGTGGTCCTCAATTCAAGCTAACAGCTAGACTTTAGATATTCTTGCCTTGAGGGTTTTTTTTTTTTTTTTTTTTTTAAGAGCAGAAGCTTCTGCTGTGAAGTCACTTGCTAAAGCCTTGATAATTTCCTGGAATCTCCAACAGCCCTTTCCTTTCATCCAAAGACTTTTCTTATTCCTCTCTCCCTTTTGAACCTCAGAGTCACCTGGAAAAATTCCTTCATTCATCTCTTAACATCAAGGATGGGACTTGATAATGGTGCTTGAAAGGTCACAAGCCCTTCACTTCTGACCGTTTCTGCTTTTTACCAAAATTCTTGAGGCAGCTGAACTCAGAGCAGCCCGTCTCTCTGCTCAGCTGCAACCTTCTGCACTTGCCAGGCTATATTTGAGACTTTTTCTTCCCACACCCATCTCTCCACTAGACCGTGAGCCCCGAGCCCCGTGAGGGTTGGCACTGTGTCTCAGGCATCCTGACACCCCACCCCCCATCTCCCAGGATCCTCAGGAATACAAATGCTTGTGGAATAATCTTAAAAGTTTGTGAAGAGTGTTATCAGAGGCACAAAGGGGCCCAAAGACCTTGCATTTCTAGGTAACAACATAGGACCCCAACTCTTCAAACCTGAAGGAGCTTTGGGGACCAAGCT